>NW_024100518.1:1800000-2157984 GCF_016545835.1 Crotalus tigris | reverse complement strand
CCACGGTGGTTATGAACACATCTGACTACCAAACCAAATTAACCAACCTACTCCAAGACTCCACATACAAACCCCTAAATCCAGATCCCACCACCGACCTGGAAAAAACCACCAGATCCAAAATAAAAGCCTCCCCCATTAGCGAAGAGATCCAGCAAAGAATCATTCCCAGAGAGAAATCATCCAGATGCCCCAAACTCTATGGTCTCCCCAAGATACACAAAGAAGGAACCCCACTCAGACCTATAGTCAGCTCCATAGGATCACCTCTACAAAACCTAGCCAAATTTCTCGCCAAACAACTACAGCCCTATGCAGAATCCATCACCTCACACGTAAAAACCTCATTCCAGTTTATAGAGATCATAAAGAAACAAAACTTACAGCCCAGCGACCTACTCGTGAGCTTCGATGTCATATCCCTCTTCACCCAAGTGCCTATCAAAGAAGCCTTGAAGCTATTCAAAACAAAAACAACCCCCCTCCAAACACATCCTTGATCTACCAACAAGGCCTTATCCAACACAAATTTCATCTATAAACGGACAAAAATACAAACCAAACAGACTGAGAACCCAGGGAATCACCCTATCACTGTCATTGCAACACCGCTACATGGAACACTTTGAAACCCAAGCTCTAGAAAAATCGGATCACAAACCCAAACTCTGGCTCAGAAATGTTAGAACGACACATTAACAATCTGAGCCAAATTGGGAAGAAAAATTCTGGACAAACTTCCTCACACACCCCTCAACAGCCTAACCCCCAAAATACAGTCACCCGGAAACAGAATGCTTAACAACCAACTTCTTCCGGATGTATTAGGTCTACAAGAAATCCAATGGCTCTCCTCAGGCACACACCATCACAGAAAGGAAAACACACACAAAACCGGCTTATCTGTCACTCTTCTATCACACCACCACCCAGCATAGATCAACTCTGTAGCCAAGACACTCATCTCCAGAACAAAACGCTTAGCTGACGAACCACACCTAAAAACCGAACTACACACTCTCACCAATGTACTAACATCCAATGGATTCCAAAGAAATAAGATTACAAACTAATCCAAAAAGAAACCCCCACTAAAATCCAAGATGAAGAACAAGAAAACGGCAAAGCCCTCCTCCCATCCATAAAAGGCACCACAGACAGAATCAGTAAGAATCCATCATAAACACAACATCAAAACAAGCATTTCGCAACAAACAGGAAAAAATAGCCCTACCACCCTTAGACCAACCCCAAAGATAAAATTGAATTAGAAAATCAAGGATTATACGAAATCCCATGCACCACTTGTCCCACCACATAAATCGGACAAACCAACAGAAGAATAAGTGCACGCATTGAAGAACATAAGAACTCAGTCAAAAAAGAGGAACCAACATCTTCCCTGGTCCAACACCTTAAAGCCACAGGACACGAAAATGACTTTAAAAATACCAGAACCATTGCCAAAAGTGAACATTTTATAACAGAATAACAGAGAAGGCCATCGAGATAGTAAAAACGCCCCACACAGACATGAACAATCGCGAGATGATACTCCCGCCTTACCTAGCCATTTTAGAAAACCTGCCCTTATTGACAAACGGAACCCCAACCCCCAAAATCTTAAACCCCTCTGCAACTCAGACTAACCTGAGCACAACCAAACAGAACACTCCCCCAGCCAATCAGAGCACAGCCAAGCCCCTAACCATTCAGAACACACCTCCACCAAATCAGAACACAGCCAAGCTCCCATCCAATCAGTTCATACCCTCACTGGCAGTTAAAAGGAAGAAACAGCTCAAACCACACATTGCTGCTCAAAGCAAGAAGCTAAAAACACCAGCCTGAAGATGACGAATGTGACTTCGGCGAAACGTTGCCAAGACACTTCCAACTTTTTTTACGCGGGAGAAAACCCGAACAACCAAAGAATATATACAAAATACCCGCGAAAAACCTAGAAAACATATCTATAATAATAATATATATCTATAATATATAATATATAGAGAGCGATGAGAGAGATGAGAGGAGAGAGAGAGAGAGAGCTGTTGAAGGGAAGAGGACAGGATATAACGGCAGAGTGCAGGAGAGGCTGAGTATTTCATTAAAGAAGGCTTGGACTGGAAATGGGAGAACAACAGTCCATTCTTTGTAGAATCAGATATTTGCTTGTAGAAGAGTGAATTTTATTCCTAATAATAAGATACTGGTAAACAAGAAACAGTAAACAAGTTTCCTCAGGTTTTAAACATTTCATAAAAGAAAAAAAATGCTTTGAAATTTCTTATACATTTTTTAATATAAAATTCAACACACCTTTCCTTAGCACAGGTTTACTGACCCAACTACTTTTTATACTCTGGGGCCTTTTGGTTATTACAGAGCTTTTAATGAGAAGAACAGAAAGAAAATACTGTAGAACTTGGAACCTGGTGCACTTCAGACTGCAGAAAAGACCCGTTCATCAGAAACAATCCTGCTCTCTGAAATTAGATGTAAATGTACTTGCCAATTTTAGAAATGCTCTAAGCCATCATAAGAAAAATATGTTTTGAACTTTCACTGATAACAAATTCTTGGATTTTTTTTAAATTAAAGAATCCACCCTATTTTTGCAAACATTTCTTTACCTTCTGTTTCTTGATAAGATTGAGGCCAATTCTTACTTGAAACTAGTTTAAATGTTGCCCAAGGCCACAATGGGGTTTCTTTCTTTGTGGTGGAACATGTCTTAGATAAACCAATGGTTCTACCAAAGATTTGACAACAGGCTTGTTGAAGTTCTACCATGTTCTACCAAAGTTTCTTTTTTTGTTTCAAATGATACCAATTTTGAAAAAAGATGCCAATTTGGATGAATGGCAGAAGGGTATTAATAAATTTATTTGGGCAGGGAAAAAACCAAGAATTAAACTTAAGATGGTGGTTTTAACACTGGTTAGTGATTGGCTTAATTTAACAAATAAAAATATACTTTATCTTGAGGGATGGAATTTATTATATGGGTGGCATGCATACTTAATTTATAACAAAAAAGTTGACCAAGCTTTTAAATCTCATATTTTAAGAAGTGTTTTATTGCGTGTCTGGAAGAAGTACTATTATAAGTTAAATTATAAAATACCAATCTGGGGGATTCCTGGACACGCAATAGAGGGGGTATCTATGGGTGTGAATTTGGATAGGATTTCTTATAAGGAACTACTTAAATTGGTAGGGAATGATTGGCAATTAAAACCATTAGTTGAGTTAAAGCAAGAAAATATTGTACAATCTTGGTTTCAGTATAATCAATTGTTGGCTAGGTGGAAGTTAGATCAAAAGGTTGGTATTACTTCAATGGATGAGAATTTGGTAAAACAGATTAAAGATCAAAACCGAGCGCATATAAAGAGAATTTATAATGCTTTTGGTGCTGGAGAAGACTCCTGCGAGTCCCTTGGACTGAAGGCGTTCAAACTGGTCAGTCCTAGAAGATATCAATCCCAACTGCTCTTTAGAAGGCCAGATCCTGAAGTTGAAACTCAAATACTTTGGCCACCTAATGAGAAGGAAGGACTCACTGGAGAAGGGCCTAATGCTGGGAAAGATTGAGGGCAATAGAAGAATGGGACGACAGAGAATGAGATGGCTGGATGGAGTCACTGAAGCAGTAGGTGTGAACTTAAATGGACTCCAGAAGATGGTAGAGGACAGAAAGACCTGGAGGAACGTTGTCCATGGGGTCGCGATGGGTCAGACATGACTTCGCAATTAACAACAATATCAATAGAATTGGATTTGGAAATGGATTTAGTTAAAGATTGTATGGTAAAATGGGCCCAAAATATTCAGGAACCGATTCCATTGGATATATGGGAGGTAATTTGGGTTAGAAATGTAAAATTTACCCAGGCCCAAAATTTAAGACAAAATTTTTATAAAATGTTTTATAGATGGCATCTGGATCCTAAAAAGTTGTCTTGTATGTATCCTAATTTACAGCCCAAATGTTGGAGATGTGGTGGTTTGGATACTACTTATTTTCATATCTGGTGGACTTGCAGAAATATAAAAGCTTTTTGGATTAAGATTTGGTGGAACATTCAAAAGATTTTTAGGAGAAAGATAAAGTTTACTCCACAATTATTTTTATTGGGTGTTATTGTAGATTGTGATGTTAAAGAAATTAATTTGATGTTGAATTTGATAACAGCTGCAAGGTTATTGGTAGGGCAATATTGGAAGAAGGATTGTTTGTCTACCATAGAAGAATGGACGCTTAAAGTGTCAAATTTAGCAGAAATGGCTAAGATTTCTGCTTATTTGAAGGATCATTCACAAGAAAGATACATTTCGGTTTGGAGAAGATGGATAGATTATATTCAAAATAAATATGAGACTAAAAATTTCCATTTACTTTATGAGTAAATTTTAGAGTATTATTATTATTATTATTAATAGTTTATTAAGTGGATTTTTTATTAGTTTTATTATTATTTTTAGTATTAGTATTGTTTAACAATTTGGATAATGTATTGTTTAAGAATTAGGATATTAACTTGTTTATATTATTATGTTTATTTTTAATTTGTTTATTTTTATGTTAAAGGGGAGTTAAAGAGCATTATGGACTTGGTTATTTGTATAGTTGGTTAATGTTAGTTAGAGTATGATTATTATATTTGTTACCCTGTACTCAGCTCTGGGAAGTGGGGGAGGGAGAGGGTGGTTTAGGGTGGGTGCATTTTAGGGTGTATATTGTAGCTTTTATAAAACTTTTCAATAAAAAAAATGGTTCATCCAGCTGTAATTTGCTGCAGAAAATGTTAATCAAGTAGCCAAACTTGTTTTCAAACAGATGCCATCCAGATAACTGATATAAGAACAGCCACGTAGCCATATTTCCTCAGCATTCTGTGATTTGAGGTATAACACAAAAGGAAAGCAGAATATGTGGACGAAATTTTTAAAATTTGCACTAAATTACAATTTGAAATAATTTTTTTATAAGATGATGTATCATTGGTATTTAACACCAGATAAATTATCAAGAATGTATAAAGGTGCATCAGGTGAATGTTGGAAATGCAGGACCGCAGGATTAAGAAGTTCCACATCCCGCGGCTGTTTTCGCATAAACTTCCCACAGTTCCTGCTTGAAGAGCAGGTGGCACTCATGGCTAGAAGTTTTGCACACCTTCATCTTACGTATTATGTATCCTCCACTCCCAACAACAACTACAAAAACACAAGAACTGCTTGACAAGTCGAAAATATTATTTTGGAAAACTATTTGGCAAAGGAAGAAGGCTAGAGATGGGCTCAAGAAACTTGACTTGCCCTACCAGATGGAATATTACACGAGCAAACACTTGTTTGAATATGGCTAAATAAACAAATAATTTTGGCTATAAAGGGGCTTTATAATACGTTGGGATAAGAGATATAAGGAATATAATATTCTTCATAAGATACAAAATGTAAAAATACTGGGATGATGTAAGTGAATGAAAAGTTTGAATTTTAAAGATCAATTAAGTCTGAAAAATTTAGGATTAAGGAATGATTGAAATAAGAGGGGAAATTAGGCTTAATAAGAACTTTGAAAAAAGGATATATAGTGATTTAACAAATCAATTTTTACAAATAGAAGTGAAATATAAATTGATTAGAAAAGATCTTATAGGTAGATGTTATGATAGATAAGTAATATAGATTTCTATAATATATGAAATATGAAAATACTGGGATGATTATTTAAATGGAAAATTTGGATATTTAGATGTTAATTACTGAGAAAATTATGATTGATAAGAATTGTTTGAATATTAAGGAGAAAATGACCTTAAACAAGATTTATGAAAATAACATATTGATAATAAAGAAGAGGGAATTAAGCTATTTTCCAAAGCACCTGAAGGCAGGACAAGAAGCAACGGGTGGAAACTCATCAAGGAGAGAAGCAACCTAGAACTAAGGAGAAACTTCCTGACAGTGAGAACAATTAATCAGTGGAACAGCTGGCCTCCAGAAGCAGTAAATGCTCCAACACTGGAAGTTTTTAAGAAGAGACTGGACAGCCATTTGTCCGAAATAGCGTAGGGTTTCCTGCCCGAGCAGGGGGTTGGACTAGATGACCTCCAAGGTCCCTTCCAACTTTACTACTATTACTATTACTATAAGAAAAAAAATGCTATATATGGACACTTATTGTTGGTATAAATAGAAGAAAATGTTTATATTTAATCATTTATATATGGAAAATTTCAAATATCAAAAATTATATTTTTTTAATGTTGAAGAAGGAGAATACTATTGGGAAAAGAAAAGGTCAAGGAAATATATTATTAATTGATATACGAATTATGGAAATATAGAAATTAATTATTATTGACTATTAATTAACTATTATTGATTGTATGCCAAAGAATGTTCAAACTATCGCACCATTGCACTCATTTCTCATGCTAGTAAAGTTATGCTTAAAATCCTACAAGCTAGACTCCAGCAGTATGTAGATCGAGAACTACCAGAAGTACAGGCAGGATTTCGACGAGGCAGAGGAACTAGAGATCAAATTGCCAACATACACAAGCTAGGGAGTTCCAGAAAAACATCTACTTCTGCTTCATTGATTATGCTAAAGCCTTTGATTGTGTGGATCACAATAAATTGTGGCAAGTTCTTAAAGAGATGGGAATACCAGACCATCTTATTTGTCTCTTGAGAAACCTATATGCGGGTCAAGAAGCAACAGTGAGAACTGGACAGGGAACCACTGATTGGTTCAAAATTGGAAAAGGAGTCCGGCAAGGCTGTATACTGTCACCCTGCCTATTTAACTTATATGCAGAGCACATCATGAGAAAGGCAGGGCTAGATGAATCAAAAGTTTGAATTAAGATTGCCGGGAGAAATATCAACAACCTAAGATATGCAGATGATACCACTCTAATGGCAGAAAGTGAAGAGGAACTAAAGAGCCTCTTGATGCGGGTGAAGAAGGAGAGTGCAAAAGTAGGCTTGAAACTCAACAGTAAGAAAACCAAAATCATGGCATCCGGGCCTCTCAATTCCTGGCAAATAGATGGGGAAGAAATGGAAGTAGTGACAGATTTTATTTTTCTGGGCTCAAAGATCACCTCAGATGGGGACTGCAGCCAAGAAATTAAAAGACGCTTGCTCCTGGGGAGGAAAGCTATGGCAAATCTAGACAGCATACTAAAAAGCAGAAACATCACCCTGCCAACAAAAGTGCGTATAGTCCAGGCCATGGTTTTCCCAGTTGCAACGTATGGCTGTGAAAGTTGGACCATAAGAAAGGCTGAGCGCCAAAGAATTGAGGCCTTTGAACTTTGGTGCTGGAGAAGACTCCTGCGAGTCCCTTGGACTGCAAGGCGTTCAAACCAGTCAGTCCTAGAAGAGATCAACCCCCAACTGCTCTTTAGAAGGCCAGTTCCTGAAGTTGAAACTCAATACTTTGGCCACCTAATGAGAAGGAAGGACTCACTGGAGAAGGGCCTAATGCTGGGAAAGATTGAGGGCAATAGAAGAATGGGATGACAGAGAATGAGATGGCTGAAGCAGTAGGTGTGAACTTAAATGGACTCCATAAGATGATAGAGGACAGGAAGACCTGGAGGAACATTGTCCATGGGGTCGCGATGGGTCGGACACGACTTCGCAACTAACAACAACAATTTTATTTATATTTAGTTAACTATTATTGATTGTATATTTTATATATATATAAAGTGAATGTTGGAAATGCAAATGTAAAAAAGGGACTTTTTATCATTTGTGGTGGACATGTGATAAAGCAAAATATTGGAGTAGGATTCATATTTTAATACAGAATATTCTTAAAGTGAATATAAAGCTAAAATCAGAAAATTTTCTTTTGGGTTTAATGGAAAAAGACTTGAATTTTTTGGGGGAACTTAGATGTAATATATGTTGATGGCAGCAAGGTTACTTTATGCACAAAAATGGAAGGCCACTTTGATCTCACAATAGACAAATGGCTGCAAAAATTGATGGAGTTAGCAGAGATGGCTAAATTGACTGTTCTGATAAAAGAAAAAAAAATATAAGTATTTTTGTTTCTAGTTGTAAACTATGTCTGGACTTTGTGCTTAAGGTGGAAAAAAATGAGACTTTGATTTTGGGTTTTGCCAATTAGATAGATTTGTTGACATAGAAATGGCTAGTTTATACTATTCCATAAAGTAAAATTTGAGATTTGATGTTACTATCTTATTTTACTTCACTGAAGGGAGTCGGAAGTCAACACTTTTTCTTTTTCCCTTGTTTTCTGCATTCTTCCCTTCTCCTTTCCCTCCCCTATTTTTCCTACTATTTGTTTTTATAATTTTTGTATTTTATGCTATAAACAAATAAAAAAGAGCAATGACAAAAAAGGAAAGCAGAATAAAGTAAGAATAGAGGCTTGGCTACCTCTTCAAACTAAGAGCAGGGAGGACAGTAGAAATGCAAACTATGATTCCAATTTCCTTGTAACTTTCTCCTTGTATTGTGGTTTAATATTTGCTTTGCATTTGGATTTCCATGGATAGGGACTCTATTATGTCAATTTTGCAAGAAATTTAGTAGTGAATGAAATTAGAGCTTTTGTCATTAAGGAGGAAGAATTCAGAAACTGTCAAAGTGCTAATAGCAACTAACTTCCGTTACCTATTTCTATATTACCCATGATAATTTCCAGTAGAATATTAGAGGAAACAGTGGGAGGTAGTATTGTATGACTGCTTTCACAATATAATTATTCCCATGATTCCTTAAAAACAAAACCTGTAGTTCTCTCTGAAGAATAAGGCAAAAAAGACAAAAAGTCACTGTTCTTTGTAAGATTTATTATCAAGAAAGGAACCAGTCATCTGATGCATGCTCATTATTCAGGCAACCTAAATTTCAGTCTTCATTAACTTCTTGTCAATCAAGAAATTCTTTCTTTGAAGGGAAAACATTGCTCATCTTCTGGGTCATATCCAATGTTATACGAACTGACTGCCATTTGCACAATGGAATTTCCCTTTGATTGCCTCATTTGCCCTCTCACTTGGCAAGCCTATATCAGAAGGTCCATCAGACCTTCAGAACATATTTACATGCACTGGGCAGAACTTAGAGAGGAAACAAGAGGAATGTGTTCCATTGACATATTCCATTCACTGGAAGTTTGTAACTGGATGCAACTTGTCACCTTCTATCTCTATCATACAAACACAGTTCCTCAATCTTCCCATGAATGGAAAGAATTTGCAAGGAAAGAATCTGTGTTTGTGTGTGTGTGTGTCCTTACTCTAAAAAAACTGATGTACTTATGATCATACAGTAAGAGAACTTGGTTTGGGGTCATCTCAACATGGAGAAAACATGGGAGCATTTTTATCATTGCTAATGCCAGAGAGAGCTTCATTATGTAGCTCTAGGAACAATTTTAAATGAAGGTGGCATGGGATATCCACGCATTCCAATTTATATGTGACTGTAAGCCTGCCCAAACCTCTGATGAATGCCTTTCAATATCATAATATCACCTTTATAGAGATCCTCTTACATAGATAGATAGATTTGCTGCTTAACTTATACAAGATAGAGCTCACCTCTGCTGTTGCTGCTGGGAAGATCAGTGGTTATGTTCTCCAGTGATAGGATTACTGGATAACTAAACAGGCAAAGGAAGATACAGGTAATTGGAAAGGAGGACAAATGGAGAAAAGAAGGACACACTAACTGCTTGACTTACTTGGCACCTGCAACAAAAATTACAATGAAAAATTGCAAAAAAAAAAAAAAAAAGGAGTTAGGCCTACATGCATATGAAATTACTTTTTCCAGCATCAAAAAGACTGGTTTTTCAATCACAGGAATGTGCTAGAGCCAGTTCTCAGACAAAAGTCTTCAGAGTGTAACTGATTAAGATCTTGTCAATTTCATTTAGCAGCTCCAGCCTGCAGAAGGACACTAAATCACTACTCAAGGTAACAGAGCAAACCTTACTAACTTGAAGTTAACACTTTTTAAGGAAGTGTATGCCAAAGAAAAGCTCAGGAAGAGATATTCAGAAATCCAGGCAATATTTAATTTTAAGATTATCCCTGCCAGACATAGAACATGGGGACAAAAAGAAGAATGAGTCCTCCTTTTCCTATATGTCTGGTAATCCTATGCAATGGGTAAAGAATTATTACTTGGCAAGTAGAAGGAACTAAGCAGACAACAAAATAGCATAAGAATCTCCTGTCTATTCCTCACCACCTAATATACAAGAGACAGATGGACAGCAGATAAGTTACTTGCAGAAATAGTTCTCTTATGGAAGATGTTCCATGAAGTTGATAAAGAAAAAAAAATATTTGCTGCTGGTGAGGTTCTGTTTTTCTAGCAGGCAAAGCAGAAATGGCTATGAAAACATTGAACTCTATGGACAGATAGGAGTGAAAGTTTTGCCCTGCAGATTTCCTGACTTCTGTCTTCCTCCATACAAGTTTGAATGTTTGCATAAGAGGGTTTTCCAAGGGAAAACACTCATCCCACTTGAATTGCCTTGATCCAGATTATGCTAACCTTAAGAGAAAGACTCAGGACATGTTCTCAACAGGATGTCTCAAGGACATGTCATTAACAAATGGCAAACAAGATATCTCAAAGCTGTGTGGATAAGTCTTAAGTCAAAAGAATTCTACTGAAAATTAATTTTTCTACTTCCAAACTATTCCATAGCTTTTCACTAGTGGAAGTAAACATAGTCTATAGAACGTTCTATCAAAACAATTGTTTCAATAGTCCCATCATCAAAGAACAGTCTCTCCAGTGAACATTAAGCTTTGCTGTGATGCCATAGTAGAGTGTGAACCCTATTCTCTTATTCATATTATCATGATGTCCCTTGCTCAGGGATGGAACTTATGGACAGCCTGCTGA
Organism: Crotalus tigris; assembly: GCF_016545835.1. Classification (NCBI taxonomy): domain Eukaryota; kingdom Metazoa; phylum Chordata; class Lepidosauria; order Squamata; family Viperidae; genus Crotalus; species Crotalus tigris. Next base: position 2,147,049 of record NW_024100518.1, on the reverse strand, counting down.
CATATAGTTTCAACGGAACCAATGATTAGAAATGGTGGAGTGGTAGTTGAAGGACATTTTGAGGGGCATGAGGCCTCCCATTCTGTGCATTTTCTAATGAACAAAAAGAAATTAATGTCTTTGAATTACAGAATATTGATTGACTAAGACTGAGAACTATACAGTGAAGGATCAATGGTTTCAGATCTCTCTACAACCATAAACTTACTAGGTGGTCCTGGAGATTTCCTCTCATCCCATAAATGGAGATGTGTTTCCAATTTTTTTAAATGATTGCAGCTTGATATGGAGATGTTACCAGAGAAGATTTACAACTCAAGGAAGGAATAAACTTCACCTGTTAGCTTTTCCAAGTGCTTGCTATTATCAGGTCAGATTGTTTTTATTCTCTTCCAATGGGACCAATTGATAGCTACACAAGACTACCGTATGCTATTGTTTCAGTGATTCCTGAGTTAATAGACAGAGCTTTAGACTCTCTAAAGTGGTACATTTCCTCTTATTTCAAAGTTCAGACCTGAATGCTATCGATTCTGTGTCCAAATAGCATCACTCAAAAGAAAAAGGAGGAATCTAAATCTTAGAATTTGCTAAAACTCAGGAACCCTTTTTTTGAGGGGGAGGGACACAGGAGGATCTTACAACAGGGAACCCTTAAACAGTGCTGTTTCAAACGACTGTGAAAATGCTGAGTGATTAAGAAGAAGAAAAGGAAATGGGAGAACTGGACCACAGCATCAGGAACTGAACATAGAATATAGTAATAGAGTTGGAAGGAATCCTGGAGGTCTTCTAGTCCAACCCCCTGCTCGAGAGGAGACCCTATACCCATGGTGGCAAACCTATGGCACGCGTGGCACAGGTGGCACGCAGAGCCCTCACTGTGGGCATGCACACCATTGCCCCAGTCCTAGGCCTTCAGCTGGGTCTTATAAAACCTTTTTGCTTTAGGCCTCTGCTGCTGTGTGCAAAAAAAAAAAGTTCAATCAATCAATCAATTTCAACTTTTCCCGGGAAAAAAAATCTCACGAAGTTGGAATTGATTGATTGATTGAACTTTTTAGTCCCACCAAGGCTGCTGTTACCACTGCAGCCAGCCCACCCAATGGGCCACGCCCATTCAATGGGCCACACCCACCCACTGGGCCATGCCCACCCATCACCCGACGATACATAAGTGGGTTTTGGGTTGCAATTTGGGCATTCGGTCTCTAAAAGGTTCACCATCACTGCCCTATACCATTTCAGACAAGTCTTTTTTTAAAAATCTCCAATGAGGTTTTTAACAGAGCATAACTCTATTGGTCAGTCTACTGCATTCCTCCCCACCCCAACTCCCTCCATTCTTTAAGATCTTGGGATAAATTCCCCTTGTTTTCTTAGCAGCTGCATTTTGACTACATATAGGTTGGCATTCCCTGCTGGAATAAATGTTAAGAAGGAATAAAGCACTGCAGAGAAAATAACATGTACTTTCCACGTTTTCCTTTTATTGATTTCTTTGATGTTAATAGCTCGCTCTGGGAATCAAACCAGCATTCCTTCACTGGAAATCTTGTGTACGTGGAGTGCAAGTAGAACATAAAGGCCTTTAGTTTAACCTTAAGTCATGTAAAAAGAATATAATGCTTTGGAAAGGGAGGTACAGTCTAGATAATAACGTCAGCAAATGCTGGAGTTATGAAAGAGAATGAGTTAATATCTTTTTCCAGATCTAATTCACAAGTTCAAATGGAATAGCAAGATCAAAGACAATGCTTTACATTCTGAAGCTTTGAAGTGGCCACGTTTCTCACGAAGTTGAAGAAGTCACGGTAACTCCATCAACTAGCATGGAAAAACTAATAATAGCTGTTACATTTCCAGTGCAGGAAAGACTGAAAACAATTTAATGAGTGCTTACAAAATCTGTTGTGTTTTATCAGGCTAATAGCTTGGATGACATGGAGATGATAGATTAGTATAGCACCATATTAGCTATTTCCACACCTGCTGCTCTTCGGCACATATTTGGTGCCATGATCCTCGACAAGAACAAGATTGTCTAATAGATGATCTCCTAAAAATTCCTTCCTGTGGTTCTGAGCTATTTCTGCCTGTCTTTAATTGTTTGTTGAAAAATTAATTACATATAATGATGGTTCATAACATAGTTAAGTTTTGTCTATAAGGTGACCAGTTATGTCTTACCAGAAAATAGATAATGCATCACTGAAAAGAGCATGGGAAAGAACAGGGCACAAATTTGTTGTCAGGCTTAATTGATAAGAGGCAAATGATTCGCTGTCTTGCAAGGGAGGGGAACTGAAGGCTCATGAGGACAAAGGTAAGAGCCTACATAATTCAGGCCATGTATTTAAACTCTGGAGCCCCACTTGTTCACCATTGTTGTTCACTGGGAGGTGAGAAAGAAAGATGAATGCAGTGTGGTTTGAGGACTCTTTGGAAAAGGTTGTTGGCATGTATGAGCAAACTCTGTACAAGCAGGGAGACATATACCAGGCTATATTTTCTCTCAATATGGCAAAGTCCTCTACCCTTTTATTGCCACCTATACAGAGACTTTGTCGGCACAGTGTGGGACAAAGAACTCCTGGCATGCAAACAAAGGAGAATAAGCCGTGACTTCTATTACACATTATTTACATGTTCAGTGTATTGGAAAATTACCTTGAGAAATTTCCACTTTAGTTCGCACCCAGCACATTCTCAATCAACCCCTGAATCTGCATCAGAATAAGCACACATATCACTCAGTTCAACTAATGAAAAATATAGTTCGTTTATTAAACATTACCAAACAACAAAAATGGTTAACTGACAAAATTAAGATAAAAGGCAGGCATAAGCAGAAAGAAAGAAAGAAAGAAAAAGACATGAACAAAAAACTAATATTATCCCCAAAACCATATATCAAAAGGCACAGAATTTTCTAGAGCCACTGGGAACAATACTGGGGATAATTATCATTGTCCATCCCAAAGAAGTGGTCCAACTTAAACCTTTTGATTACTAAGGAAGCTGTAGTTTTTCTATCTTGGCACTGTATTCATTAATATTGTAGAGATAAATTACATAAAGTAGTTGTGTTCTGATTTAAATGGAATTTATGAGACTATTGAGAAGCCATATTCTTCAACGTGTCTAAAAATATTTGGTCTTTTTTTTCAGTTTCAATCCTATGCAAACTAAAAATATTCAGGCAAAGAGAGAAGGATAATCTTTAATACTAGGGCAGAAGGGAAAAAAGATTCTTGGAATATTAGCACTGTAGGAAGCATAGATAATTAAAATATTGGAGTCCCTGAAAGAGCTTTAAAATATTCCCATTAGAAAGTAGAGATGGAAGACTGATTTAATTATAGCAGGATGTATAGGGAAAAACAAAATGAAAAAGCCCATAAATATCCAGCCAATTTTTTTTCTGAAAAGCAAGTCTACACTTTTGGTTATATTATACATATGAGACATAATGCTTACAATGACTTTCATCACTTCCATTTCTGAGATATCATTTTCACCTTGTATAGTCTTTGTAATTAGCCATCTGAATTGAACACATTGATCAGAAGCTATGTAATTTTTATACTCATATTTTTATCTCTTTTTATACAAGAAGCCTAAACATAACTTTATCTTTTGAACATGTATCAATCAATTCTTAGTGTTAATCTTTTTCTATGATTATTTCTGATTCTCATTCTACTGATCATTTAAAGAACAAATGTGTGCTAATGTTAGGTTTTTTAAAATTGAAATAGAATATCAGCTTTTTAATAATTCTGAGATTTCCCCAGAATGCACAGTGTAAAATTATCTCCAGTCCTCAAGAGTTTATTACTTTGAACCCAATTACAGAGAAAATAATTATCCACAAGAAGCAGCTTAAAACAGGTATGGAAAAGTACCGTAATTTTCTGGCATATTAGACGACTCGGCGTATAAGATGACCCCCGACTTCGGAGCCGATTTGCATGCTTAGAAAGTCATCTTATACGCCAGAAACTACCATAATTTCTGGCGTATAAGATGACTCGGCGTATAAGACGACCCCCGACTTCGGAGCCGATTTGCATGCTTTAGAAAGTTGTCTTATATGCCAGAAAATACGGTATTTTATCATTTGAGAGTTAAAATCAATCAATCAATCAATCTTGATTTTAAAGGAGGAGATGTTTTAGTTGTTGTTATTAGTGTAATTGCTCAGATTTCCAATAGAATTTTAGTACTATTACTCTGGAGTATGCATATTTGCATATTAGATTTCCATTTTCTTAATCATTCCAACCTCTGTTCTAAACACTGGCTTCCAATTTAATTATTGTTTTTAAATCTTTGATCACTGAAACAGCCCACAGCAGATATCTGGTATGGCTTGGATTCAATTTTTATGTCTCACTGTGTTTACCCTGAATATTGACATAGTCATTAACTAAATAGTTATGAACATCATTTAAAAATGGATTTGAAAGTTTTTTGAAGATAAGTCCCTCAGCTGGATCCATCTAATGTGACATAAAGTAAGTTATTTATATGTTCATGAAGTAATAATTCACCTGGTTCAAAATTATTTTCTATGTCCAGTCACATCCAATAATCTGAATGCCTTTTGGGGGGGGACATCATCAAGCATTAAATTCTAAATATGGTGGAGGTTGTTGTCAATTGCTATTCAGCAGACGATTGATAGCAACCATTAAAAAAGCAGGCAGATTACTGTGCCTGTCTGATCCTGCACATATAAACCTTCTAGCTAATTTCACCAAATAGTCTTATAGAAACACAAATATTAGAAAGGTTTGTAGCTTAAACAGTCAACACATTTTTTTCTATTATTTCATTTCAACGACTGGTAGATCCCCAACAGGAGTTTATGAGTTCAATGACCAGCAACAGATGGTTTCTTTGGTATTTAAAAATATAGGTATTTAAAGTTAAGAAAGAATGGAATTCTGCAAAACTCCATTCCTTAACTTTACCTATATTTTTTCAGAGAAACCAGTTGTGATTAATTACAGTTAAATGTGGGTGTTACATCAGTAGAAGTAGCAATATTATTTATAGGTAAAAAGACAGGGCTCAACCAGCCCTGAATTAGTATCCAAATACTAAAGGAGAATTCACACCCAGTAAATAGATATTGTTTATATTTTAATTCAATTCATTTTAATTTAGGTTAATCCACTATTTAGTCTGTATGTGTAACCAATTTAGCCTGCTTATTTTTAACAGCATTGTTGCCTTTTAAAAATACATTTTAACCCACATTATAGAGATCTTAAATCCATTCTTAGCCTGTAGGTAATCCACTTCAATCTATTTTCATTTTATTATTATTTTTAATCCATGTTTAAATAGTTGGCCTGAATCAGGAATTCAAGAATCATATTATTTTTTTTCCTGTTGGGGATAACTTTGGAGTGGCACTTAGGTTAACTGCTTTATTATCCTTTCTGAAAACTGCAGGAGAGGAAGAATATGAATTACTGTATACATATATCAAACTAAAAAGACAGTTTTGCTTGGCTGCAAGACTGAGTTTATTAAGAACATGGGGTTCAGATATCTTTTTCAAACTAAGCAGTTATGAGTCTGGTTACTGGCTGGCTGGAGATGATATAGGAAACTTCCTGCCATTGCCTTATTTAATGGAAGAAGGGCAATTTATACATGAATCAAATAACTAAAGAGTTAAATAGCTGAATGATGATAGCATATTCTGAAATCCTATTGGTTTTAGCTTGTCTTGTATCCAAATATCCAGAATAATGTCATGTTAATTTTAAGACTTCTTTGTTATGGCATCAAAAGATGTTATGCAATGACTTTGGAACAAAGTCACTATCTTGCTTGCATAACAGGTTGTCATCTAAGTGTGTCTTGAAAACAGTTTGGCATAAGACAACCAAATGTGAAAATAGAAGATTGTTAAAAAAAATATATGGGAACAAATGTATTCATGTATGGTGAAAGAGCCAAAATGAATGAAGTCAAGGAAACAACATCTGGCACAGCTGAACCAAAATGATTGGAGAAATATAACTTCTGTTCTGGGCTAAAAATATTGTTTCAGTGCTCTCTAAAATCCTAGCTTCCAGATAATCAAAGCAGGTAAATGTTCTTTCGAAACAATATTCTCTTTCTTCTTCTAATTGTAATGATGTAAATATTCTTCCTGTTTGCAAGGAAAGATCTAAATTTTCATATGTAGTATGAACAATATAGTTGGAGAAAGAAATCCATGAAGAAAAAAAAAGGGATAGATGCTTATTATTTACACAATCTGTTCCAACTGCAATAAGGCCATCAAAGATGATCTATATCCAATTTTCTTTTGTAGAAAGCAACAATGTTAGTTGTTATAGAAGCTGATTGAGAATGTGAAAGTGGAGATGTATTTGGAGAACTTATGCACGAAATATTTGCAAACATATGTTGCATTTTTTTAGAACTGAATAAAAAAATTATACAATATTGTTGCAAAATATTTTCAGAGAAATAGTCATGTTAGCCTGTTTCAGCAAAACAATTTTGTGGTACCTGAAAGATAAAACATACACTGTACATTGACATTGGGTTTTATGGACTTTATTATCCAAAATGCAATATAGAACATATACTGATTAGTTTGCCAATGCAAGAAATGTATGTGTTACACATTCAGCAGCTTTTTGTGAATAGACATTATAAAAAAAAATAACAATTACATTCTCTTTCTCCTGTATACAGCAATGAAGAGAGAGAGGTGGGGGAGAAATACATACAGAGATACATATACTACTCACAAAAACACTCAATGCATCCAATAAAATAAGTTGCTACCAAAACAATATTTATTTATGCTATTGATAGACTCTCAATAGCTTACAATTGTCCTATGAGGTCCTTGGTGCTCTCTGAGCTTAGTTCTTGCAAACATTTCATTACCAAACTAGGTAACATTATCAGTACTAACACTGACTTGCACTGATGATATTATCTAGTTTGATAATGAAACCTCTGCAAGAAAACAACCAAGCTCAGAGGGCACCAACAACCCTTCAGGACAATTGCAAATTGTTCAACTCTGAGCTACAAATATCAGTTACAACTGTCAATTTAAAGAACAATTCACTGAATAAATGCAATTAAAATATCAAAAAGCAAATAATTATATGACTAAAACCCCTAACACATTATTTCTTGATCATCCTCCTTTGACACAAATCTGAATCTTCTTATCTGCTTTTCTGAACACCACGAGGAAGGATTGCATAGGGGCCTGGATGGGAAACTGTTCCAAAGGAGTAGAGGCCTAATAAAAAATTGGCTTCTGCATCCAAAGCTCACATAGCAGCAGATTTTCAAGATTCTTATTTGAGGGATGTAGACCAGTTAAATTGTTTTTATGAATGAAACAAATTTACAGGAAGCTTTAAGTTAATTAAATGACTGCAATAGAAACAGCCTTGCCTGGAAGAAAGCCCATGACAACAGAACAGACAAAATTACCTCAATGACGGGTTCAGACAACATCCTGGCCTGATATTTTAATTTGTCCTTTAAAGCCTCTTGGAGGCCAGTGCTCTCGCTGCCCAATAGGCAGTACCAATGGCAATTTTAAGGTTATTTTTATAGTAAATGTATTAGCTTTTAATATTCCAACAGAATGTAAACATATTTTTTCTTCATTTTTTAACAGAAAAAAGTAATTGACAAAATTTAAATGTGAAATTAGGATGTCAGTGAGTAATTTAATTATAGCTTATGAAAACGCTGCTGTCAGAAAGAGAAACACTTTTAGTGCTGCCTTGCTTAATTTCTCCTAACGTTGTCATATGTTTCCACAGATGGCCTACTCTTTACAGAAGCATCAGAGAAGGAGTCATCTCTCCTGAAACAGTTCCCCATTGCTGGAAGATAAAGATAAGATTGTCAGTCCTCATTTAATGACCACAACTGGGACTGGCAATTCTGTTGCTGAGTGCCAGGTCACTAAGTGAAAAATGTGTTTGATGGACATGTGCCAAAGCAAAGAGTTATTGGAAAAAAATACATACGTAGCTAGAAAAGGTGTTGGTAAAATATGTATAGTTTAAACTGAAACTTTTTTTATTAGGTGTAATGCCAGAAAAGACTGATAAACAAAGCATATATTTGATTCTATATGTAACAACAGCGGCATGAATTATATTTGCACAGTATTGGAAAAATGAAGAAATACCATCAGATGAAGAAATAATTAAAAAAATACTAGAATGTGCAGTGATGGATAGACTGACTTTGAGGTTGAAAGAAAAAGAAGAAACGGAATATTATCAAACTTTGGACTCATTTTATCAATGGCTAGAGGAAAAAATAAAGGATTAGGAATTCAATCTGTATTAGTGAATGTAAACTCAGACAACACATTTGTTGAACAAGTACTATTGAATATATGAAAAAATCAGTAAAAATCTTATTAAAAAAAGAAGAAAAAAAGAAAAATCATATATAGGCTTACAGCATTATTTCCCATTGGGTCGTTAAGTGAATCACTGCAGTTGTTAAGTTAGACGTCATGTGACAGGGAGTTTTTACTTCTGCATTCTCCATTTTACTTCTGTATTCTCCATTACGTCTGCTTGTCTCAAGCAGGTTGGGGAGTATACAAATAGTGACCAGATGACCACAGGATGCTGCAATGGCTGTAAATGTGAGGACTGATCAGAAAACTGTTTATACATTTGTAATTTTGAATGGTCACTAAATGAAACAATCGACAAGCAAGGATACCTGTAAGTCCAACCTTCTCTCACCCTCCATAAACAGCCTGAAGAATAATTCAAGGGAGTCTTGAATAGAAAAGCCATAGAAAAAAGAGCAGATTCCAGTCCAGGAACTATGACTATACACATATCAATGACAGCATTCCAAGACCCAGAAGCTAAATTGGGATGCCCAATTTAGTCTTGACCACCCTAGCCTTTGAAGAGTGGACCAGGATCTACCCTATTAAAATTAGTACATGGGTCAAAATGTCACTCTGTCTACATTTTCATTGAACGGCAGAAATAGGGTTACTTTCCAGATATGCATCCAGCTCTTTCCCCATTTGTAGCATTAAAAATAACATTCTGTTTCCAAGTTATGGGAAGATGTCCAAGACTTTTTTTTTTTCATTTTTGGTGGTGGTGATGGTGGTGGTGGTGGTGGTGGTGGAGTTGCCTGCAGCTGTGTTTCCTCACATTGCAAAAACCAGAGGCGCACAATCTGCAGAGGGATTTCAGCTGAGACTGCTTTTTTCATGGTGGTGGTGGTGGAGCAGGGTTTGCTTGTATTACACGGTTTTAAGCTGTAATTTATCTGTGAGACTGGGATGAAAACTTGATGAAATTTCAAGTAGTTGAAAACTGATTGAAAACACACAGAAGTTTTTTCACTGTAACAGAAATGATTGGTTTTTATGGAATATTGTCAGCTCTGTTAATTTCCACCCTGCCTTTATTATTTTTATAAATAACTCAAGATTACGAACATACCTAATTCTCTCCTCCTCGTATTTTCCCCACAACAACAACCCTATGAGGTGGGTTGGGCTGAGAGGAGTCACTCAGCTGGTTTTCGTGTCTAACGCAGGAGTAGAACAAAATCTTCTGGTTTCTAGCCCTAATCACTAGATCAAATTGGCTGTCTAAAAACTATGTGAGTAATATTGCTTGATCCCTGTACAAATGTAATATTGCTTGGTCAGATCTTTATGCTTATTGGACTGTTGAAAAAGTTATTTCTCAATTTAATACTAGTGATAAAAAACAAAAGAGTTGAAATTTCTGGTGGTGCAATGGTTAAAGGACAGTATTGCAGGCAAACTCTGCCCACAGCCTGGAGTTTGATCCTGACAGGGCTCAAGACTGACTCAGCCTTCCATCCTTCCAAGGTCAGTCAACTGAGAATCCAGAACATTAGGGTTACTTACATTGTAAACCACCCAGAGAGTACTGTAAAGTAATATTGGGTGGTATATAAGCCTAAATGCTATTACTAAATGCTGTTGCTAATTTGTGAAACAGAAAATGCCAAGGTAGTTCTAAATTATCTATTAGCTATTTTCCTAGAGTCCATTGCAGTTCTTAATATTCTATTCTGCATTCTGTCTTACAGTAATCATATTTTATAGATACAAACTTAAATGTAATAAGAGTTTTATTGTCATGTTTGCTTAACTGTTATTTGATGTTAGATACTGGTATATTTTATTAGGTGAATACCATGTGGATGTATCAAAAACTCACATTCAAGCACTCATCTTGTATACAGTAATCCAGTTTCTGAAATTTATGATGCAAGACCCTTGGCAAGACCCAATATAATATTTCTATAATATAATTATTTTGTGAGCTTTCCTGGATCTTTGTCAACTAAACTGAATTTAATACAGCAAACAAGGGTTCATAAACACAAATTGCTCACCTTTATTTAAATAGCTTCCATTTTGAGATAATAGGCTCAATTCTGTTAAACATGAACAACTAATTTGGTGCCCAGTAAAATTTATCACAGACCTGACAATATTTATTTGATATGCTGCTTACATTGTTGTAGATGGTGACACAATGGCCCACACTAATGTGAACCATACTTAAAAAGAAATATTCCCAGAAAAGCTAATGGAAACACTTGTGCGGTAAGAATTTCTATGGGTCATAGATTCCTAGCTAAATGTACGGTGATAAATCTTCCAGCTTTACAGTTCTATGCTTCTGAAATTTTTGATTACTTACTGATAAAACAATTCAGGAACAATGGAAATGTATTGTCATAAGAAGAGATGGAAATGGGCAGAAAACCACATGAATAATACATAAATATTGGCAATATTTTAGGTCTCTTGTGTCTCAATCAGAGAGTGAGCTTTGAATTTATAGTAGCATTTTAAACTGGAAAGCAAAGGGCTGAACAATAGGCCTGCTGATACAGATGCTATAAATCTGTCTAATAAATGTGTTTGCATGTATCCATCCTAGTCTGATCCTTGGCATGCATAGAGGTAAACAGTCTGGCTCTAATTTCAGGGGCACATAAGCAAACAAGATTCTTACATAGATTATAATATGAAGGAATTCAGAAATCAGACTCCTAGCATTCCTTGCAGCAGGGACACAGAGCAAGAATTCTCAGAACAGAGTATTCCAAATTATGAATAGAAGATCATGGTATTGCTTTATATGGGGCACTCTTGAATAAGTGTCCTGGAAAGTCAGCAATTATAGAATTGAACTAGCTACTCATGGAGGTAGATCAGAAGAACTATTTCTTCTTCCACACTGGAGCCTGTCCCATTTGGTTCTCAAACTGTGCCTTAAGCAAGTTGGAGTGATGAATTTAGTCCTTGTCTTCAACCATGAAGCTTAACTGTTAATGTAATCTTCCTTAATGATTTAATGTAAGATCATGGCCAACCTTCTTATTCTTTCCATTTCTATTATTGCCTCTGTTATTCTTTAGATTAAACACCATTCTGAAAGTTAGACAAATTCTGAAGAGATTGCTCACAGATCAGGCTCCGAAGAGAGATATATTTCTTTCACAGATTTTTAAATTTCACCAAAATGTTTGTGCAGATAATTGCTTTTCTCTAAAGGCATGTGAAATCATGTTCGGATCTCTCAATCTTTCTTTTTCTTTCCTTCTTTTTACAGATACAGTCTCATTTTCCAACCCAGCAGCCGGAGAGAAGCTTTTGTGGGGCACCACATAATTTTCTTCCCAAATGTTCCTCTTGCGAAGGGTTTGCCTTGTTTTCCCCAAATTCTTATGTGTACTCCTTGCTTAATTCACAGATCCACAATCTGCTTTCTGTTTATTAGCTGTCGTGTATAATAGTACTATGTTTTTTAATTTCTCCAAAAGAAATAAATAAAACTTATTTTGCTTGCTTATTTTTCAGCCCACAAACAATTGTTTGAACTCTGTTCCTCATGAACTGTTATGTGCGTATGGGTTTACATAAATTGTTTGTTTTTTGAAAATGATGGATGTATGTGTAATCCCTGGGTAAATGTATTAAGATATATTATTGCCCAGAGATTCCTGAATACATATGCATCTGAATGTGGTCTTAGTTCTAGTCACCCTCCTGGATCAGATGAGGAAACAGATGCCTTTTTCTGCAGATGGCTGGCCTGGAAGGAAGGCAAGGGATGACATTGGGGCTCAGAATCTGGTAGCTGTAGGGAAAAACTTGGGTATGAAAAAGAGAAGTGTGATACAAAAGCTGCATCAGCAGATTATGATTCAACTAGATAGCAATCCATAGAAAGATTTATGAGGGTGAAAGTTCGTTCTCCGAGCTTGTGGGTTGGTTTCCGAACATTTCATTACGCGGCTAGGTAACATCTTCAGCGGGGTTTAGGGAATGGCACTGTCAGTGTCCTTCTGTTCATAAGGGTTTCAGCTGTGGGTGTGTCAAGTGAGGGTCTCTTGATGAGTGATCAGAGAGAGGCTTGTGATGGGTCTTGTGATGGGGAGGTTACTACAGGTCAGGGTCATTGGAGGGTGTGCATTATCAGTGGGTCAGGGGTGAGTTATCCGTGGTGGGTCTTGTGATGGGGAGATTACCTCAGGGCAGGGTCATTGGAAGGTGAACTGCTGGGAGGGGGGAGCAGGGCTTACATGGGGTGGTTGAGGTTTGGTGCCGTCTCCAGTTAGCTGTGCGATTGATTTGAATTCTGAGGGCTTCATTGGCTGGTTGCAGATCAATGTGTCTGTTGATGGAATTGCTTGTGGAGTGCCAGTCTTTGACAAACTCACAAGCATGGCGGGTAGTAGCGTGGCTGATGATTTTAATGTTGCTCCAATTGAACTGGTGTTGTTTGGGGTCGGTGTGGGTAGCAATTAAAGATTTGGGATTATGACATTTGACTGCTGGCCGGTGTTCGTGGATCCTGGTTTTTAATTGATGTGATGTTTGCCCCACATAGAAGTGGTTGCAATTGTTACACAGAGAGAATTATCATGCCAGTAGCATCATCTATAATATGAGTGAAAAGCACAGTGGATCAAGCTGGTATGAGTAGCAACATGAATGAAAGACATAAAAAGCAGAAAGCATTTAAAGCAACAACCTGAGTATTATATTTTCACTGGCACTATGAGAGGTTTACAATAAAAGGAAACTCAGGAATTAGCAACTGTTGGTTGTGAAGATGAAAGAAATACTCAGAAGTTTCATATATTCTCATTGTTTCACATACTCTAGTAGACATCAGGACCCCTGATATTAAGTCTAAGACTAAAGAAATTGTATGGAAGAGAAAGGAAACTGATAAAACCTGTGCTTTCTATTTACTTACCTACTTACTTAGCGATGCTTCAAAATTAAGTAGGTAAAAAATACAACTACAATTGCACTGAAGGACACACAGTTCTATATGTGTTTTGTTTCTTCCCAAGCTTAACTTGGAAAATGCTGCAGGGACTACACCTGGATTCTCTGTGTACTTTCTCTCATTTCCTGGTATGATTGATTACCTTGCTGCTGATCGATTGCTTGATTAATTAATCCAATCATTTGCCTCTCTCAATTCATGTCTAATGAATTAAATAGCATTACTGGCTCATTGAGTGATACACCACCATCTCTTTCTTATTGTTGTGATTAATTCAAGAATTGCTTTATTATTTCTATTCTTGTGCACTTTGTTCATTTCTTACTTATCAGATAAGTCTTTTTGTCCATTCTAATCATTCAGTTATGCTTGTGGTATATCTACATTTTGATAAGACTGCAATTTAATATAATTTGCCTTGCTGATTAATGAATTTGCCTGGCACAATCCAATAGAAATGATTCCTAAAAGAGATGAAAGGGAAAGTGAAACAGAATAACTTGATTATATTCTACTGAATCTCTGTCTTTTTTCTGACTTTCACTGTAGGGAAATAATGCCTCTCTCTTCTCCCACTGCCTTACTCCTATTATTTACAATTATCTGCTAACTGGCTAGATACATCTGCTGCTTTGAAGCCCATATTAATTTTGCATGTTACTTAATTTTCTCCTTACTTCAGCCTTTTCTTTGTAGCAATCTGCACTTTTTTAATTTTTTTTTTAAAAAAAGGAAAAGGAAAAGCCCTTGAATGGGCATGGAGGCTTTATTTCTTTGGAAATATGGCCAGTTGTGTTTCAAGTGTGGCATAAGCCATGACTCCAAAGTAGGGGAGATGTTAGAATCTGCTTGTGAAGTTGGATTCTAGAGAACAGAGGGAATTGTCGCTACTGAATCAGCATCTCTCCAAGTGTAGAGTCTAAAGTAGCTCAAAAGTTCATGGTATCTATGGCAATCAGACATCAGGCATTGAATTGATCCAGCTCACTGAAAACTCAACAAATAACAGAGATCACAGTTACATCTGTTTCTTTTTTTGTCTTGGGCCAATAGTGGCATGGTCCAATTGGTCAATCCCAACCTAGGACCATGCTAGGTTTCAGAAGAAGTGTGGGATTAACTCTGGTCTTAGTCATCACTTAAAATGAGAGGGCAATGTCTGCCTTGGATCAGATGGCACTTGTGTGATCTTTCCCATGTGGATCCCAAAGATCCCCCATTTTTTAAGAGAAACTCTGAAAGATTAAATGACAGAAGAGATGCCGGTTGTTCTGCTGGAATAAGATGACAAATGAATCCAGCTGAACACAGTTAGTAATATTTATTAAGAACTATGACAACAAGAGTGACAAAATGTAACTTATCTGAAAATAACTGGCCAACAGCACTATTCAGGTGACTTGTCCCTTCTGGGAAGATTGAGATCAGAAGAATATCTGCAGGGCTACTATGAAGACTCTAAGCATCTAATGGATAGAGTCACTTGGATCTGTTCTGAATTGGACTCCAGCTTTGTGTGCTGGAATATAAGGAAAAGGTAGAACCATTGCAGATATCAGAGTCCTAGAAAAGAAGAAATCCGTGAAAAGAAATTCAAAACAATTCTGTCTTGATTGTGTTAGAGAAAATAGAGATTTTCAAGATTCTGATACCCTAATAAAGTACATTGTAAGAAAACTCTTTGCAATTCCTATCTCTGATCTTACTTATCTTGAAGGGTTGACATCAATTATGACAGCCTCTCAACAGTACTGAAAAACTTGAGTCCTGTTCTGATCTACCATTTTAAAAAAAAAGATGGTCAGGCTCAGTGGTAGGTTGCAAATAATTTAACAACCGGTTCTCTGCCTTGCTTTCCTTCTGCCTTGGTCGAGGTGGGCTGCTCGGGGTGGAGGCAGGAGGTCCCAGCAGGGGGGGGGCAGGAGCTCCTGGTTGAGGAATTGCCGGAGGACCCAGCTGGGGGGGGGTAGGAGGATATCGTTGGGGGGGCTGCAGGAGTCTCAGACTGGGATAGGTACAGGAAGGTGGGATGGTCAGCAGGTCCTGGCTGGGGGAGGGCAAGGGAGTCCAGCTAGGGGGCAGGAGGGCCGGGATGCCTCTATGGAGGAAATCCACCCCTCAGCCTTCCAAGCCTCTTATCCACACTTCAGTCATGTAGGATTGTGTAGAAGGGGTGCCAGGCAGGGGACTAGATGGAGGGCGGCCAGCAGGGAGGGGATCAGAGCCGTCGTCATCTCCCTTCTGCAGTGCAGCCCCATCAGTGCTGGCAGAGGTGGCCCTGGCTTCGACAGGGGCAGCTGCTGCTCTTGCTGCTCCAAGCCCCTTGACTGGCCCACCATGCAGGGAAGCAGGAAGAGAAGGTGGTGACGGCGGCAGTCATCCTTGCATCGCCAGGCCCTGCCGGCAGCAGCTCTGGAAGCAAAGCTGTGCCACCCATCCTCATGCTGGTGGGGGCGGTGGTGGGGGAAGGTGGGCTCTGGCATGCACCCACCCTTGCCTCTGCCACTCCACATCATCCTGTGTGTGCCCTGGCCCCTTGCCACTGCTGCTTCGAGGGCTGGGGGCATGTGCAGGACAATGCAGAGTGGCAACGGTGAGGGGTGGATGCCTTCCAGAGTCCACCTTCCCCTGCACCACCCCCACCAGAATGAAGATGGGTGGCACAGTTCACTTCTGGAGCAGCTGCTGGCCGGGCCTGATGAAACTCAGGAAAGGGTCCCTTCACTGAGGAACATTACATTCCCTGGGATCCTGATGATACCAATTCTGCTAGTCTTTCACAAGACATTAAATACATGGTCTTCCTTTAGGCACTGAGCTAAAGTGTTGGATGATCAAGCTTTAAGAGGTTGAACTAGAGGCATATGTGGTTGGCCTTGTTTATAATATAATACAGAAGATAATACAGACTAATTACAAGCAATGACATGACAAAATACCAGCAATGGAGCGCTGAAAGACCTGCAAGAAATACCATTTGTCTGAAGCAAGAACTGATGGGACTATAAAATAGGCGAAGTAATAAAAATTGAAGAAGCTAAAGTGCTCTGGGACTTTAGAATTCAAACAGAGAAGTACCTGGCACAAAACACCTCAAATGTAACAACTGTCAATAAGAAAGATAAAAAAAAAAATCTGGAGAGTGAATGTTGAAGTACCTGGAGACAGTAGAAAAGAAGAAAAAGAACTGGTAAAATGACAAAATATAAAGACCTGAAAATAGAAGTAGATGGATTATAGAACAAGGAAGCAAAGATAGTACCAATAGTAATAGGTGCCTTAGGTGCAATCCCAAACATCTGAAGCATCACCTGAATACCATTGATATTGACAAAATCATCATTGGTCAATTGCAAAAGGCAGCTTTACTTAGGACAGTTTACATTCTGTGACAATACCATCAATGTCTTAAGCAACAATATCCTTGGGAAGATCTCAGTGGATGGATAAAAACTCCAAAATCAGTCTAAACATCTGCACAAGATTTGATTTTTCATGCAAACTATTATAAAAAAAAACCCTCAACTGATTCAGAAACAGGACAAATACCAGTTAAAACGGGGAAAGAATTGAGAAGCCAAAAGAAATTATAAATGGGAAAGTAACATAGTTGTTTCTCTTCAATTAAAGGCTGAATTCTCTAGCAAAGTGGTGGATTCTTTGCAGATTCTTTTCCTTCCCCTTCAGTGGGAGGAATCACAATCATTTACTCTTTGCTCCCTGTTGAGTCCGTGGCGGGAAAACAGACACGAGAAGCAGCTGGAGTTCTCAGTTTCATTTATTCAGCGTTCAGCTTACAGGAAGATGGCTTCAGCCTCGCCCAACGCCTCGCAGCCTCTTATATAGGCAACTCCCGGGTAAATGGGTTACTTTTCCCGCGCCAGCACCCGCGCATGCGCACGGCGCTGGCGACAGCCTGTCTGGTCCCGGGCAGCTTTGCACCTGCCCGGGACTGCCTGCAAACGCCCGAGCCGTTTGCAAAGGCTCGGGACATAACACCCCTTTCCCCGGGCTAAAACTACTACCAACATACAACATTTATTTTATACGACATTTTGCTCCCCAATGTTCCCACTGTTTACTGGCTTTTGCTTTGCCAGCAATGTTATGTAGTCTTCTAGGTACTTGGGAGATTTCTTTGCTCTCTGTGACCTTCTTAGCTCTGGATTACTGGCATAATTCCCCTGACTGGAGGGAGGCGTGAGCCTGTTCTCTCTATTGTGCCCTGGTGTCTTCCAAGGACTGTGCCCCGATGCCTGGCCTGCTTGCTTGCCCACCGGGCTCGTCAGGCCAGGGCTTCTGTTACTTTGTGACCTGGTTGACCTACCTAGCTGTAGACCCTCAGGCCCCTTGAAGTGATAGCCGCTGCTGGGCGTCTCTGTAGAACCTCCTAGGTCAGTCCAAGACCTGTCAGGAGGCTGTCCATTCCCTGAACCCCATTCTGTGTTCGGGCTCGTGTGGGTTTCTGTACTTTCCCAAAACTCAGGTGTTCCCTGATTTGTGCTAGGGTTGTTGTAGTCGGGACTTGGTTCCTCGACTAACTCTGCGTATGTTTGACCCCCTGTAGGATTTGGGGTAAGGTCAGGCCAACCTTGGGAATTGTGTGCCAGCTCTCTTGCGGGGAATGATTTGTTGGGATGCCCCCGGGTATCCTCCGTTGCTGGAGTGCTGTGTGATGTGTGTGGAAAGTGAGTATGCCCCCGGGGTGACTCCCTGGCTGGAATAGGCGTGTTGTGTGGGTAAGCTCCATGACTTTCTTTTCGGAGCAGTTGCAGAACCTTGGGACGAGCCGTTTGTGGCTCTCTCAGTGGAGATGGGCAGTAGCTCTTGCCCTTCCCTTTGCTCCAAAGGGTCCCCCTCCCCCCCTGGAAAAGACCCAGGAGTCTCAGCAGAAAAGTCTCGCCTAGAGCGAAGTTGGTCGATGTGCCGACGCAGGACACGACCGTTGTCCAGGGCAACCTCGTAGGAGAGAGGACCTGTGACCCTGGACACAGAAGCGGGGACCCATGTATGACCAGGCCCGTAATTGCGAGCCCAAACCGGGGCACCCACAAGTAGTTGTCTAGGTGCCCTAGGATGTGAGGTAGATGAAGGCAGTCTGTCCGGATGCAACCGGTCAAGTCTAGTAGTAAGTTGGCGCCCCCAACGAAGTTCAGCTGGACTTCTCCCTGTAGAAGTGGACGGTGTGGTGCGATAAGAAAGGAGAAAGTCAGCCAACCTGTGATGCCAGTCCCCGTAGGTGAGTCTCTTCAAGGCGTCCTTTGCGATGCGCACCATACGTTCAGCCATACCGTTGGTGGACGGGTGAAAAGGTGCAGATGTGGCATGACGAATCAGGTTTGCCTGTAAGAAAGCTTGGAATTCGGAGGAGGTGAATTGAGGGCCGTTGTCGGACACAATGACATCTGGCAGCCCGTGTGCAGCAAAAATCCCCCTCAGTACCTGAATAGTCTTTGCAGTGGTGGTGGATGAGACAGGCACAACCTCAAGCCATTTTGAATGGCTGTCAACAAGGACCAAGAAGAACTGGCCCTGAAAGGGCCCAGCGTAGTCAATGTGCACCCTAGACCATGGGGACTGTGTTTCCTCCCATCTATGCACAGGAGCTTGGGGCATCTCTGGGCGAGATCGTTGGCACAGGTGGCATGCGTGTACCTTAGCCTCAATATCTTTATCTAAACCAGGCCACCACAAGTGGCTTCGTGCAAGAGCCTTCATACGAACAATGCCAGGATGACCCTCGTGGAGGGATTCTAAGACCCTAGTCCTCATTGAGGTGGGAATGACAACTCTGTTTCCCCAAAGCAGACAACCCTGAGAAAGGGACAGTTCGTTCCTTTTGGACCAGAAACTCTGAAACTCAGGACTAGGGCAGTGCTCAGGCCACCCGGACAGGACCCAGGAGCGGACACGTGAAAGTGTGTGATCTGTACCTGTTTCAGCGGTAACATCCCTGGCACTAAGAGGGAGCTCGGGCAAGGCTTGGATTGATAGAATGTTGACAGCTGGCGCGGGGTCAGCTTCTACTACTGGCAGAGGCAATCTACTGAGGCCATCAGCATGGCCCATTTCTTTCCCAGGCTTGTGGAGTAATGAAAAATCATATGCAGACAAGAAAATAGACCACCTAAGCATTCTAGGGGAAATGATGTGGGGAGTCTGCTTACGTGTGGTAAACAGTCCCAGCAGAGGCTTATGGTCAGTGAAGACCGTGAAATGCCTGCCATATAGAAAATCGTGGAATTTTTTAATTCCAGCAACAACAGCCAGAGCCTCCCTGTCTATCTGAGCGTAGTTGCGCTCGGCAGAAGACAGTGTTCTGGAGTAGTATGCAATAGGAACCTGAGTTCCATCAGACCTGAGGTGACTCAGGACAGCTCCAACCCCGTAGGGGGACGCATCACAAGCGATGCACACAGGGAGAGACTCGTTGAAATGTGCAAGAACACTGTTAGAAGTGAGCAAGGCCTTGACTTCTTTAAAGCAAGCCTCATGCGCTTGTGACCACAGCCACACAGCCTGTTTGTCTAGTAGCCTGTGAAGAGGCTCAGCTACACTAGCTTTATGTGGAAGAAAAGAATTGTAGAAATTCAGGAGGCCTAGGAAGGCCTGAAGTTCGGCCTTAGACTTTGGCCTGGGTGCTTCTAAAATAGCAGTTAGTTTGGATTCAGCAGGATGAATCCCAGCAGCATCAATTTTGAATCCCAGAAATTCAGTAGAAGGCACCCCAATCTGGCATTTGTCTTTTCTGAGCTTGAGGCCTGATTTCCTGAATCTTAACAGGACAGCCCTAAGTCTTTCAGCTAGAATGTGTGTGGAGTCTCCTGCAATCAAGACATCGTCAAAGTAGGGGCAGACCCCTGGTATACCTCGTAGTGTGTTTTCCATTACGCTTTGGAAAATCCCAGGAGCGACATTTACTCCAAACTGTAGCCTTTTTACTTTAAAGGCTCCCCTGTGGGTCACAATGGTCTGAGCTATGGCAGCATCATCATCAACAGGCAGCTGTTGATATGCTTGAGCTAGGTCAAGCTTTGCAAAAACACGCCCCCCCTTGAGAGAGGCCAGGATGTGACTGACCACAGGAACAGGATAGGCATGTTGCTGCAATGCCTTATTGAGTGTGCATTTGTAATCAGCACAAATGCGAATGTCCCCATTTGCCTTTAGAGGCGTGACAATGGGGGTCTCCCACGGGCTGGAATCAACAGGTTCTAGGATTCCCTGTTGGATTAGTTTGTCTAGTTCAGTGTCAATCTTACTTTTTAAAGCAAAAGGGACCCTTCTTGCTTTAATCCTAATGGGAGTGACAGTGGGGTCTAGCTTTAAGGACACAGGTGGTCCTTTGAATGTGCCCAGCTGGGGGCTGAAAACATCTGCAAATTCTTTGCAGACTTCCTGTAGGTCGAGTGTTTGTAAGCTGTTGAGTCCTGTGACGTGTATCCCCAGGGCCTCAAACCAATCGAGTCCTATGAGACTCGTTCGTTCACCCCCTACTACTAATAAGTCTAGTGGACCTTCAAAACTCTTGTATTGCACGTTAAGGGTGGCCTCCCCCTTAACACACACTCTTGAGTTCTGAAAATCTGTTAATACAATATCAGAAGGCCTTAACTTGGCCTTAGACCCACTACTGGAACAAATCTTCCTAAATGTATGCAATGAAATGATGGACAGGGCAGACCCTGTGTCTAGTTCCATAGATAATGGAACCCCTTGTAGCTTCACGTTGAGTGACAGCTTTTTCTTCATGGGCTTGTGTGTGCCTGTTCTACAGATGCTTCTTCGCGAAGCGCAAAAACCTACCCTATTCTGGCTGGGGAATCTGGTACCCTTCAGGCGTTCTTCTTGGGGTTGTGCCTTTCGTCGGCCCAGGCACACAGCTGCAATGTGCCCTTGTTTACCGCATGCCCGGCAGGTAGTGGAGCGGAACTTGCAGTCGGTTCTCCTGTGGCGACCTCCACAGCCGATGCACTTGAGCGGAGCCGAAGAGCTTCCCTTCTGGTTCTCTTCCTTCGCGGGGTGTAGACGGTCGACTTCCTCGTCCGGATCCTCCTCGGAGTTTCGTCGGACGTCTTCCTGGTGCACTGACGCACCCTCTGCACTGTTTCTGATCGGCCGCATGTTTTTGACGGCGCCGCCTGCTGCTTCTTCTGCGGTGACTTCCCTTAAGGCGTCTTGGAAGGATAATTCTTCCTTTGCGAAAAGTCTCTGTTGTAGCTCGCGATGCCTTAACCCGCACACGAATCGGTCCCTCAGTCGTTCCTCGAGGTCCTTGAACTCGCAAGGGCTTGGCGGCCTTCCGTAACGCGGCGATGTATTCCTTGGCTGACTCACCGGACCGTTGATCCCTCTGTTCGAAGGTGTGGCGCCATGAGATAACGGACACCTTGGGGTGGAAGTGCTCCTTCAGCAGCTTCTTCAGGTCTGCGTAGCTTACAGACTCTACTGGGACAGGTGCTGCAAGGTTTTCTGCGATTTCGAAGGCGTCTTGGCTGCAAACGCAAAGCAGGGTGGCCGCCTTCAAGCTATCTTCCCTCACTTGGTTTGCCTTGAAGTAGTTCTCCATTCTGGATACGTAGGACTCCCACCGCTCTGGATGTGAGACGTCGAATTCCGAAAGCCTTCCGATTTTCGCCATCTTTGGATCTTCAGGAGACGGGTCTATCAGCCAGCCTACCCCCGAATGCGCACCGGATTGGCGGGCAGCTGCCGAGTCGACGCCGTTCCTCTTTCGCCGCTCAGGACTCCTTGGGTAAGCTTACACTTCTTCCTTTCCAGGTAGTGCAAGGCATCCCACCTTCGTCGCCAGTGTTGAGTCCGTGGCGGGAAAACAGACACGAGAAGCAGCTGGAGTTCTCAGTTCATTTATTCAGCGTTCAGCTTACAGGAAGATGGCTTCAGCCTCGCCCAAACGCCTCGCAGCCTCTTATATAGGCAACTCCCGGGTAAATGGGTTACTTTTCCCGCGCCAGCACCCGCGCATGTGCACGGCGCTGGCGACAGCCTGTCTGGTCCCGGGCAGCTTTGCACCTGCCCGGGACTGCCTGCAAACGCCCGAGCCGTTTGCAAGGCTCGGGACATAACACTCCCCTTTCAAACAGACAAGAATTTAATTGGTAGTCTATCCTTTTCACTTTCTTCTCTCAACAATGCCTGTAATTTTGCTTAATTTGATTAAAGCAAGTTTCCACCAGAGCTTGTGAATGGTATTGTGCTAACACACACACACACACACACACACACACACACACACACACAGAGAGAGAGAGAGAGAGAGAGAGAGAGAGAGAGAGAGAGAGAGAGAGAATATATGTACAGTATATTCCTTCCATCCCGTCAGCAGTGCCTTTACATCTGATTCCCATCATTAACATGTTTTTAAAATATGTCCTGGGTTTGGAAATATTCAGAGAATGAGTAAATATGCAGCATATTTATCAACTACTTAGTCACACACTTTAAACCCAAATATAGTTTTAATAAGAAATGCATTTTAAACAGCCCCTTGCATTTTTCTAGTGCTTTCATTTCTCTCTGTCAGTAGACAAGCACTTTGCTACATATCACAGCCATAAATAATTTGCAGGCCTAACTATAAACTCTTGATCAGTGGGATAGAAAGAAAGAGACCCAACCACAGTTGGCCCAAAATGACATCTCAAAATTTTCCACCAAATAGGTGGGCAGCATAATAAAATGATTCCTCCAGGGAAAGGATAAATGTCCTGTCAATTTCTGAGAGGTAGGAATCACCTTAATGTTCACAATGCCATTATTGCTAAAAAAAGAAAAAAAAAACAAAAAAAAACAAAAAAACCTTTCATGAAGCCTTCCTATAAATTTTTAATGAACTGTGGGAAGGCAGAAAGGTTGTAGACTATTCTGAAGACACAAGAGAAGACAGCCTATGCACCCCTTCATCGCTGTATATGAGGAATCTCATACAAGAATTTCTTTAAATTATTTCCCTCTTTGGAAATTTTTAATCAAATTGTCTTTAGGCTGACCAAAACTGGAGATGAAAAATGCAGGAGAACTTATTGGGAGCAGCTAAGAAAAAAAAAGTGAAGACTGTTGAGTTTTTCTATACTTTTCCCCTCTAGTTTGTTCAGGTTTACAGCTGCCCTCTAGCTTTCGCCTTTCTTCCTTTCACCAGTATGGACATGAGCTAAAACTTGGTAGCTTTTTATTCCATTTGGAACTGATCATAGATTAGAATTACATCTGAATGTGAAATCTGGTAAAGATTCTTTAAGTATGGCTTGCTGTGAGCAAACAAAGGAGACAAAGTTTCAGGATGCAAAAATTAAAGAGAAGGTGGAAGAATGTAAGTCCCATAAAGGCTTTCTCCAGTGCATTAAATAATTCAGCTTTAATGAACCATGAAAAATGCTTCAGGAGCTTTACAAACAATAAATCATATGTTGTTGAGGCATTTGAAGTTTGCTTGTTTCAAATAAACCATTCCTAACTTCTACAAAAATGTTGATTTGGGCAAGAAGACAAAATTGAAAATGAAAAACCACAAGAATAGAACTAGAAACCCTATAAACTAAGGGGAAATAAACAGGACTGTCTCTGGCCCTTCACTTTGAAGGTCTTGAAGGTCTTCCTGTACTTCTTTTGACTGCCGGAGCTTGATTTCTATTACTATATTGTGACCTTTAGATTTGGGTGGTATGCCTCCAGCTGATTAGTGCACCAATTGCTTATAAATCGGTTGACCTAACAAGAAGCTGTCGTTCAGATGGAGGCTAAATCTTCCAATTTTCTCAGCATATGAAGGTGGTGGCCAGATAACACAGGTCATAGGAAAGAATAAGAGGAACTGCAGTGATTTAACATGGGCTCTAGCCCAAAGGGTAGCAGACCACACAGAATAGCTTAATAGGCTGCAATTTCCTTCCTTTCTCAAATAACATTATATATTACTCATCGATAAAATATCTGAAAGAGCTATTTTATCCATAAATGTCTTTCCCTGAACTTAAAATAATAAAACAACAAGTCCTGTTTTTTTCAAACTACAAAAACCTGGGAACTATTCAAATAAAACATATTTCTTTGGTATTTCCTAGTTAGTACAGGAAGCACTTTGTTAATTTAAGAAGGTTACTGAATGTTTAGTTTGGTATCAGTTTTATGAATGAAGTTTAGGAAAAGTTGAGTCAGTATGAAGACATTGACTAACAACAAATAGCAGAAATCCTAGATGCCAAACTATTTATGGGAAGAAACCTCTGTGTAAATACTTGTGGTTAGATCATCCACCAGGAAGATGAATCATAGAATTTGGATTAGATTTTGCAAAAGAAAATCACATGCATGGGAAAAAGGAAAATACAGTGATTGTGAATGCATCTTATGCTTCTCTGTTTAGTTTCATTAATTCAATATGGATTTTACTTTTGGGACTCTCAATAATTATAGATTTACGCTGAAAAAAACCATGTCAGACATTCTATCTGGCAGAGCACAAATTTGGAAACTTCATTTTTGCAGATTTCTCAGCTTTGAAAAGAGGCCTAAGCCCATTTGATATTGGCCCCAATTTGGCCAATGAATGAAATCAAGAAGATCTATGCACACTGTCAGGCAAAGAAACAAATCAACTTGGTTGGGATCAAATTAGCTGACAATCCAGTCTAATAACTAATCAATTGCTGATAACATGGAATGAAAGGACCAAAGAAAATGAAATCAAATCAAAATTCAAGGCAGACTTGGCAAATTGGAACAGATAACAGTGGAGATATCAGTCTTTCAATAGAACAGTCCAGAAGCAAACTGAGACTACAGAAGGACTTATTATTAGGGACACTGAAGTTCTTTCAAACAAAAAGCTCAAGAGCCAGCTGAGGTTGAAACTTAACAAACCCACATTGCCTGTGGGCCTGCATGCTGATGCTCTAAAAACAAAAGGAATATGATTAAGGTGACCAACCGTCCTCCTTTAGAGAGGACAGTCCTCCTTTTGTGAGTTCTGTTCTCCCTCGAAAAGTGTCCTCCTACATGTCCTCCTTTTGATATTTGAACACTAATCTGCAGGGCTTTTTTTTTCTCATAGAACACTCAGAACGGCATTCTGGCACCTTTTTTTGATGTTTTTTTTTCAATTTTTGCATGACCTGTGCTACTCCCGCTATTGCCTTTCGAAAGCCAATAGGAATTGCTGCTGAGCACGCCAAAACACCCGGCCAGCAAACTTTGCACATGTAAGTTGTCTGCAGTGAAGGCGAATTGGCAGGAACTTTGCACTCCTCCCTGCTACCCAACTAATCTCCTAGTTAGTCCCAAAGATACCTGGAGGAGACTGGAGCGGCGACGCCATGGTAACTTTCTCTTGATCTTCGTCCCTGCTAGGACAATAATGGCTGTGGGCGCAAAAGGCAGGGATGGCGGGGCTGCTGCGGGTGGGGGTGTGAGGGGTGGTGGTGGCCGGCTGCCCCCTGTGCTGTGGGAGCCGCGGGGCCTGCTCTACACGGAGCTGCGCAAGGCGGCTGCAGGTGGGGTGTGTTGAAGGCAGAGTGCCCCCCCGGGGCTGGAGCCGGCACAGCTGGTGCTTTGGGAGCCGCGGTGCCCACTCTACATGACAGGGCAACAGTGCTGGCGGGGTGGTTGCGGGCAGGGGCGTGGCATGTAAGCATAATTACAATATAAAATGTTATTGTTACAAATGTTTTTATTATGCATTTATCATATTATAGTGTATTCTGTATTATTGTTGCAATGAATAAAATGTTTCTTTTATTTACAATATTTTTTTCTTCAATTTATTTGTGTCCTCCTTTTCATTGTAAAAAAGTTGGTCACCTTAAATATGATAGACCAGTTCTGTAGACATTTTGTAGCTTTTAACTTCTCAGTTATGCTACATCTTTATCTAGAGCCACAGGCATCTGCTGTTGCTGAATATCCCACCAATTTCAAAGCTCAGGATTGTCCTCCACAACTGCCCTATCCAAAGAAAGCTTAGGTCTCCTCCAGTTTTACCTGATTCTTCTCTCACCCAGGAGCCTCTAAACCAGGTGTTTGGTTTGGAGATCTGATCATATAGAAGTAGTTTTTCAGCATTTATCTCAGGGTTTTTAAACTTGGTCCTTTTATGACTTGTGGACTTCAACTCCCAGAATTCCTCAGCCAGGCACGGTGGCTGAAGAATTCTGGGAGTTGAAGTCCACAAGTCATAAAAGGACCAAGTTTGAAGACCCCTGATTTATCTGCTTATTCTACACATGAATCTTCCCATATATGTCAGGACAGAAGGAAGTTAATAAACCATGGAAGGTGACTTGTAAAATCACATGCAAGATACAAAATGTAGGCAAATAAAAGTGTTTTTTTCTCAAGTTCCTGTTCACAGCACAAGCCATCTATATCATGCGTGCATTCTTCTGAAGCATTAATGCTTCTATTTTAATTCTGAAATCCAATGTGTGTGTGTGTGTGTGTGTGTGTGTGTGTGTGTGTGTGTGTGTGTGTATACAGGGCTTTTTTTCTTCATAGAATGCCCAGAACATAGTTCCGGTACCTTTTTTGGATGAAACCTTGTAGGGTAGGCAAGGCACGACATGTGTGAGTTCCGGCTCATATCATATATATATATATATATATATATATATATATATATATATATATATATATGTGTGTGTGTGTGTGTGTGTGTGTGTGTGTGTGTGTGTGTGTGTGTGTGTGTGTGTGTGTGTGAGAGAGAGAGAGAGAGAGCTAATTTATTTAATATAGCTTCCTTCCTGAAAAAGAAGCATATAAAGATCATTATTTCTGTTTGCAAGTTTTTTTTTAAAAAAAGATCTTATTAAAGTTTCCTCCTGTTGATGTTTCCATTTTTGCTATTTTTATGGACCCCGGAGACCACAAACATTTATAAATAGCACAGTTATTTTTCTGACATTTATCACTGCATGTTTATGATTATTTGTTATGCCCTTTGACTAGAAAGTTGTAGCGTTGAAAAAAACAAGGAACAGGTAGTAGACCATGACTCCTGCTTTTGCCAATTTGTGATGATGTGTTAATAATGTTATTATCTGATTATACTTTTAAAAACATTATTGGATTCTCTTAATGCATTTTTTATCAGTTATCATGGACAATTTTTTACAGTTATTTTAATCCTGTTTATATTTTCTAGTTAGCTTGTTCCTAAGCTGGTTAGCAGAAATGCTTATTTTTGCTTTTAAAATCTGGAAAATTGACCAGCATATTTAGTTTTTTTTTCTAGTTCCCTTCATATCCTTTCATTTATCTCTGGAAATATATATTAGAGCTGTGGAGTACTTTGGATTGAATTCAAAGAATTTTAATTCCAGGGAAAGATACAAGTTCCTTAAAGACTTGCAGACAAACAACATGCTCCCAAACATCTGTCTGGCATCAAATTCAAAGGGTACCATAGCCCTAAATAATTTGGTCTGCACCAGCATTCCAAATTCATGGGATTATTTCCTAACTGACTAGCCTCTCCGCTTCCCGTCACCTACTTGCAAAGTGCACTGGGTTTAGTAATTTCAGAGATACTATATCACAAACCGAAATGCAAAGGCTTCCCTTGTTTCAGACTTAGCTGCACAAAAGACTTCAGCTAGGCAAAAGGGATTAGACTGACAAAAGTAGCATCGCAACATTGCAACACAATTCCTGATTCTTTTTTTTTTAATGTATCATGCCTTAAAGCAGCAGGATCTTGCAGACACCTCTGGCTAGAACTCATTGCTTGGGATGTTTCTCTCCTTGATTAGAATAGAATAGAGTAGAGCTGGAAGGGACCTTGGAGGTCTTCTAGTTCACCCTCCTTCTCAAGCGGGAGAATCTAGACCAGTGGTTCTCAACCTTTTTAATGCCGCGACCCGCAACCGGTCGTAAGTTGAGGACTACTCAACCGGTCGTAAGTCGAGGACTACTCAACTGGTGCAGCACCGTTTCCAGAATGGGACTTTTGGCGGGCTCAGCAGGGCAGAGACAGCCTGGACAATTCCTATTGGCTTTTGAAAGCCAATAGAATTAGACTCTATTCAAGAGAGTCTATTCTATTTGCTTTCAAAAGCCAATAGAATAAAAGGGAGTAGCACAGCTAAGGAAAAGGGGAAAAAAATGGTGGACTGCGTTGTTTGGCGACCCCCGTGAAATGGTCGTTCGACCCCAAATGGGGTACCGACCCACTGGTTGAGAACCACTGACCTAGATCATCTCAGACAAGTGACCGTCTAGCCTCTCCTTAAAAACCTCCAGTGATGGAGCGCCCACGATTTCTGGAGGCAAGCTGTTCCACTGGTTAATTGTCCTCACTGATAGGAAGTTTCTCCTTAATTTCAGGTTGCTTCTCTCTTTGATCAGTTTCCAACCATTGTTTCTTGTCCTTCCTCTGGTGCTTTGGTGAATAATGTGACCCTCTCTTCTTTCTGGCAGCCCCTCAAATACTGAAATACTGCTATCATGTCTCCCCTATTTCTTCTTTTCTTTAGACTAGCCAAACCAAAGTCCTGCAGCTGTTCTTTGTATGTTTTAGTTTCCAGGCCTTTGATTATCTTAGTTGCTTAATTTTTTTCCAAACTCTCAACATCTTTTTTTGTGCTATGGTGCTATGGTGACCAAAATTGGCTGCAGTATTCCAGATGTGGTCTTACTAGGGTAAAAGCCGTACTAATTCTTTGTGTGATCTTGATTCTATGCCTCTGTTTATACAACCCAGGATTGTATTAGCTTTTTTGATTGCTGCTGCATACTGCTGGCTCACAGTCAAGTGATCGTCCACTAGGACTCCAAGGTCCCTCTCACAGTTACTGTTTTTGAGCCAGGTCTTGCCCAATCTGTACTTGTACCTTTGATTTTTGATTTTGTAAAACTTCTCCACACTGAAGCTCTATCATTTTGTTGGATAGAGCCCATTGTTCAAGTTTGTCAAGATCTTTTTGGATCCTGAGTTTGTCTTCTGGGGTGTTGGCTACTCCTGCCACTTTGGTGCCATCTGCAAATTTGATGAATTCCCCTTCAATTCCCTCATATAAGTCATTGATGAAGATATTGAAGAGTACTGGGCCTAAGACGGACCCTTGTGGTACTCCACTGCTTACTTCTCTCCATGTGAATGTAGTGGTGTTGAAGACTACTCATTGAGTATGGTTTGCCAGCCAGTTACAGATCCATCTGGTGGTGAGATTGTCTATTCCACCTTTTTCTAGCTTACCAAGGAGTAGGTTGTGGTTTACTTTATCAAATGCCTCACTGAAATCTAAGTATACTACATCCATAGCATTTCACTGGCCTACTAGTTTAGTCACTTTATTGAAGAATGAAATAAGATTGGTTTGGCATGATCTGTTTTTAACAAACCCATGCTGGCTACTAGTTATAAATTTGTTTGCTTCTAGCCGTTCGTAGATCTCTTTCCATTTTTTGTATTTGTCCTTTTTGTCTTTCAGTTTGTCAGAGAGATCTTTGTGCAACCATGCTGGTTAGTTCTTGAATTTCTTGTTTTTCTTTTTCAGTGATATTGTGCTGGTATGGGCTTTTATGATCACATTTTTTTAGAGTTTCCCATGCTTTTTGGGTTGTTTTCCCCTTTAGGATTTTCATCCATGGGATCTTTCTTAGGTTCCCTCTGAGTTTGTTAAAGTCAGCTATTTTGAAGTTTAATACGCTGGATGGATTGTTTTCTGTTGCTAGTGTTTGTATTATGTTAAATTCCAGTATGACATGATCGCTTTCACCCAAGGTTCCAGCAGTCTCAATTCCCTCTATCACTTCTTCTCTATTAGTAAGGATTGAGTCCAGTATAGCTTTAAATCTAGTTCCCAGCTCCACCTTTTGGGTGACAAAGTTGTTGGCTAGGTTGGTTAGGAATCTGTTTGATCTCCTGCTCACTGAAGAATTTGTCTTCCAGTTGATATCTGGATAGTTGAGGTCTCCCATTACTACTGTGGTATGCTTCCAAGATACATTTGTTAACTGGTTGGCAAAGAGTTCATCTATTTCTTCTTATTGGCCTGTAATATGAACCTATGGCAATGTCACTTTTTTTCTCTTTTATATTGACTCATCTACATTCTGTAGATGTGTAGTGTTGTCTTACATATAGTACAACTCCCCCTCCTCTTTTTGTAGACCTATTTCTTTTGAACAATTTGTATCCATCCATCAGTCTATTCCATTCATGGGTTTCGTCCCATCAGGTTTCTGTAATGCCAACTATGCCATACCCTCCCTCGTGTACTAATGTTTCTAGTTCACCCTGTTTGTTCCTCGAGCTTTGAGCATTTGTATATAAGCATTTAAGACTTTTATGCCTGTTCATGGGTATGTTTCCTGCATCTCCTGATTCTTGTTTGGGTTTTTTTATTTCTCATCTCTGCCTACCTCATTGTTTGATTTGTTTTGTTGCAATCTGTGATTGGTTTTGGGTTCTAGATATTCTAGAGATTGGTCACCCGTCCTCCTCGATTTTAATTTAAAGCCCTCCTGATAAGTTGGGCCAGTCTTTTTCCGAGTACATTTTCCCCTGTTTTTGTGAAGTGCAGCCCATCCCTTGCATAAGAAATGCAGTCCATGATCCAGGAAACCAAAGTTTTCTTAGTGACACCAACCCTTTAGCCAATGGTTTATTTCTAAAATTCTTTTTTCCCTCAATGGATATTGGCCTTTTGTTAGAAGTACTGATGAAAACACTACTTGTGCACCTAGCTTCTTAACTTTATTGCCTAGTTGTTTGTAATCTCTCACTATTGTACTCAGTTTCTTTGTTGTGCTGTTTGTCCCAATGTGGAGGAGGAGGAAGGGGTAGTAATCTGTGGGCCTAATTATTTTGGTTAGGTTCTCAGACACATCATTGATTTTTGCTCCAGGGAGACAACATACCTTCCTGGATTGTATGTCTGGTCTGCAGATGGATGATTCTGTTTCTTTGAGGATAAAATCTTCTATTACCAACACTCACCTTCCTTTTTGGGGGGCTGCAGTCTGGGGTGCTTTTCTGTTTATCTCAGGGGTGTTTGTTGATGTGACTTTTTAAGGGATATTTGAATTGACTTTTTAGGGATATTTGAAGTCTTTCTTTGCTAAGTGTCTGCATGTTTTCTTTGAGGGGGAGATTGTGGGTCTGCATGTTTCCATCTAAGGGGAGAAATCAATTGCTCAGTTTTAATGGGGCTGCTTCTGTTTGGGTTGGATTGGGCAAAAGGGGTTTGTTAGTTGTATGCTGCTTCTTTCTTTGAGTATTGTGTTTCCTTCTATGTGTGATATACCTCCATTTGTCTTCCTCCAAGGGTTTATTAGTAGGATCAAATCCTCTGGGAGTTATTTGTTCATTATTTGGTTCAGTTCGAGTGGAGCTCTCTTTTGTATGTTGGGGTTTGACTAGGGTTGCCTCTAAGTTCCTTACTTTTTCCTGTAGTAGTTCACATAATTTACATCTAAGCCATAGGAACCCTGGGAGGAAGTGATCATGCAATATTAGAATTCAACATTATAGAAGCACAACCAATAGAACACAGTCAAACTAGAGTCTTGGACTTCAAGAGAGCTAATTTCAATAAACTTAGAGAGGGCTTGGGAAGGATTCCATGGATGAGAATCCTCAAGGGGAAAACAACTCAAGAAGCTTGGGAAATTTTGAAAAATGAGATAATAAAAGCACAGACTAGCACAATACCAACAAAGAGGAAAAACAACAGCTCTCAAAAGAAACCAGCATGGCTGCATAAAGAACTCTCTGACAAATTGAAAGATAAAAAGGACACGTATAGAAAGTGGAAAGGGGAACATAACTAAGTCAGAATATCAGCAAATAGCCCAAGCCTGCAAAGATGAAGTGAGGAAAGCTAAGGCTCAAAATGAACTAAGGCTTGCGACCAAAGTCAAAAATAACAAAAAAAGCTTCTTTCAACATGTAAAAAAACAAGAAAAAAGTGAAGGAAATGATTGGTCCATTAGTGGGTGGAAGTGGCAAGAAGGTGACAAGCAACAGGGAGAAAGCAGAACTATTTAACTCATTTTTTGCATCTGTCTTGACACAAAGGGAAAAAACAGACCAACCTATCAAAAATAGTGCCACAAAAAACAAAACAGAAACACAAGTTAAGATAGGCAAGAAAATCGTTAGTGAGCACCTGTCCAGCCTAGATGAGTTCAAATCGCCAGGACCAGACGGATTACACCCCAGAGTTCTCAAGGAACTGGCAGATGCGATATCGGAGCCACTGAACTATATTTTTCAAAGATCCTGGAACACAGGGGAACTACCAGAGGACTGGAAAAGAGCTGATGTAGTTCCCATCCTCAAAAAAGGAAAAAAAATGGATCCAGGAAATTACAGAACTATCAGCCTGACCTCAATACCTGGGAAGATCCTGGAAAAGATAATCAAACAACGAATCAACGAACACCTAGAGGCAAACAAAGTCATTACTAAAAGCCAACATGGGTTTGTCAAAAATAGATCATGCCAGACAAATCGTATTGCATTCTTTGACCAAGTGACAAAATTAGTGGATCAGAGGAATGCTGTGGACATAATTTACTTGGACTTCAGTAAGGCATTTGATAAAGTAGATCACAACCTACTACTTGACAAGATAGAAAAAGGTGGGGTAGACAGAACCACCACCAGATGGATCCGTAGCTGGCTGACCGGCCGTACTCAGCAAGTGGTCCTCAATGGAACTGCCTCTATATGGAGGGAAGTGTGTAGTGGGGTGCCCCAGGGCTCTGTTCTGGGCCCAGTACTCTTCAACATCTTCATCAATGACTTGGATGAAGGGATAGATTGGGAACTCATCAAATTTGCAGACGACACCAAGCTGGCAGGAATAGCCAACACTCCAGAAGACAGGATTCAGATACAGAAGGATCTGGACAGACTTGAA
Source organism: Crotalus tigris (assembly GCF_016545835.1). NCBI lineage: Eukaryota > Metazoa > Chordata > Lepidosauria > Squamata > Viperidae > Crotalus > Crotalus tigris. Next base: position 2,113,820 of record NW_024100518.1, on the reverse strand, counting down.
CACTGGGCACTAACTAACAAAATGAAATTCAATGGTGAAAAAAGCAAGGTTCTACATTTAGGCAAGAAAAACCACATGCACAAGTACAGCATAAGTGGCACCATGCTCAATAGTAGTAACTGTGAGAGGGACCTCGGAGTCCTAGTAGACAATCACCTAAATATGAGCCAGCAGTGTGCTGCAGCTGCCAAAAGGCCAACACAGTGCTAGGCTGCATTAACAGAGGGATAGAATCAAGATCATGTGAAGTATTAATACCACTCTACAATGCCTTGGTAAGGCCACACTTGGAATACTGCATCCAGTTTTGGTCACCACGATGTAAAAAAGATGTTGAGACTCTAGAAAGAGTCCAGAGAAGAGCAACAAAGATGATTAGGGGACTGGAGGCTAAAACATATAAGGAACGGTTGCTAGAATTGGGTATGTCTAGTTTAACGAAGAGAAGGACAAGGGGGGACATGATAGCAGTATTCCAATATCTCAGGGGCTGCCATAAAGAAGAGGGAATTAAGCTATTTTCCAAAGCACATGAAGGCAGGACAAGAAGCAACGGGTGGAAACTAATTAAGGAGAGAAGCAACCTAGAACTAAGGAGAAACTTCCTGACAGTGAGAACAATTAATCAGTGGAACAATCTGCCTCCAGAAGCAGTAAATGCTCCAACACTGGAAGTTTTTAAGAAGAGACTGGACAGCCACTTGTCCGAAATGGTGTAGGGTTTCTTGCCCGAGCAGGGGGTTGGACTAGATGACCTCCAAGGTCCCTTCCAACTTTACTACTACTAATGCATGTATAGTTTGGGTGTTCTTTGGGCATTCGTGCATACATGGAACATATATTGCATACCACAATAGTATCAGTTACCTGTACCATGAGTTTGTTGTTTGAAAAGCCCTCTTTTTGGTTGGTGGATGTGCTTTGCTGTTAGCCTTGTTTCTAGCTTGTCTGTTCTAGGTATTTACAGTATGCCTATTTTTCTATCTTTTTTTTTCTACCTGTTTTTGCTTGTTTTTGTGCCTTGTTGTTTTGGTATAGATAAAAGTGTGTGGTAGTGTTCCCTTTGGTTTTAAGAGAAAACGTTGCAGTTTGTGTTAAGGTTAAAAGTTAACATTAGGATAGGGCTATTTAATGAAGGGAAGGGCTACTTTCTCCTCAACAAGGAATTTGCTTTTAGCTTTCTGCTCTCTGCCTAAAAATTTGTCCCTATCCTTTCTTCTCTTAATTTGTTCCTTATTCCTCTCTGCCTTGCTTTTTTGACTGCCTTTCTGTGCTGAGCTGGTCTTTCTAGTTGCCCTAAGTTGCCTTTAGCTATTGCTCCCTCTTCGACATTTAGCTAGGTTCTCTCCAGCTGCTGATTGGGTCCTCCGCTGCACCACCACCTCTGTCATGCTACCTCACCACCGCCTGCATACCTGCCAGTCCCTGCTGACCCCAGCCACCTCATTGGTTGCCACCTACCGCCTCTGCACTGCCCTTGTTCTAGTGTGTGTGTCTGCTTCTGGTATGACCAAGCCAATCTGCAGGGAAAATATGATGGAACATATTTTAGTCATGATTTATAATAGTTTTGATCACATTTTTTTCAAGTAGTAATGAAATTTAACTTAGGCCAAGCTTTACTCACCCTGATTTCTGACATCTGTCAAAATGTGTTTTTCATTCTCTTGCTTTTGGTGGTTGGATCCAGGTCTTAAAGTATTGGTAATAATCCCCTAGAATCACTAAATTTGTTTACTATTTTAATCCATAAGGAAATGGCATGGAATAGTGCCCAAATATTGTAACAGAATATGTAAAATTTGAGAGATCTATAGTCTATTGTAAAAGGATAGAGATCCTAATTTTATCCATAATTTTAGAAACTTTTTAAAAAACCAGGATTTGGAGAAATATATTAATCCAGTTCACCAAACTACTCTGAATCACTAGCTGGCTAGTAATATGTGGCTTTTCTTTATGACTACTTAATGAAAAACATGTTTTATATGATTTCTTTAAAAATATCTCAATTTCCAGAGATATCTGATCCATAAAACTGTCCACTAAAACCTTTCCTTCCTGGAATCTACTCTGTGGTGAGTAGTAAAATGGATCATGTTTTTTTTCTTATGTAATCAGAGCACTCTTCCCATTACTTTAAGTTTCCAGCTTGCACTAGTTTATATCCCATCTCCCCCCTTTAATGATTATTTTACTATGAGATCAATGGTAGCTTTCAGAAAATAGAAAATAAGTGTCCTGCTTTCCTATGTTTGAACAGCTTTGAATTATTTTCCCACAACCTTTGCTGCAGATTAATTGCATTTAAGAGCACTTGCACAGTGGATAAAAGTTCTTAATACATCATTATAGCAAATCATACTAGTCACATCGGCACTCTTTCTTTGACTTGAAAGGCTGTTTTATAAATTTAATTTTGCATATAAATTTTCGCTAACAATTCAAAGGCATTCTGAAAGTCAGTCCATCTTTATAAAGTGAATATGATCTATGAGCAGATTCTTTGTGGCCTAGTAGTACAGAAGTTATTCCAGATTACTGGTATGCTTTTATTGTGGATAGGAAATCCATGGAACAGTCTTAAATTGTACATAGACAATATTTATACCCCAAGCCAATTCTACCTTCTGAGAAAGAAACTTTAGCATTTTGCCCCCTGAAGTATTCTTAATCCAGATTAAGACCACCCTTCCCCTACCTCAGTGGTGGGATTCAGCCAGTTCGCACCACTTCGGCAAACCGGTAGCTAATGTTTTGTTGCCCAGGCCAAGAATGGACTTCTGGAAGTGGCATCCACACAGAGAACTGATTGTTCACATATTTGAATCCCACCACTGTCCTACCTGCTATATATACTGGAAATAATCCTTCTAGTAGCAGCTTTGGAAGGGAGATGGTACTGCTCTGGATTGGAATTACATTATGGAGAAAGGCTTAAAATCATTCTCTGTCCAACAGTGTTATGATCTCAGTTAGGTCAGTCCGTCCTTTTAGTTGAAAAAAATATTGTCATCATATCCATTGTGAAAATTGGAACTTGACGAAGCAGGATAGGAAGACTATTGTCCCTGCTGAACTGTAGTTTTAGAGATGACTCCTGAGTATATAACGGATAGACAAGAAAACAAACAAATATTTCATCAAGCAATCAACTCAGTTTTCATTCACACAGATGGTCAAGTTCAAATGATTTTACTGTAGGCACATTATGCAAAGACTTTCTGGAGAAGTCTATAATACTGAGAAAGGTAGAAAAAAGGGAAGAGGATAACAAGCAACAAATTGGATGATCTCAGTTACAGCAACCATGGAAGATTTCATTAGAAGACCTAAAGGACCAGCCTGGAAATAGATCTTCATGGGAAAATTTTTTATATATGTGCTTGCTAAGAGTCAACATCAATTTCATCACATATAATCAATTGTTAAAACTGGGAGGAAAGCAGAATCATCTTCAATGTTGGACACGTCATTTTTCAAACAATTTTACCACTGCTGAATTAGCAACTTGGCTTCAGTCACCACAACTAGTTTTTTATTTCTATAGAACTAAATATTCACAGTGCTTTTATTTTCACACATGCTTTTGTTTGTCTTTTCTCCCTCCCTTTCCCTACTATAGGAAAGATTAATTCAGTGAAGTGAATAGTGTTGGCCTCATTACCACTAAAGTCAAGGGAGTAAATAATTTTCAGAAAATAATGTGTACATTGCATTTTTTTACTTACAGATTTAACAATAATGTGGCAGTGATTAAACAACAATTAGCTGCATATATTATAGTTTCCTTGCGTTATTATTTTTTTTCCTAAACTTCTCATTACAATCAATTAAAGAAGTTAACTACAGCCTCCAGAAATGATTGATGTTTAAATGCTATATCCCAGGGAGAAATTACACTTTCACCTACTTTAGATATGTTGTATTTTAGTTCCAATGTAACCTTGGGGGCAACAGTGACCCTACTGATATGGTTGTTGAGTCCCCTGAATTTTGTCTCATATTTCTTTTACTAAGGTGACCAACTGTCCTCCTTTAGGGAGGACAGTCCTCCTTTTGTGAGTTCTGTCCTCCCTCAAAAAGTGTCCTCCTACATGGATGGATCCGTAGCTGGCTGACCGGCCGTACTCAGCGAGTGGTCCTCAATGGAACTGCATCTATATGGAGGGAAGTGTGTAGTGGGGTGCCCCAGGGCTCTGTTCTGGGCCCAGTACTCTTCAACATCTTCATCAACGATTTGGATGAAGGGATAGATGGGGAACTCATCAAATTTGCAGACGACACCAAGCTGGCAGGAATAGCCAACACTCCAGAAGACAGGCTTCAGATACAGAAGGATCTGGACAGACTTGAACACTGGGCACTAACTAACAAAATGAAATTCAATGGTGAAAAAAGCAAGGTTCTACATTTAGGCAAGAAAAACCAAATGCACAAGTACAGCATAGGTAGCACCATGCTCAATAGTAGTAACTGTGAGAGGGACCTCGGAGTCCTAGTAGACAATCACTTAAATATGAGCCAGCAGTGTGCAGCAGCTGCCAAAAAGGCCAACACAGTGCTAGGCTGCATTAACAGAGGGATAGAATCAAGATCACGTGAAGTATTAATACCACTCTTCAATGCCTTGGTAAGGCCACACTTGGAATACTGCATCCAGTTTTGGTCACCACGATGTAAAAAAGATGTTGAGACTCTAGAAAGAGTACAGAGAAGAGCAACAAAGATGATTAGGGGACTGGAGGCTAAAACATATAAGGAACGGTTGCGAGAATTGGGTATGTCTAGTTTAACGAAGAGAAGGACAAGGGGGGACATGATAGCAGTATTCCAATATCTCAGGGGCTGCCATAAAGAAGAGGGAATTAAGCTATTTTCCAAAGCACCTGAAGGCAGGACAAGAAGCAACGGGTGGAAACTAATCAAGGAGAGAAGCAACCTAGAACTAAGGAGAAACTTCCTGACAGTGAGAACAATTAATCAGTGGAACAGCTTGCCTCCAGAAGCAGTAAATGCTCCAACACTGGAAGTTTTTAAGAAGAGACTGGACAGCCATTTGTCCGAAATGGTGTAGGGTTTCCTGCCCGAGCAGGGGGTTGGACTAGATGACCTCCAAGGTCCCTTCCAACTTTACTACTATTACTATGTCCTCCTTTTTGATATTTGAAGACTAATCTGAAGGGCTTTTTTTCTCATAGAACACTCAGAACGGCATTCTGGCACCTTTTTTTGATGGTTCTTTTTCAACTTTTTCATGAGCTGTGCTACTCCCCCTATTGGCTTTCAAAAGCCAATAGGAATTGCTGCTGAGCGCACCAAAACACCCGGCCGACAAACTTTGCATATGTAAGTTGTCTGCAGCGAAGGCGAATTGGCAGGAACTTTGCACCCCTCCCTGCTACCCAACTGCACCATCTCGTAGCTAGTCCCAAAAATACCTGGAGGAGACTGGAGCGGTGACACCACGGTAACTTTCTCTTGATCTTCTGCCCTGCTAATGGCTGCAGGCGCAAGAGGCAGGAGCAGCAGGACTGCTGTGGGCGGGGGTGTGAGGGGCAGCAGTGGCAGGCTGCCCCCCATGCTGTGGGAGCCGCGGGGCCTGCTCTACACAGGACTGTGCAGGGTGGGCGGTAGTGCTGGCGGAGCAGAGCCAGCACAGCTGGTGCTTTGGGAGCCACGGGGCCCGCTCTACACGACAGGACAGCAGTGCTGAAGGGGCAGCTGCGGGTGGGGGTGCAGCATGTAAGCATAATTACAATATAAAAGGTTATTGTTACAAATGTTTTTATTATGCATTTATCATATTATAGTGTATTCTGTATTACTGTTGCAATGAATAAAATGTTTCTTTTATTTACGATATTTTTTTCTTCAATTTATTTGTGTCCTCCTTTTCATTGTAAAAAAGTTGGTCACCTTACTTTTACAATATTTTTAATTAAAAAAATGAATAAGAGGCTAGCAAAATCTAATACAAAGCAATAGTTTCAAGAATAGCATGCATCTTGAAAATTACCTTTTGGGTCCAAATAGACCTTATAGACATGGTGGGTGGCTACAACTCAAAACTTTGTTTTTTGGAACAAAGCTGGTTTGTGATTCGTTAGTATAACATCCATTTTGGGAGACTGCATAAATATGATCTGAAATTCTAAGAGCCAAAGAGCCTCAGTTAGTAGTATAGTAACATTAGTACAATGTCCAACTGGCCCCTAAAGCCTGGGGATTTCTGTTTAAGCTCAACTCTGTCAGCTTCAAGCAAGTTATCCTTCGTCTCCATGTTTATTTGGAAGTAAGCCCCTTCATAATTAACACAATAAACATGTAAATAAGATTTAGAAGGATTGCACTTTGATTTGATCATATTTAGACTCCCTGACATTGGAGGAACCTTTTAAGCAGAACCTGGGCTGGGAAAAGTTGTATGTATTCATTCTTCTTTTGCTTTTCAATTATTTATAGCAGTGGTATTTCCTTACAGAATTCATTTCCAGTTTTGCATTCTCCCTCCACTTGTAACTATGTAAAATGGGCATAAAGATGCTAACCTTGTTATCACAAACACTGATATTTGGGGTAGGTCACCCAGAACCAGCTAATTTTCTTCAAAATTGCACATCCTTTTTCTTAATGTAAGTTACAGTTAGTAATATTTCATACAAAGAAACCAATGTTCCAAGTTCCACCTAGAATCCAGAGGGAGGTGACTCCTCCAAAGTGAAAACTCAACTAAGCCCTAATAATTCAAGCAAGGAGTCACTTTTAATTCTTTATTGTCTGATAGATTTATATCATGCTTTTAAAATACCAGTTTGACCATCAATAACAGCAACAAAAATTCCATCTTTCTCCATTCCCCCCTGTTTTTAGGCCTTTTTCATATTGCACTTCCCCCACTGGGAAGACACATACAAGCTGTAACTTGTGATAATTAAATTTACAGCATATTACTGGAGAAGTCAATAGATTACAACATTCTTCTGTATAATTCTTTCAAGAAAAAGGCAACTCAAAACGTACTGGAAGTCCTATCTCTTTGCTTTGGAACAAAGATTTTCATAGCATCTCCTATGGTTTTCCAACTGCAGTCACCTCCATGCCCTTTGCTTCCTAGCCTATCAAATGTAAATTTGATAGCAGTGTTTCAATATCTCAGGGGTTGCCACAAAGAAGAGGGAGTCAAGCTATTCTCCAAAGTACCTGAAGGCAGGACAAGAAGCAATGGATAGAAACTAATCAAAGAGAGAAGCAACCTAGAGCTAAAGAGAAATTTCCTGACAGTTAGAACAATTAATCAATGGAACAACCTGCCTCCAGAAGTTGTGAATGCTCCAACACTGGAAGTTTTTAAGAAGAGCCTGGTCAACCATTTGTCTGAAATGGTATAGGATTTCCTGCCTGAGCAGGGGGTTGGACTAGAACACCTCCAAGGTTCCTTACAATCTATTACTACTACTACTACTACTACTACTACTATTATTATTATTATTATTATTATTATTATTATTATTATTATTATTATTCATTGCACAGTCAGCCAGATGTTCAGTCTGGATTTGGCATTTTTGTCTACCTATCAAGTCCTTACCAAGGACCTGGGATAGGCAAATGTGGATGTTTGATGGTATTACAGATATCTTCGCAGGATGGAAGTGGTTCCTAGTAAGGCCGCAATTGACTAAATGGTGAATTTGTCAATGCCAGTGGTGTTCAAGTGGTTCTCCAGTTGTTTTGGGATTGCACCCAAGGCGCCTAATACTATTGGTACTACCCTTGCTTGCTTTTGCCACAGTCTTTCTATTTCTATTTGTGGGTCTTTGTATTTTGTTATCTTCTCCAGATCTTTCTTGTCTATTCTGCTATCTCCAGGCACTGCCACGTCCAATATCCAGACTTTTTTGTTTTTCTTATCAACAATTGTTAAGTCTGGGGTGTTATGTTACAGGTGCTTGTCTGTTTGAATTCTGAAGTATTATTATTATTTTATTGAAAATTTTTAAATTTTACAAAACAATACGGTTCCCTTCCCCAACCCCCCCCAACCCTCCCGTGCCCTCCCCCTTATCATCATCATCATCATCATCATCATCATCATCATCATCATCATCACTAGCATTAGCACTAGCATTAGCATTATGAAGAGGATCTGTGACCTGTGCTTATTCCCAAATGGAATACTTTTCCAAAGCCAAAGAGTTTGAACTTGGGAAATACTCAGCTTTGAAGTCTTGCTCTACAAAATATGTGATCCTTATAGCATGGAGAAGGAGAGCTCTGTGGTCCAAAGGAACTTCAGTGGTACCTTGGTTCTGAAAAGAAACAAGTATTGCAAGTTCTCTGAATTGTTAGAACTAGGAGACCATTGCTCAATCTGCAAATAACATAATATCTAGACTCTGCCCAGGAACTGAGAAATGTATGTGAATAATGGATCTAGTACCTATACATTATACCAAATATGTTCAGGGATTATGTTATTATTATTTAAAGAAAATTATTAAGACAGTGTATTATTTTAAGATATATTGTCTATTTTAAATAGTTTCTCCATAAACAATCTTTTGAATTCCACAAACCTCTGTTTTTGTGATTGGTCACTTTTTTCAGCCACTCATTGTCATTCAGAACTCTTGGAGATGGGCAAGGAACTTTTGATGCTCTTGACCTTGGTGGTAGATAAGGAAGGGGCAATGTAGTAAAAGATTTTGTTCATGTTTTAACAATATAAACCAAACTCATATCATCTTGATCTAATGGGATCCTTACAAAGCTTTGCTGTTATCCAGTTTGATCTTAATACATATGAGAAAACATCCCCGTTTCAATGTCAATTTATTGGTGTCTCCGATGCGCATTATTTTTCAAATTTATATTGTGTTACAATCACACATATCTGGGTAGCTTCCTGTGTGCCTCCCCCTCAAAATACTTTTCTTTGCTACTTCTACAAATTATAAGGAATTCTACAGAGACAGAATGTAGGAGCATAGTGCAAACACACACAAACACACACACACACACACACACACACACACAGATCTGCTTTTACATAAGATATAATTCTTTCTCTGTTATTATACCGCTAAAGTGCATGGATCTTTGCATAATAATGCATAAAAAGTAAGTCTTCTACCAATAAATTTAGCTATTTAAATTCCAGCAACAGGAGGGATGACCACAAATGGAACAGAACTAAGTCTAGTCATATGTTTTCTCTTCATACTGAAAGTAGCAAAAGAACTTTGAAACAGAGACTGGGGGAAAAGAATACCAAGAGTCTTGAAGTGAATCTTTTTATATTTACCCATAAATTTTGATGTCAAATTTCCTCTTCTGGGCAAAAGACATTCTTCTTCCCAGTACCTCTTCTCAGAGACATTGAAATATCAAAATTCCATTCCAATTTTTTTGAGAACATCAAAAACTATCTGCCCAAAGAATTGTGCTTTCTGTTCTATATACTCCTTCACAAACAACCAAAGATCTAAGGTCAAACTACCAGCTTGACCCATTGTTCAAGTTTGTCAAGATCTTTTTGGATCCTGTTGTTAATATGTTGGAAGAGACTTTTTTATTGTCCTTGATTTCTGTTGCAAGTCTTTGTTCTGAGGTTTGCTTTCCTGACTTCATCTTTTCATGTTCTGGCTGTCTGGCTGGCTGTCATATTTATGTATGGGTTGATATGGGGAACCCATACCTTATGTCCCTCCAATACCTCTTCTACATGATCTGGTAACTACTCCCAATAATGTGGCCAAAAATCTCCCTCAAGTCTTGCTGGTGTAATTTTCTTTACAATTTTCTTTGCACTTTATATTCAAAATAGGCATGCTATTGCTTAAAGTATCTAGTTTAAACTATTGAAATCCAGAGAAAAATCTGAGAGAAGAAGGGAGAAAAAGGAGAAGGAGAAGGAGAAGACCACCACCAATAGAAAATAGTTGCCTGTCTCTGGTTTAGTTAAATGCCTTAATCGGTGTTATGAGATGATTCATTGAATAATCAGAAGATTTATTAATCTTTCGGAGTAATAAGACCTAAGCAGCAAGATGTTTAGCAATGATGCATGTCTTGGAGAAAGTTAACTGCATAGTGAATAAAGCAAATGAAATATAGCTATGTTTTAGAAAAAGCCCCTTGATACCATCAAGATGAGATGAGAGAAGACAAAACAACTTAATGTCTTTGAAATATTTATTAGCTTCTTATTACATTTTGTTGGTATTATTTCTTAGATGTAGGTGTAGAATTTTTGGGCTGAACAGAAAAAGTGTACAAAACCCATTAGAATACAACAGCAGAAGGCAAGTAAGTGCTGCATATAATTCTATGCATATTCATAACTTTTTATTTTATTTACCTACTAATAAAATACTTTCAATGTACTTTTCATCTTAGGTTATCTAGGTCCACAAGAGTGATAATAAACCACAGTGAGATACAAAAAAAAAAAAAAACCCCTAAGATATCTTGAACGTATAGAGCAGCAGAGCTAATTAAACAAAGCAGTATAATGCTTTTAAATGCTAGAGCAAATAGGTTTGAATAAGGCACTGGAATGATAGCTTCATTGCACCATCTGAAGTTTAAAAAGGAGCCATTTTAGAACAAAGAAAACCATATAGAGCAACTCCTTATCATTTGCCAGAGTTCCTGCCTTACCCAGCCTCCCAGTCCCTTGGCTGCAAAGCATTCCCAGACAAACTAATTTGATGCCTTTTCAACAACATCCAGGGATGTATGTAAGGGTAAGGGTGGGCATCCAAAAGGTTAATATGGCAAATACAATCAGACCCTTGCCCCTTTTAAAAGTGCGTGTATTGACTTTCTGGATCCCACATTATCCAAGGGTACCCCTGATTCCTCATCACAAAAGCCACCTTTTTGTGCACATTCAGGCAAATGCACACAACATGAAGTAAGGATGAATTTGATGTGTACAATAATGTCCTTTTATTTTCCTCTTGTTTGGAATGTGCTGAACACGTGGACATTTTCAGGGGGAATAAGGGGATGGGTTCAGATTTGGTCTCTTTTCTATTTGGTTCATAACATTACACACAAATATGTGAGGGATGAAAATGGTACTGATGTTCTGACATATATTTATTCCCTCTGATGAAATCTCAATTTGTCATGGGTGCTGCTTTTGAGAAGAATTTTATTATTGGAGGATGCCCACGGCTCAGAGAAGGGCGGTAATTCTTTGGTTCTTATTTTTAAACTTTCAAGCTCAACTTGTGTGAAAATCACAATGTATCATGTTCAATACTTTTCGAGAAATTAAAAAAAGGGAAGTTACCTAAGGATATATAGGATTTTTGTTTAATCAAGAAATTAATTTTTCTCAGAGGTTAGGGAAAATAAATAATATAATGTGCTGAGCTATCTCCATTGAAACAGCACTAAATAAGATCAGTCAACAAAGTTTACTAGGCCATGCCTTCCTTTACTCAAATCATCAGGCATTGGGACTGAGCAAAAATCAGGTTTTCTAACAATCTAAGTCAATCAAACGGAGTCCTAATGAAGCAAGGGCTGGAAAAGACCTAATCAGAATTTAAGAGATCTTATTTAGAATACAAAGTAAAAGCCCAGGCAGCAAATTACAATTACACATTTATTTGTTTGTTTGTTTATTGATTTATATCTTGCCTTTATTATTTTTATAAATAATTCAAGGGGGTAAACATACTTCATACTCCTCTTTCCTTTTATTTTTTACCACAACAACAGCCCTGTGAGGTGGATTGGACTGAGGGAGATTTCCTGTTTCAAAGTCACCCAACCGGCTTTCATGCTTAAGTTTATAAGATGTGATCTTTATTTTCATGGTATTACTTCCAAATGGAGATATTTATTCCAAAGGCTGTCAATCCTCATAACATTGTTGGCATCTACTCAGTCCAGCATGCAGCTCTATTCTGAAGGATGCTGAGTAGAGTCTTTCTACTTTGCCCCCAGAGCTGGTTGGTATCTGGCAGTATCCAAATTTAATAAAATCAGTCAATCAATCAATCATTCAATCTTTGCACTAAAATGTTTTTCCTCATAAACAGTGCAGTTTTTCTTCTCTCAGCTTTTAAGGAAAGAAAATAATAAAACTGGGACTAAAATATTGCAAAGGTACTGTAACAGTAGATCTTGATAAACATGCAATGAGATAGGAGATGGAAGTCAATTTGGAATAAGAGGAGCTGTTCTAAGATTTTCAACCATAGAAGATATACATATGTCTTTGTTATGCTTTCTCCAGAATGGTAAGTCCAGTTTTATGATTTTTATACTGTTTATAATTTCTTATAATACAGTTAGCTGCATTATAACATTTGTGGATGATTCTCTAATGTCACAACAATGTGTAGAAAGATATGAAATGACTTCAAAAACTTTTTCATGTGAATTCATCTATAGAATTTCAAGCCTCATCCATCTGTGTCTCAAACACAATTGAAGAAACCATATTTTCAACGACTGAGAAGCAATTTGGCCATGGAAATGTGTTTTATAACCTCTAAGTGCCCTGCAGTATGAACAAAAGATTCATACTCTTTCATTCTCAATATTTAATGTAACACTGAGGGGTCTGTTGTAGAAATGTCAGAGTCCATTTAAATTCTACAAAATATTGGTCTCAGTAACAATCTAGAGGTCTTAGGTTAAGTATGTACTACATAAAAATAAAGCATTTCTCTTTATCAGGATTACAGTATGTTGCCTTTCCATTTCATTGAACATTTTGTTCTGGTGGTATTAAGATAGAAGTTTTGCCTTTCTTATTTCACTTATCTTTTTGAACACATCTAGCATGCTCTTTCTGGTTTTTATTTCAAAGACTGAAGAAAAAAATGATAGAAATTTGATTACAGTGGTACAGATATATATATATATATATATATATATATATATATATATATATATATATATATGCGATTAAAAAGGTTAAAAATATGAACCCTGGGAATATTCATAATGAAAATATAAAATGAGCACCAGGGTAGTAAAAACTATAAAAGTTTTTAATAAATTAAAACTATAAAAGTTTTAAAAAACGCCAAGCTTTCGCCGTCACCTGCCGGCATCCTCAGGGCTGGCGCGCCAGAGAATGAGAAGGTCTTTTATAGGCGTGTCGAGGTCTGCGCCCGGCTCCTCGATCTTGTTATCGGGCCTAATTGGTTCAGCCGTGTGCAATTAACCTGTGCTTCTTTTCTCTTTTTGGTTGCATTTTTATCCTCATCCGTCTCCAATTCTCCCAATTCCGGATTAGCTAGATGGCAATTGCAGTTATTTCGGTTGCCTTTATATTCTAACCTCCCCTTAGGCTCAGGTGGTAGTGCACATTCCACATTCCATTAGCTAGATGGCAATTGCAGTTATTTCGGTTGCCTTTATATTCTAACCTCCCCTTAGGCTCAGGTGGTAGTGCACATTCCACATTCCACAATTGTGGAATGTGGAATGTGCACTACCACCTGAGCCTAAGGGGAGGTTAGAATATAAAGGCAACCGAAATAACTGCAATTGCCATCTAGCTAATCCGGAGTTGGGAGAATTGGAGACGGATGAGGATAAAAATGCAACCAAAAAGAGAAAAGAAGCACAGGTTAATTGCACACGGCTGAACCAATTAGGCCCGATAACAAGATCGAGGAGCCGGGCGCAGACCTCGACACGCTTATAAAAGACCTTCTCATTCTCTGGCGCGCCAGCCCTGAGGATGCCGGCAGGTGACGGCGAAAGCTTGGCGTTTTTTAAAACTTTTATAGTTTTAATTTATTAAAAACTTTTATAGTTTTTACTACCCTGGTGCTCATTTTATATTTTCTATATATATATATATATATATATATATATATATATATATATATGAATAACTCTACATTCAGAAATGATTTTGGTCAAAAATGCTGCATAGCTATGTTAGAATTGATATTTTTTCAGATAGAAAGTAAGAAAGAAGGGTAACTTCATGATTTGATGCAGAGATGAGGAGTCAGTGACCCTCCTTTATATATGCTGAATAACATTACCCAGAAGCCTTAATCAGGAAAGGTTTGGGATGCTGGAAGTTTAGAGCATCTGGAGATCCACAAGTTTCCTAAAGCTGGGTTAGCTGTATTCTGAAACACATATTGTCATCTCAGTTGCACTATGGGAGAGGAATCTTATGATCAAAGAAGATCCAAATTTCCCTCAAATGTGTTAATTAGTAAGCATTTTTTTAAAGATAAAACTAAGGAGAATCAATACATTCCTTATTATATCCCTGTTTTGGCTTCAGAAGCTTGGAAAGAAGTCTGAGTCTGTCCCAGTCTTGACATGGAGCACAACAAAAGTGATCCATATAGAAAACTAACGTGCAAACATACACAGCATCTTGAGGTAGGGAGAAAAGAAAAGAGTTTGGGCCTTCTATGGGCTTTTAAAGCTGGTCCTGTTTCTCTTTTGAACAATTTATTATTTGGAGGTGAACCACCTTTCTCTCCCTGAGGGATTAATAACAATTTATGCAAATAGCCAGATTGGCTGAGACTGTTCTTTTTTGCAGACATCAGTCCACCAATGGCGATTGGCTACTAGGCAACAATGGTGCTCTTATACATAGGTTGGCATTGGTCACTGGGCATCAGCATCTTTTGTGATGCTGAATTATTAATAATATTAATTTAAAAAGGGAGGCGAAAAAGGAGCCAGGCATCAGCAATTGGAAGTCATCACTTCCCTTGCTCTGAGATTCTTGAAGTCTTCTCAAGCATGTAGAAGGTGTGTTTTTTACAAAACTAATTTTGAAGTAGACTTAAAAATAGCCCATTCCGTTAGGGGCAACAAAAGAGATTAGAGATTTAGGATCACACTTCTCTTTACTTAAAGGTGTGTTTAGAAGGTGGGGATTGCCAGATCGTTGGCACTGCCACTGTTTTATATACATTAAAACATGAAGTTTGTTCATTCAGCAAAAGTCCTGCTTTTACCTCTCTGAATCATCTGTTTCTTCTTCCCTCATCATCTTCATCATCATCCCCATTTTCATCCTCTTCATCATTGACATTTATATCTCCCTTTCATAAGCTCAAGACAAATACATGGGGTTCTCCTCTCATTTATTTTCGATACTTGGGCTGAGAGATAATAGCTGGCTTCATGTTTGAGCAAGCACTTGATCAGTTGCATCCTGAAAATGGATCAGGTTGACAAGACAGTGTTGCTGAGTCACAGTGCAACCTTGTTCCCACAATATCACATAGAAGCCCTGACAAGGAGGATTTTGTAGTGTGACATTGTAGCACACTGCTTTTATCACTTGCACTTGGATCTCCCTTTTGCCATTCCAGAACTTCCATTCTCTCCCATGTCACAATTTATGGGCAAGATGATAAAATAACAATTTTTCATCCAAATGCATCCCTTTAATTGCTCCATCCCTTTCCCACAAGCAAAAGAAAACACTTTATGTTGATAGCACATATAATATTGTAACTTTCAACTAGTACAGACATTCATACAATATCTAATAAGCTATGAAGCTGTAGCATGAAACTGCATGCATGTGTGTATGCAGAGTGGGAAGACTTTGGTTTTACAGTGATGTGATTCTGCCATTTCTTTATATTATTATCTTATTTCCAGCCATTATTAAAAAGTGTGCTGTTCTTTCATGTACTTTCTCAGAGAACTCTATACATCATAGTCAGTTTGATTTCAGGGGTGACTTGTGATCCCAATAAGAACAGTAATTACATTTTGCATTAGCTTAATAGGTTTGGAAAGGATCGTGAATGGGATTCAGTGAAACAGATAATTAAGAGCTACAACCATCTGTGTTATTTGAATACAACACAACATTTAGATTGTAAATCAGCCATAAATGTCTCTTTCCTATTTTTAATTTTTTTTTTGTTTTGCTGCAATCACCATGCCTATAATATTTTGTTTTCTAGACTGTTAAGTGATGGCATGTGGTTGCACAGAATGTGATGGAGGAGGAACAATGGCCAGTAATAGCTGAACAGCAGTAGGGTATTTCCCTGCCTCTAAAGATACTTAATATTCATAAAGCTTAAAAATATATCCTTTTTTCTGTCTGTATCGATTCCAACTAAACTTTGATTTCATTGTCAATTTTTCTCTTACATTATGTGTTAGTGTAAGTGTGTGATGTATTTAAAACCAGGTCAAAATATTTCCCCCCCAAACAACTTGCCAAAATGAAATGAAGGGTGAAGAAAAGTGGGAATGAAACTGATTTTTGCCCCATTAGAATATTTGTTTGCAATATATCAGATTGGATTATCTGAGACTGACAATGATTCTCCAAATTCTCACATCATTTAATAATTTCTCAGCCATAGTTTCATTCGATACAGCATTAACCATGTGAACTCTCATGCTTCCTCCTTCCGTTATATACTCAAGATGGACAGTATTTAATATTTATTTGCTATGTATATGTAGGGATGTGGGTCTATACATATGTTGTTCATAGTATGTTTAGGTGTGTGTCATGTATGTGTTTCACTTGAGAGTGGGCAACTAAATTTCATTTTTGATGTGTGCCATTGTGCCCACCGTAAAAAAAATGACAATAAAGGTTATCTTGTCTTGTCTTGTCTTGTCTCATCTCATCTCGTCTCGTCTCGTCTCGTCTCATCTCATCTCATCTCATTATCTTATCTTATCTTATCTTATCTTATCTTATGACTTTTGATTTAAACAACGGAGAAATGTCACAGCTTTACTTTGTGGCCATCTGCATGCAAAACGTTTGCTTTGAAACTGAGCTAAAATCCTTTGTGGTATGGAACTTCACCTCTTATAAGTTTTAGTTCCTTGAAATAACTATAAATAGCTATCCATCTTTATAGAGGTTCCTGTGTCAGAACACTAAATGTGCCTTCTAGTTGGTGTTGTATAGGCCACAGTATGCTGGCTTGCAAGGTAATCTCTAGATGAGAGTTCCCTTATTCTTGCATAGAATAATGTGAATCTTTTTGGTGGCATACTAGCCCAATCATGAAAAAAATGACTGTTATTATCCTCATAGTTAGAAGAAATGCTGCATGCCTAGCACTGGTGCAATTAAGGCTAGTGATTGTGTCTATATCTTGCCCAAAATGTATTAAGTGAAAGTTTGATTAATCAAAGGCATGGGGGGGCATGGGTCAATAGGAATCTAGGAATCCATATGGTAATGACAACAGTAAGTGAAAGATTTCATTTTGGAATGTACAAAATGAGGAGTAGTAATGTAAATAGTAAAGAACATGAATTAACACATAAAATGAGAGAAAGTAAGGTGAGCAAGTTGTGGAATTATGACAGTGAGAGAAAGGGAAGGATGCAATAGATCTGAATCAAGGTGACCTGATCTTGAAGAATACAAAGATGAAGAGAAATTTTAAATATGGAATGATCATTATTTCATTGTGTCAGAATGAATTTTGGCAACAATAATGAAATTTGGGTAAAGAAGAAACAAGTAAAAAAATTGTAAAAGTAGAATTAGTAGAGTTAATACAGATGAAAAAAAATAACAATTTCTTTCTTTCTTTCTTTCTTTCTTTCTTTCTTTCTTTCTTTCTTTCTTTCTTTTTACTTATCCATCTATCTGTCTGTCGATCTATCTTTCTATCATCTATCTATTTCCATCTTTATCTCTCACCCTATTCCTAACCGTTTCTGGGTGTGTAATAATAGACTAAAATATGCAAAATAAAATAAATACAGATTAAATATTATTCTTCCAAAGGATTAAATAGAAAATGAACACAAGATAAGAGAATATGGAAGCACTTTAGAACAGAGTTAGATGAATAGAATAGAGCTGGAAGGGACCTTGGAGGTCTTCTAGTCCAGCCCCCCACTGAAGCAGGAGATCCTATACCATCTCAGACAAGAATTCTGGGAGTTGAAGTCCATGAGTCATAAAAGAGCCCAGGTTGCCTACCCGTGGTCTAGTCTCTTCTTAGAAACTTCCAGTGATGGAGAACCACGATTTCTGGGGTCAAGCTGTTCCACTGGTTAATTGTCCTCACTGTTAGGAAGTTTCTCCTTAGTTCCAGGTTGCTTCTCTCTTTGATCAATTTCCACCCATTGTTTGTCTTGCCCTCTGGTGCTTTAAAAGAATTATTGTGGGAATATTTATAAATGGTAAAGCTGCAGACATAAAGTTGATGTGAGACATATTAAAATATGGTTGAGGTTTGCTTATGAAGTGTTTGTGTGACTTATTTATTATTTGCATAAAGACTGAATCTATGCTTGTTAATGCTAATATTATTTCTTTATGTAAAGGGAAAAGTAGCAAGGGTGAATGTAAAAATTGTAAAAGGATCAGTTTGGAAAGCAACTGTAAGATGCTTGATGTTGCTGAAGAATTGGATGCTCCTGAATGAATGAATGAATGAATGAATCAAGCAAGCAAGCAAGCAAGCAAGCAAGCAAGCAAGCAAACAAGCAAGCAAGCAATATAGCAAGCAAGTATACATAGGAAGTTGATATTGGAAAAAGATACATACCTGGCTAGAAAAGATGTTGGGAGAACATTTAGATTTTAAACCTGAACTTTTTTAATTAGGTATAATGCCAGAAAAGACTAACAAACAAAGCTTATATTTGTTTTTGCATGTCACAACAGCGACAAAAATTACATTTGCTCAATACTCGAAAAATGAAGGAATACCATCAGATGAAGAAATAATTAAAAAAATGCTAGAATGTGCAGAAATGGATAGATTGACTATGAGACTGAAAGAAAAAGAAGAAATGGAATATTATCAAACTTGGGACTTATTTTATCGATGGCCAGAGGAAAGAATAAAGGATTAGGAATTAAATATGTATTAGTGAATATAAACTCAGACAGCACATTCCATACTGAATGTATGGGAAAAAAATTAATAAAAACTTTTACAAAGAAAAGTAAGCCTAGGAAGTTGTTTGGCAGAATTCTGATAGAAAGTATATGTTTGTCTGAAATGGTATAGGCTTTCCTGCCTGAGCAGGGGTTCAACTAGATGACCTCCAAAGTCCCTTCCAACTATTATTATTATTATTATTATTATTATTATTATTATTATTATTGACATAATAACAATCAACAAAATTTTGGAACTGCACCGTAGCTTTACTGGCAGGAATTATGCAAACCAGATTTTTGCTCTTAAGTATATAATTAAGAAATATATGAATATTAGAACATTTGCTACATGTTTCTTAATTTAGAGAAAAAATTAATTTAGAGAAAAAGTATGATAAACAGAGTATATATGGATTATGGAACTTTTGGCCCAAAATAATGGTATAAAATGAAAATAAAGAAAGCACGAGAATAGATTAAACATTTAGCAAATGATTTAGTATAGAGCAAGTAGTGGGACAGGGATATGTAATATTTTCTTGATTGTTTAGTATATTTAGGGATAAATGCATAATGTATACCTATAGAGATGTTAGAAGTGTTTTGGTTGGGGAAATGTACATGCTGTTGGCTAGGTACCTAAAGTTACAGAAATTTACAGATTTACAACAAATGTTAGATTGCATTATGCAAAGAATATGTATGTGAAAATTGATGTATGGGAGACCAAGGAGTTGTGCTTGACAGAAAAAACAGTTGAGTGAACAATTGCACATTACAGTATGTATAAATGATGGAAACCTAGAACAAGGAAATGAATTTGGGCATTTTAATAAAATATTTACTAAAAATGAGAAACTGGATGGAGAAATATTAAATATGCAAATTTTTAGTTGGAGTTGTGCAACACTTGGAGCTGTATAAAATGTGAGTAGAACCCAATTCATGTGCAGCTGGCATAAAATTGTTATGGTACATTAGCTAGAATGTGATGGTTTTTAATTTTGTAGGGTGTTTGTTTGAAGCTTTTATTAGATTTCTATTAAATGATTGTTGTTAGCCATCCAGGAATGCATTGCATAAAAAGGTCAGCCATATAAATCGTTTAAATAAATACAATAAACAATTTTCGTTCTCCTACCAGGTTGATTTAAGAATTACATTAAGTTCAGTAAATCTATTCCTTAAGAAGCTACACTGTTCCTTCCAAACAAGTGACTTAGAGCTCAGTTGTTACATTTCTTCCACTTTTTTTTACACTGGAAATTAACAAGAGGTTATTACATCGTCATAATCCTTTCACCCAGGCTTCTTCTCTCTTTTATTACATAACCCAAGTATTAATCAGACCTCCTTGGTAAAGGTTGAAAAAGCAACACTTTCCCCAAAATACATGAATCATTCTTAGCAAAATCCTTGTTCATAGAAATATACCTTTATTTTCTTGATGTGAAATGTCCAAAGAAAACGGGAAAGTAAAAGAGAAGTAACAAATTGTTCAGAGCACTGAAGCAGGAAGCAAGAATACTCTATACAGATAGACAAATGGATAAATGGACAAATGTTTTCAATAATATTTTCATTTTCTTAAGCCTAGCCCCTTATTTTCTCTAGGTTACAGGCAGAGTTGGATGATAAATGTATTTGTTCCATGTCAATTTTCATATTATTTTGTTTGCAACTCAGAGATATAGAATGAGGTCTAAAATGCATATGTGTGCAGAGTTCCACTTTTATCAAAATGTTGCAATGGAGCTGGCAATTAGAGGTGGAAAAAGGTATGATAATACCTATGCTGTGGAAATACAAGAGATAATGCAGGACAATTTTTCAGACAATTGGCAGAAATCAACTTAATAAGATGGGGCATTTTTGGAACATAGTTGCCCAAACTGCTGTTTAATAAAACCTTGCAAAGAACATTTAAAAAAATGAAAATGTAGGTGTGCTATTTAAAAACCAAAAACACCTCAGTCCTAACAAAATTGTAGTGCTAAAATGATAATGGGAAGAGAATAATTTGTTTCAGGAAATAATGAACTGGAGCAACCAGTTCAAATATTGAAAAAAGTATGTGATTAGATATAGAACGATAGATAGATAGATAGATAGATAGATAGATAGATAGATAGATAGATAGATAGACAGACATACAGGTAAATAGGTAGGTAGGTAGGTAGGGGGAGAGAGAGAGAGAGAGAGAGAGAGAGAGAGAGAGAGAGAGAGAGAGAGAGAGAGAGAGAGAGAGAGAGAGAGAGAGAGAGAGAGAGAGAGCAAAAAAGAAATTGAGTGGTAGCTCAGAATGCTGGGCATTATTCTGTTCTAAGCACCTCCCTCTTAGTCATGTGACCCAGATAGGGGCACATACAATTTGTGTATGCTACCTGCTGTAAGATATGCTGGTGAAATATATGCTTTTGGGGGGGCTCTGCTAATAAAGTGTATGGGGGGGAAATCAAGAAACCATGCTCTGCATGCTTTATCTCCCTTATTTTATATTAGCAAATATTTTATATTAGCAAATGTTATATCATTTCTTAACCAATGAACTATATACTCTTTCTGTCCCAGTGCTCAGTGTGTACTGGGTTAAAACATATTAACAAACTAGTAATAATAATAATTACAGCAGCAACTTTGGAAATGCCCATTCTTCTGAGAGAAGACAAAATTAAGTAAACATTTACTTCAGCTTACTGCTTATACAGAAACAATTTGTGTTCAAATATAACCTGGAAAAGTACTCGTAAGTGTTTTGTTTTTCTCTGATTTGCTTCTAGCAGATTCCTATGACTCTGTGCTATCCTGCTTTCTGCGTCTTAGGTTTTGACTGTTTGGGATTAAAGATGTGTCTGTTTTATATGTAAGAAAATAAACGCTTAATTTTGAGGTTCAGCATCCATCATTTCCTTTTCTGGTTCTCCAATGGGAGATGCCCCTAGTCACTTGTAGAGAGGAATTGACTCTACTTGAATACAGCGTAAGCTCTTAATTCTAGCATTTGAGTTGCTTCCCATTTGCGAAGTTGGAAGTTTCAGACAAGGAGAATTATGCAAAAGAAAAAAAAATGTGAAAATTATGAGAGAGACTTGAAAGCTGGGAGGGATTCTTGGCATCCTAGGCTATCCCAAAGCCCTCTGTCATGGCAGCCTAGACTCAGATAAGGGACTAAAAATGAGCATCCAGATCCAGAGTTGCTGGATTAATTGCTGCCTGGGAAACTGCAATAGAGGAGATGGGGCTGTTCCTGCAGATGACAAGTCTAGTGGCCACCCCCTCACAGTGCATGGGCTCATTGTGTGGAAAAGACAGCAGAGCAAAGATGCTCTGCAAGGCTTCTTGCAAGAAAAAAAAAGCTTTGCCTTTCCAAATGAACAAGATTGAAACTGCTTCTGTTTAAGATGATCAGTGAGCTCAAGCCCCTCGATTGGCAACAACCATTCAATATTCAAAAACCCATGTGTCTTGATTCCCAATTTGAAATCTTGTAACTTTGCCTCTGGATTGACTGACAAACCAATGTGTGGACCTTTGGACTTGGCTTGATCACTCTTGTGCCCCGTTTTAGATTGGAATGCTTTTAAAGTCAGCTTGCTGAACTTTGTGGGAGATGTTTCTCTACAGTTAGTCCTCACACAATGGCCATTCATCAAAGCTAGCGCTAAAAAGTGACTTATGAATGGTTTTCACATTTATGACCATTTGAGCATCCCCAGAATCACAATCTGGGCATTTGGCAACACTTACAACAGTTGCAGTGTCCTGCAGTCATTTGATCACCATTTGCAACCTTCCCAGGTGGCTTCCAAGAAGCAAAGTCAACGGGGAAGTTGGCAGGAGATTGCCAGTCACATGATGACTCATTTAATAATCACAGGTGATTTGCTTACCAACTGTGGCAAAAAAGGTAGTGAGTTTGGATGTGATCATATGAAGAGTCACTTAATAACCTTATCACTTATGAGGATTTTTGCAGTCCTTGTGGTTATAAGGTAAAGTTACCTGTACACTCTCTATCTTTCTCTCTCCCTCCCTCCCTCCCTCCCTCTCTCTCTCTCTCTCTCTCTCTCTGCATTTACACTCAGTTTGTCTTTGTTTATTTACTTCACAACACTAAGTTGTACAACCACTTGTGTGTTTGTGTGTTTTGCCTGGGATAGGACACCCCAGTGGATTCAAATATATGAACAACTGATTCTCTATGTGGATGCCACTTCTGGGCCTGGGCACCAGTTCTGCCGAAGTGGTGCGAACTGGCTGAATCCCACCACTGGGACACCCTCAAAGAACCTGTAGCATGTTTGATACCAACATTTTCTGCTTTTTATTTTCTTTTAATACTTTTGGGGAGAATTTAAGAGATTTTTTTTTTGACAAATAAAATGTGTGTTTGAAGTTGTAGAAATCAGCGCACTTATTTTACCTCTTAGAGCTCTTTCCTATCCCCCAAATTATACCACTTCTCCTCATCTGGAGGGAAAGAATAAGGCAAAATTCTTTGCTGCTTAAAATTCGTGCTGCTTAAGGTTGCTACTTTTCCCCTTTTTAAAATTCATTCTTTATTTTTGCACTATTTGTAACCTGTCCAGTCAAAGTCTTTGGGCAGTGTACAATAAAAAAAATCATGCAATGGTGTAATTCAACAACGTACATCAATGGTGCCTATTTGAATCACTTAAGATTTGCAGATGATGTTGTTCTCTTCTCACAAGACCCAGAAGAACTACAAAGACACATATAAGAGCTGCACAAAGCAGGAGAACTCTTTGGCTCAAAAATAAACCTGAAAAAGAGTCAGGTTATGTTTAATAAATTGTATTCGATATCATCAAAGGAGTAAAACAATCAAAATGGAATGGGCTGGTCCAACTGATGGCAGTTGGACCAAGGCAGTCATAGAATGGATCCCACTTAATAAAAAGTGTAAAACACAATGGATCGACAATATCATTAGGTATTGAGATCCCAACTGGCAAAACAAATGACCATATTGGTTGGAAACATGCGGAAGAAACCTTCATCCTGCAGTGGAGAGACAATGGCTAGAATGATGATGATGGTGATGGTGATGATGATGATGATAATGATGATGATGATGACATCTTTAATTCCTCCAACTCCACCCTACCTATAAAAAGCTTTTTAAAATGACACTGTCTACTGTAGTGATTCTAAGCCATCATCAACCACAATCTCTGTTGTGAAGGAAAGAATGAATGAATGAATGAAGGAAGGAAGGAAGGAAGGAAGGAAGGAAGGAAGGAGCCTTTGTTTGAAAATCCAATACTTTTTTGTTGTTTATAACATTTTATTAGATTATAGAATAAAATATAAAAATACAAAAGCAAATAGTAGGACACAGTGGGAAGGAGAAAGGAAAAGAGAAGTGAGGGGGAGAAGGGAAAATGAAACAAGAAGGCATTGACTTCTGACTTCCTCTGTTGCAGTAGAATAAAGCATTAACATCAAACCTTGACTTTTTACTTTTCCATAATAGTGTAAACTAGCCATTTCTATAACAACAAATCAATCTAATCAGTAAAACCCAAAATCAAAGTTTTATTTTTTTCCACCTCAAGCACAAAATCCAGATGCAGTTTCCAAGTAGAAACAAAAGTACTTATATTCTTTTCTTTAATCAAAATGATCAATTTAGCCATCTCTGACAACTCTATCAGCTTCTGTAGCTGTTCATCCATAGTGGGAATCCTTCTATTTTTGGGCATACAATAGTCTTGCTGCCATCAACATATATTGTATAAGATCAAAGTTTCAAATTTTTTGTATTAGGATATGAATCCCAATACTAATCTAATAGAAATGGTTCTCCTTATTTGTAATTCCCCTAACTATGATTTCATGTATTCATTCAATACACATCAAATGTTTGATATTCACACTTTTTGGCATGTGGTCCTATATGGAAAAGGATTTTTGAACTGTTTTTGTGTGTTTTATGCATATACACATGCATAGATATGTCTATTATTCTGAAAATAATTATAGTCACCCTGTACTATACCCAGCAATCACATCATTAAAAAAAAATTCAACAGGGGAATGCCATTGTCATTAATAGTGTGTTGTGAAGGGAGGTTTAAGCTTTCTCTTTCTAGCTACAACTGCAAGAAACCATTATTAAGATTTTTTCCTTCCACTCTCCCCACCTTCCCCCCCCCACATTGGTATATGGAACTAGAAAAAGGGTTCTAGTGAGGCCAATGGAAGTTTTTCACCTTTTTTGCTAACTGTTGTAGAGGAACACATTTAACTGGGATGATTATAGGAGCTGTAATCCAAACTAGCCAGAGAGAAAGATTGCTCTCAAACAAATCTTGCAGATAAACAGAAGCATGCCAGTTTATCTGCTTTATTTTATTGATTTTTATCTGTCAGAGTAATTTTGTTCTATTCATTGTTCTGCACCATATACCTGCCAAAAAGCGACAGGAAAGAAATGAAATTCAGTTTCTACACTGCAAAGGAAATTTCATAATCAAAGTTACGAGGCTTAATACCATGTTGTATCCAAAATCAAAGCACAGAATAAATATATTTGAATGAAGATAATCTAGTTTCAAGGAATTTGGGAGCTCAGTGCAATGCCAAGTTTGGAACCCACCCCTCATATTGCCGCAGCACATAATTTCTACAAAATGAGATATTACAAAGAACCAGAACTATAATTTAAAGCTGTTTGTAGAAGAAACCTATTGGATACAAAATAATAGTTTTTTCATCTGTGTATCAATTTTTGCTTCAGAAAGAGACACACTTCCCTAGGCAAAGAAAAACTACTTTTATTTCTGGAATGCTATTTTCTTTGCCTTCTGTATTCTACATCTCTACAAAATTATTGTAGCAATTGCCTTTTTCAGCTGCACAAAGAAAATAGAACAATATCCATCACCACAAGAACTTTCTTAGATCTAGAAATAATATCTCAATATCAATTTTCCTGTCTTTTAGCCAGATCCCTGGGAGGATCTTAATCCCTGACTCCTAAACTTACTCAAGAGTCTTTGGTGAGGAACTTCCTCAAAAGCCTTTTTTAAAAGTCCAAATATACATTTTCAATTGACCCCTCTGTTCACCCCTTTAAATAATATCAATTTCCCCCTGTCTATCCCTCCTGGTGTTAATGTATCCCGAGAAAGGAGCAGAATGACCTAGGATGACATAAAGAAAGAAAATACAGCAATGAGGAATTTGTTATTTGTATACATATTTATTTATTGTAATTAAATCCATTTCCACCTAGAAACAGAAACAACAGTGGGAAACGTTAGATGTGTACCCACCAAGTCTATATAGATGTGTGTACTTTGTGCCCTTTTCTGGCACTTTCAATCAGTCTCCTATTGTCTGGCATCCTTCTCTCGATGCTTATGTGCACATCATGGTAACACTGGGACAGAATGTACAATGACTATCCTTTCTCTCTTTTGTTATAAACATGTTCTTTTGACCTTTCTTATTTAAATTAAGCCTTTGGTCGGTGTCTTGGATCAACTAGACAATCAGCTAGATATTTTAGGCCCTTTTCATTTGCATTTCATTTAATATATGTATATATATAAAATCTCAGAAGGGTATGTCTGGTTGAAAAGAACTAAAAAGTTCAAAATAGTTATCCTAGTTATCCCTTAATTCTTTGCTAGCAATGCAAATTTTAGAAATATATATGGTGTCGCAGTTGCGACTGCTGCCTGTGGATGGCTCTAGTTTGAGCTGATATATGGCTAAAGACTTCTCTCTCCCATATTTGGGCAACAGGGTGTAGCATACAGCACTCTCTCTCTCTCTCTCTCTCTCTCTCTCTCTCTCTCTCTCTCTCTCTCTCTCTCTCTCTCTCTCTCCCTCCCTCCCTCCTCCCTCCCCCTCCCTCCCTCTCTCTCTCTCTCTCTCTCTCTCTATATATAATATATATATATATATATATATATATATATGTTTTCTGAGGTTTTCGCGGGTATTTGTATATAGGTCTTTGGTTGTTCGGTTTTCTCCCGCAATGTGTGGTCTTAGCTGTTTCTTCCTTTTAACTGCCAATGGGGGTATGAACTGATTGGGTGGGACCACACATTGCTGCTCGAAGCACGAAGCTGAAAACACCAGCCTGAAGATGACGAATGGGACTTCGTCGAAACGTCGCCAAGACACTTCCAATTTTACGCGGGAGAAAACCCGAACAACCAAAGACCTACATACAAACACCCGCGAAAACCTCAGAAAACACACACACATATATATATATATATATATATATATATATATATATATATATATATATTTCTTTGTAGTCCATATCTCATAGCCTTAGTTTTCAAGGCACATCCCAGAAACATAAACATAGCTGATGAAAGATAGATAAACTGTTAATCTGACAGATTGGGGGTGGACTAAAAAAAAACCTGGATTGTCCAGCATAATTCCAAATGAGTGGATAGGACCTTGTTTGCAAAACCCACTGGGCAGGCATGTGGATCATGGAGATACAGTCTGGCACACATATCTTCTTCACATCCCTTGGTGACAGCTTCCTGGCAAAACAAAAAGCCCTTCCTCTCTTGAATCTTGGAAGTAACTATTGTCATCATCACTTATTTGGATCTTTTTGGGTATCTACTTAATCTCATGGCTCCAGAGAAGGAAGCAATACTGTACAGCTATACAGCCTGTATATTGATTGAACAGAGCAGTTGCAGGAGATTTCCAATGGGATCATGCAAGGTCCTGTGGGCGAAACACATGGAGGGAGGAACATGTACCGGAATGGGGTAATCCATTTTCTGAGGCCAGTGAAACTACATATGCTGTGATCCCATTAAACCTTCCCATAAAAAGTAGTACTCTGGTAGATCAACCAGTTGGGGGGAGTTGAAAGGTAGGGAAGAGAAACAAAATGGAAAATGAATTACCTATATATGTAGAGGGCAGAGCTGATAATATGATTCTACTTCTTTCCTATCCTGGGTTAAAAAAAAAACCCCACTCTTCACAAAAGCAGAGCCTTGCTTTCATCTTTTTCAGTCCCTTGGATAAAAAATGACAACAAAGATTAGCTACTGCGAAACCAAGCAATCTTGCCAAGAGTCTTGCATCTGTTTCTCTCCCGGCTTATTTGCTGCTTGTTTCTCAGCTTTGGATGCATCTGCCATGTGTGCTGATAATAGTTTTATCTGGTCTTAGATTCTTGCTGACTTTAGCTGTCACTACTTGTATGAAAGGCTTTCATAAGTATGACAAGGAGAGAGATCACACTATGGCCTCTCTCCTTGAGATTACTGGGTACAGCTCAGTGTCTCCCTACTGAGTATCAATGACTGAACCAGAAAAACTACACAGGAGCAGCTATAAGCTTTTCACTTGACATATGAGTTCAATATGTAGACATTTGGAAGAGAGGCAATCTGATCCCATAACATTAGGAATGAATTTCTATGTCCTCTTCTAATGCATAAATAATTTTAGTTATAATGTATTAATGAACTGTTATGGTGCAATCAATATATTCAATATCATTTACTTTTTTATTTATTTGCTTATTTATTTTCAATATATTTTCTAATATATCATTAAGCTAGCCTAGGAGTTTTGGGCAAGTTCCCTTTGAGAACTTGCTAAAGTTTCAATGTTTGATTGAAGTTAACATGTTGTATCTGAAGATGAAAATCAATAGTTTCTAAATCTTATTGTGTATCCTGTCTGACTTGATAGCATTCCATATCTCTAATTCTCTTGAAAATTTGTCTGAATGATTGATCAGTAGAAAAAGACACATAATATGAATTACATTGCACAAAATATAAGAAAATTATCAGTTTTTGAAAGAATAAAATAATTAGAGAGTCTAATCCTTAAACTTTTAAAAATTGTTGTGAAATCAAATAGGATTGAAGAAGAGAAGGCTGAGAAGTAATTTACATGTGATGTAATATCACAACAAAAAATAAGAGATGGGTTTAAAAAGCAGCAGGGAAAGATTAAGTGAGCTATTATGAAAGTACTACTGTAGAAATTAGTTTATTTAACAATGTAAAATAAAACTGTAGCTTTTCCTTGATAACATTTGTCAACTTGATTTTTTTATCCCCTCCTTGTGATTAGCCCTGCTGTAGAAATTATTTTATTTAACAAAGTAAAATAAAACAGTAGTTTTTCTTTGCTAACATTTGCCAAAAAGATATTTGAATCAAATGGGAGAATTAGATTAAAAAATAGCACCAAAGGGCAAAATAGAGAAGAATTGAGACATGTGTGTATGTGTATATTTATTAAATATATATAAGTATGTGATATCTCACCTTGCTGTACTTATATCAGATTTTTATGTCTGCAAAAGGAAAGTACAGTATGTATGTATGCATGTGTGTTTGTGTGATGAAAGTACCATGGTTAAATATAGTTCTAGATGCATTGGATCTAGAGATAACAAAACAGGGAGATATCAGGCACGGATATTAAATCAATCTCTGCAGTTCTATGGAAGCAAAGCTGCATCAACATGATCTACAGATATGGAGCCTACTAGCATCCAAATTCAAAAAGTGCACACTGTTATATATTTCACACAGATTTTTTTTCCAAAAAAGAAAGAGCAAATATTTGGAGACGTGTCAAAAAAAAAAAAAGCATATAATAGGATGTGGATGCTTTGACAATGGCTTCAAGGAGCAATCTTTGATGTATTTAAGTGAAACAGGAGAATTACACCTTAAAGGTGATTTAAATTACTTGTGATCATGTAATCAACATAGGGCAAATTCATAACTTCTTTTTGAAATAACACATATAACTATATGGAATAATCCACACTTGTAGGCATATATTTTTAGCAAGAATAAGGTTCTCCCATATGAAAAAAAAATAACCTCTTTATTCATTTAGTTATAGTTCCTGTATTTAAATGTGTTGGTTTTAAGGGGCTACACGGTTTAAACATGTGTAAATGTGCCCCAGATTAATCCTCTTACTACTTAAATGAGAGTTTAGTAAAGCATGCAACCACTGACAATCATGAATTTATCAAATGTAGGATTAATGTAGTAGATAACATTAAGCCTACATTTGATAAATTCATGAATGTCAGTAACCATAAAACAATCTTTTCCTGAAATCATTGAGTTTTCTAAAATCTATTTTGGTGTCCTTTATATCTGCTATCATTTGTCATCTGTTGGCTTTCAGATTTAAAGCCAGAAGAGATCTTGCAAGGGAACTGGTTATGGTTATAATGATAGGCCAGTGATGGAGAACCTTTTAGAGACTGAGTGCCCAAACTGCAACCCAAAACCCACTTATGCATTGTCGAGTGCCGGGTGGGTGTGGCCCATTGGCTGGGTGTGGCCAATTGAGTGGGCATGGCCATTTGGGTGGGTGTGGCTGCAGTGGTAATGGCAGATTGGGTGGGACTAAAAAGTTCAATCAATTCCAACTTTGCAAGATCTTTTTTTTTTCCCCGCAAGAAGTTGAAATTGACTGATTGAACTTTTTTTTTTCACACGGCGCCAGAGGCCTAAACCAAAAAGGGTTTATAAAACCCGGCTGAAGGCCTAGGACTGGGGTGACGGCACACGTGCCCACAGAGAGGGCTCCGAGTGCCGCCTCTGTCACACATGCCATAGGTTCGCTACCACTGTGATAGGCTATGCCATCTCTGCTCTAGGAGAATTCAAAGATGCCAAAATTCTGAGAACAGAGTTTAAGATGGCAGAAAATATTATGTATCTTAGTTTCCAGGATAAAGCAAGAAAAATACTACCACAATTGCTGGATGAAATGAACTACACTATTATTCCTATACTTATTTTCCAACAACTCATGTTTTCATTGCATAATTTTATTAGTTTCCTAAATGAAAATTATGTAGTTTCTCCATTTCATTTGATGCTATCAGAACCTATTAAAATTGTCCTCTATTTCCTCCGGCTTCCTTTTGTAAAAGTACAAAGTTGACATCAAACATTAATCAAAGAGAGAAGTAACTTAGAGCTAAGAAGAAACTTCCTGACAGTTAGAACAATTAATCATCGGAATAACTTGCCTCCAGAAGTGAATGCTCCAGCACTGGAAGTTTTTAAGAAGAGACTGGACAGCCATTTGTCTGAAATGGTATGGGGTTTCCTGCTTGAGTAAGAAGGTTGGACTAGAAGACCTCCAAGGTCCCTTCCAACTCTGTTATTCTATTTCTATTCTATTCTATTCTGTTCTGTTCATTACATAAGCACCACTTAAGACAAAACTCAATGTTTGGTTATGGCTCGAGTTTAGTCAAAAGACTGTGAAATGTCTTATCTGGTTATAGTTAAAGACATGCAAAAGTCTTCCAAAAAGCTTGCTAACAAATTTTACAATTCAAGGTGGCAAACATATCCAACACCCCTTCTCCTCCTATTTTCCCCATAACAGCAACAACCGTGAGATTGAATTGGGCTGAGAGAAAGCGACTAGCCCAGCTGGCTTTCGTTTGTATTGTAATTTAAGCGAATAAACCCCAAACCACTTTTTAAAAACTTTATTAAACAGTAACAATAAAAATAAAGAAATCCTACCAACGTCAGAGGAGTTTTATTAATGTCCCATTTGCCCCTGAGGGAGGACAGACTGCAAATCATGTTCAACAATAAGAATGCATAACATTACCTTCAATCCATTGTATCCACCATGAGTGACAATGGACATCTCAGCTCACAGAGCATGAACGGGAGCATGAAAAGCATCTCAGAAGATACCTTCCATG
Organism: Crotalus tigris; assembly: GCF_016545835.1. Lineage (NCBI taxonomy): Eukaryota > Metazoa > Chordata > Lepidosauria > Squamata > Viperidae > Crotalus > Crotalus tigris. The sequence continues at coordinate 2,082,219 of NW_024100518.1, read as the reverse complement.
GATCCCTGGTAAATAAAGACAGAGGGGGGAGGGGAAAGTGCTTTAAGAATTGCAAGATTTTGTTACTGACACTTTACAATGAAAGCAATATTAATATTTATGTTCTTGGTTTACCCCTAAAGGCTAATACTTCAGTGGCTGCTGTTGCAGGAAAGATCACTGTTTTTTTCAGGTTTACAAACAGAATAATATCATGGTGGAGCTTCTTTTTTTTAAAGTACCTGAACTTGACAAGAATTCTGCCAGTTTTCCCTTGCAAGTGAAAGGAAGAGAACTAAAGGAGCAACCTTCCTTCCTTCCTTCCTTCCTTCCTTCCTTCCTTCCTTCCTTCCTTCCTTCCTTCCTTCCTTCCTTCCTTCCTTTTTTTTATACCATGGACACACCATATGGGAAAATGTTAGGCACGTTTTAGGGGAGTCAAAGATGTGGGGGTCACATACAAATGATCTATCAATGGAAAATAGTTGGTGCTTGCTTTCCTGGCTCAGTTGGGAGAGATAAAAAAATAGGATATAAACGAATCAACAGTCATTTGGGAAAAAAATAGATGTTCTGTTTTATTATGAAAAATAACCAAAGAGTAACTGAAATTCAGAGAGAAATTTCTTAAGATTTGATTTCCAGCTGATAATAGCATAGGAGACCAACAGATTAAGTCTGCTGTGCAGAATTGCCCAGGGAAAAAAATGAAAAAGAAGTGACGTTGTTTGATTACAGAATGAAACATGCCGTAACTGTGCAAATGGATAAAAACACACAACATACTCAGTAGCAGGCAAATGGAATCAATACTGTTTATTTTACAGCAATCTTTTCATAGCTGTGTATATTCAACCTAAAAACAGCCATGTATAATATAACTTTTTCTGTGAGTTTAGGCCCTTTGGTGTGTAGTATTTTGTGTTTGGTTGAAATCCTGCTGAAGTTTCCACAAATGCAACTCTAATCATCCTCTTGATTCTTTCATTTTCCCTAGGTGCTTCAAAAATGAAGGTGCTTGTTTGACTCTATTCTGTAAAGTACTTAAGATCAATCCTGTCGACAGTCTGGGCCATTTTCTCATTCTGTAGGTCAGGCAAATTTTATAGAGTCTACCCAAAATTTATAAAAATCAATTGAGTGGATGATTTCTTTACATTTCTTCAGGGGAAAGAAAAATTCTTCCCCAGATTCCCAAAGACAGCTCTTCTCCTCTGTGATAACAGTAGGCAGCAAAAGCTTCATGGGAAGAATTACTTCCTTACATCTTCTCTGGGAATTTAATAGCGAAATCTTCTTCAACAGTCTCTTTGTCTTGAAAATTATTTCTAAAGGAAATTATGTCTCATCAAACTAAGTGGCAACTGGTAGGAAGAAGAAAGAAAAGCTATTCTGTTCAGGACTACTAACAATGTATATTGGTCCTATACTTTTCTACATAGAAAATCAGATTCATGTTGGATCTGTTGGGGCAAACCTGGTAGGACAAACCCAGTGTTGCTACAAACTAGCAATCAATCTCATCACCACTGCCACCATTTTCTTGAAGAACAGCAATCAATGTCTTTGGAGATTCTCAGTCATCCAGTCATAGTTGTCTTAAAAGTGATTTTTTTTTTTAACCTCAAAAAGCAAATGGGCTGTTTTTTGAGGAGGAAGAAGAAGAAGACATTTTGCTTGTCATCCAAGAAGATTCACCGGTTGTTACAAGATTGCCAAAACTGAGATAAAAGTCCTTCTTTTCTTCATTTACATCTTACTGACCAGAAGATTAGTGTTTATATTGCAGCAACATATTTATATATTACTCTATGTATATAACAACTTTAAGTCAGTCAGTTATCTGAAATGGTATAGGTTCTTCTGCTTGAGCAGGGGGCTGGACTAGAAGGCCTCCAAGGTCCCTTCCAGCTCTATTCCTATTCTATTCTATTCTGTTCTGTTCTGTTCTGTTATTTATTAAATGAAAGAATCAACAAATATAGCACTCCAAAGAAATTTCATACCTTAATTCAAGGTTCAAGCTTTTGTCAAAGGCCAACATGGCCTTTTGGATTGGTACTTTATATTACATTTAGAATTCTAAAGAATGGATTTGACATGTAGTTGTCTAGTTTTAAGAGCTTTATTTGTCTCAGAAATACATGGGGGTTTGTTAAAAAGAAAAATGATGTCAAATATATCCTGAAGAAAACAGTGAATTTACTGTTTGCTGCTCATCTGGTGTTTCATGAAACTGGAGCAAATAAATCAAATTAAACTTTTCCTGACACAATGGGTAATATGGATTTGTTTTTTCAGTTCATCTCTTATTGTTAAATTTGATAAACTGATCGCCTTATTTCCCAAGGAATTTAAAGTAGTTGTTCAATGCAATGACATATGGATTTATAACTGAATGAATGAGCTGGACTAGAATAAATGAGCTGGATAATCAAGTAAAAAAAAGTTTAATAGGCTACTTTTTCTTATAACTGTGCCAAAGTGAAGAGAAAGGTCAGAAACAATAGTCTAAACTACAGTTTTGCTCAGTTTCCCACTTGTTATAGAAGCTGGTCTATATTAATTTTCTTAAAATCAACCCAAAATGCATATATTTTCATTTGTGTTTTTTTTTAATTATAATCCTATATTGGAAGTGAAACTTTTGCAGTTTTGCTATTTCACTTAAATACTGTACTTCTGTGCATATCTTGAAATAATAGATTGTTCATAACCTTAGATAGCTTGCTACTTAGAAAATTCAGTCCCCTGCACTTTTGTTTCCTTAGTCCAAGAATTACAATTAGTCATCTTTGCATTAAAATATAATTCATTTTCTCATCTGTTGCTAACAAAGAATCTGGGCCCAAAGTTTGCACTGCAAAACTTCCAGAAATGACTACATTATATTCCTATAAATGAAATATTTGGTGTAGTGTTTGCTTTGCTTATAGAAATTTCTGTTGGCAGGAAACAGTCAGCATTTGTATGTTCAGCAGGATCCCTCTTCAAGTTTAGCTTTGAAAGGCTTAAATATCCTTAAAATTGCCACCTCCAAAGGAGCATACCTTTTTCTTGGTCACATGAAAAGCACAAAAATAAAATAAAATAAGAGAAGGGGGTGTTTTTATCACATAGGTAAACATTCCTTTCTTGTGAAGCAGGGGCCCTTTTATGACTTGTGGACTTCAACTCCCAGAATTCCTGAGCTAGCTATGGAATTCCTGCTGGCTCAGGAATTCTGGGAGTTGAAGTCCACAAGTCATGATGGGGACCATTCCCCATTTCTGCATGTATAAGGATGAAAGAAGAATATATAATTACTATACCACTAAATAATTTCTTAAAATTTGACAACAGCTAATAAAATTGCAATGAAGATTGTGTCACTAAGATGGTTGGGCACTGGAGTATTTCAGCCAGCTGCAGTCCACATATGCATAATCATTTGTGAAAGAAAGGAAGAAAAAGAGAGGAAAAGGAAAAATACATTTGAAATTGAGATTAAAGTAAATTGAAATGGGAGTAGGTTGAATTGTGACTTGAATCAAATATAATTAAAAATCAAAGCAAACTGTTAGTTTTACCACCATTGAGATATAATACCAGTTCATGAGAAGAAAGAAATGAATGTGGTAAATTGTTAAAAAAAAAAAAAAAACTGAAGAACAATTTGCAAGCACTTGAGAATTTTTTTTGTTTGCTTTATTGTGTAAAAAAACATGACAAAAGTCTTTGTTCACCAAAGAGTGGGGGTGGGAAACCCTAGAAAAACTAATTATGGATAGAATACTTAATTCTATCCAAACATATTTCCAAACATTCTATGAAAGAAAGCATTACAAATGTGTATCTAGAGATATATGATAAAATTAAAGGGGGCAAAATTGCTTTTCTGGAATTCATAATTTTAGAAATGTAATACAGGACCTTTCTTATAGAATGATAAGGCTTCACGTTTACTCCCTTTTGTACGGAAGTACATTAATTTATTCTGAAAATAAAATATAACCTGCAATTATCTCATCCCTTTTAAGCTATTCATAGAGAGTTTGATAAATGTAGACACGAAACACCAATATGTCATTTTTTTTCTGAATTCTCTGAAGATATACTCAGGACTTTAATAATCAGATTGACTAACACATGAAGGGACAAACAAGAAGGCTCTATATAGAATAACACTCTTATTCTAAACATTCAGGACTTAGAGTAAGGAGGTACAAGAACAATAATTAATCTTTAAACTGCCATGGCTATTTTTGTTGCAGGCAAACACTTTTGTGTGTGTGTGTGAAGAAGATGATGGAATTTGCTAACCATCCAAAATTTATCCATGAGAAATTAAGCATTAATTATTCTGGGTAACCAAAAGTCATAATTCCCATATTTTTAGAAATAGAAGTTTTGAAAGCAAGCTTGAAACGTTTATTTCTTTTTGGAATCAAATTTAAACAATTGAATAATGCAAATGGAAATCCTTACAGAAGTCTGAGAAATTGCTTTGTACCTCCACAAAGAAATCACAACTGATATCTTATGTCACTGGCACTTAACTGCTATAATAATTCATATATACGGTATTTATATCAGTTACTGGGGTGGCTATCATCGAAAAGTGACTCTCTTCCATGTTTGATGGGAGTATGATAAATGACATGTTCACATTTTTTTTCTGCCTGCAGTAGCGTGAATAATTTGTGGAGACCATTTTCATTCAGTCCTAGCAAGCAAAGGATCCCATGGCACCTTATTCTAAGGTTACCTATTTATGTTGGCATAAGGTTTCAATGATTATTAGAATCTGATAATTAGATAGATGATATATAGGTGATACAGAGAGGGGGGGGAGGGAGAGGGAGAGAGAGGGAGAGAGAGGGAGAGGAATAGCACTTAGCAATAGCACTTACTTATGCTTTACAGCCCTCTCTAAGCAGTTTACAGAGTCAGCATATTACCTCCAATAATCTGGGTTCTCTGGAGGATGGAATGCTTAGTCAACCTTGAGCCATTGAGAATAGAAATGCTGGCAGTCAGCACAATTAGCTTGCAGTATTGCATTCTAACCACTGTGCACCACGGTGAGAGATAGATATGTAGGTAGGTAGGTAGGTAGGTAGGTAGGTAGGTAGGTAGGTAGGTAAGTAGATAGATAGATAGATAGATAGATAGATAGATAGATAGATAGATAGAGATAGATAGATAGATAGATAGATAGATAGATAGATAGATAGATAGATAGATAGATAGATAGATAGATAGATAGGTGGTTGGGTGGCTGGGTGGATGGGTGGATGGGTAGGTAGGTAGGTAGACCATATTATTTTAACACATCTAGTTATCTTTTTAAAAAGCCTCAATTTAGATATGTGCTTATAAAGCACAGAAAATGGCCATATAAAAGTCTGTAATCTGCAAGTAATCCCTGTATGAGCTTTCTCTTGTATCAAAACTGTCTTCTTTTCACATGTATCACAGTGATTCATTTCAATGATTGAGTTGGGTTGAAATCAATTTTGGAGAACTGATTTATTTTCTGCTCACATAATTGGCTCTCCAAGCCATTACTTTAAAGCTGGAAAAACAACAGCAACTCTGATTGCTTTTTATTCTCTGTCATTGGAAGGTCTTTGACTCAGTAGAACGGCTTAACGTTTTGATACTTGTATAACTTTAGGAAATTGGCATTTATTCCTGTTGTACCTTAATCCTCTTACCTCTGGTGTTTCTCTTTCTCTCCTTTTTACAATCATCCAGCTCTTTCTTTTTCTTTTTTAAATAGCCTACTCAAATACTCAATGCTTTTAGATCAGTCATATAACTCATGATATCCATAATAAATAAGTTCTTTTTTTCTTGCACATATAACAGATACATTCCTATGCCCAATAAGTAATTTATTTGCCTAATAGTGCAAAAACCTTGATGAGCAGATGGTAAGCAGCAAAACTGGTTTCTGCTGACTGTGTTGTTTTAAATAAAATTGTTACTTCACCTTAAAAGTGACAGATAAAATATTAAAAAACACACAATTTGAAACAAGTATTAGGCCTATTTGAATCAGCCATGAACTGGAGGTTTGAGATTTAAGAAGGACATGATTTGATTAGCATTTGCACTTTGAGATGCAATAGAAAATAAATTTGATTTGAGCGGCTTTGGGTTTTATTTAAAAATCTATAACCCATAATAGGGAGAAATAACAATGCAGCTGCTTTATTTTGGGCAGAACAGGTTGAAAATAGTGGAGTTACAAGGTTCAACTGATGACAGAGTTTCAGCCAGACACCTCCAGCATTCTGCTAAAAGACATTTTTGATGTCCCCCACTTTTCTCTCTTGCAGAAATATAATGGAAGAAAAAAAGACAGCACAACAGCCTGCCTTTATCCAGAAAAGAGCCTTCATTGTGCTAATTGAAATGATATAGAATCATGTTCTTCTCCAACATAAACAATAAAAACATTCAAACCTAAAAAATAGTATAAGTACTTACTTTCTCACATGCTTTTCCAGTGTGTCAGACTTGGCATGGCATTTAAAAATGCCTGCAAATTTGCTGTAAAGAGACGTTGCTGACTCTGATTATCAGATTTTTCGGGGGTGACAATTTTTGGGGGATGAAAGTTTGCATAGCTAGCTGACATATTTGTTACCTCTTAAAAAGAATCCCACATCACTGGTTTCTGTGGAGTATACATTGAGCAGCCCAAAATGGCCAATCTTGGTGTCTTCTAGGCAGAAATCAGAAGAATGACCATTGAGGTCTTCATATAGGGTTGGTTGGCTTTGCTGCCTTTATTCTCCAGGATGTATGTTCTGCAGGATGCCCAGTTGGGTGATGTAGAGTGTAAGGAAATGGCCTTGACATAAATATGCAAAATCCATTGCTGAAATGATGAGGAATAAAACATATATTACATCCACAACAGACAGATAATATTTGGAAATGAATCAGAAAGACAGGCATCTTTCTAATTCACTGAACTATAAGTAGCATAATGAGATTTGCAAGATTCTGTCATTATAGCTGGTCCCAATAAAAGTAATTTTACTCTACCTTTGTAATTGATTTCTTGGTCTATCTAGTGGGGCTGATAGTAAAGATGGCTTCAGCTTGGTCAGACCTGGAAGGACTGATTCATCACTGGCTTTGTTGGGATGTTAAGGCCCATTGGAAAGGATAACTTCTTACTAACAAGATCTTGGGAGGTCAAGGATGTATTGCTAGCAATATGCTCTATGTTGATTAATTAGCAGAGGCAGAAGAAACTAACTTACATTCCTCAGAGAAAATGGATGGCCCAAAGGAAATGATATCTGTGGCATTGCTGCCTATTTTATGGGAAACAGTGCCTGAGGTGCTTTTAGTAATTATTAACAGACTTAAACTTATGCATTAATTTAAAAGTGGGGGTTGTTTTAAGGGTATACAATGGTGTGAGCAGAATGCTGGAAATTATGTTGCGCTAGTAGAATTTTAACTTTCCATTAGCACAATGGAGCAAAGTTAAAGCTTGTGGTGGGTTACATTAAAAAGGCTGAGACCTGTGAAAGTGAATTAAGGCCAAAGCAGTATTAGCCTTACCATCCAAAAGAGCTCTGATAAACTGGCAACTTAATATTTAATGTGATGATAACACTTATTGGGCAATGCCAGAATCACAGTATTCAAATCTGAGCATTCTCTCTCAATAGCTCCATATATGCCATTAAAACTGATTCAATTTATTGCTCTGAAGCAATAAATGCATAAATTTGCTTCAGTGAGGTGAAGGAAATTATTATCTACTTTTGCTGGATAAGGAAAGATCAACACATTTCATTATTCTGTCAAAAAGATGGACATTCAAAACCAGAACAAATAAATATAATACCACAAGATGAGTTACCCAGATTAGAAAGTATCTAACAGGCTATGGGAGAAGACCAGAGGGCAAGTATGAAGTAGCACTAATGCTGATGATATGCCTGGATTAAAGCCAAAAGAACATCTAGCTGCTGATGTGGCCAAAGGCAAAACAGAAGTCTGATGTTGCAAAAATATGTATACCATTGAAATGTGGTTTAGGAATGTCAGAACCTTCAACCAAGGCAAACCAGATGTCCTGTGAGTGAAAATGTCAAGTCTGAACACTGGATTGGAATGGATTGGAATGGGCCACACTCCATGTTAGAGGATTAGCAGACATTCTATTGTGAATTAGAAAATCACATAAGAAGTGGCATATCCAATGGGCATCAAACTCAATGTTCAGCTACAACCTGCAAAATGATAGAATGATCTCAATTTGAGTCCAAGCCAAGCCAATAATTATTATAGTGATCCACATTTGTGCTCCAAACTTAGATGCAGGGGAAACAGAGGTCGAACTCCAAATGACTTCTCAATACAACATCAAGGGGAAAAAAGGGTAGACTAATTACGGTGGTTAGAATGCAGTATTGCAGGCTAATTATGCTGATTGCCAGCAGTTCGATTCTCATCAACTCAAGATTGACTCAGCCATCCATCCTTTCAAGGTTGGTAAAATGGGGACCCAGATTGTTAGGGGCAATATGCTGACTCTGTAAACTACTTAGAGAGGGCTGTAAAACACAGTGAAGTAGTATATAAGTGTTATTATCATTTCTGGTGCATAGCACGAGGGAAGACAACTAGATGCATCTAGTTCAGAAAGGTCTATTTCACAAAGTACTATAAGAGAACCCAAACTGGAAGTGATTAAATAAATAGGGAACAGTCAATTTACTGAAAGCAAAACAAGGCTGTGTAAAAGCTCATGATTACAAAAACTGAAAATAGGCATTGTTTGTAGATATAATTTATTGCAAGCTAGAACTAGAAGTCTCTGAGATGAAATAGGAGAATTACTTAGTAGCAAACAAAAACATAGATATACTGAACGTAAGAGAAGCCAGGTATAATGGAGATAATATGATTGCTCCTGGATACAAACCTTATGGAAAAGATAGGAAAGTTTAATTGAAAGAGGTCTTGTTCTTTACATACAAGAAAACTAGAAAACATTGGAAGACCAGATTTTTCCACAGATTTACCACGCCACCATGAATGGCAATGTCTGGCCACAAATACAGTATATGTCTCTTTCTGGTATTTCTCTACACTTCTTAAGTGTAGATATCTTTGGTAAAGATATTGATGAAAACAATCTAAATATTTCACATTGAGTAAGCACTTTCCTTTACAGCTGAGAAGTATACAGTTCTTGCTTGGTGGGTAGTTGGTGTTAATATCCAATGTCTCTGATAGATGATTTGTTTCTTCATTTTCATAGCTCATGTCTTTAGGCCATGATTATTCATTACACAGGGTAGAGTCACTTGCTAGATGTGAAATTTCCCTATGCCCTTTGGCACATTGTAGCATGGACTTTGATGAAGTCACCACCCATTATATCCTTGAAAACATCTCACAGAGCTTGATATTGTTGTAGCAGTGATCTAGAGAGAGCAAATGCTAAGGCCTGTACACAAATAATTTATTGCAAGGCCAGTAAGTGCCCATGAAGCATGTAACCAGGCACATAATGTGCATCTCGATTAGGCAAAAGAAAAATGAACTGGGTTTGTGAAGTTCATCAAATTGGAATCTGTTGTGGTTCAACATTTATATCAGAAGGTAATACTGTAAAATTTGGTCAAAAGAGAATGTACTTTCATAAAAAAATTACATACAAACATATATTTGGGGATGTATTTTAAAAAGTTATTTTTTGAAAATAAATATACTGGAAGAGTTTAAATTAAAAAGGTTAAGGAGAGCTATTGCAGGTTTGTATTAGAAAATACTGCAATACTGTATCGTATACTATACTATAAACTAATAAAACCTTATACCAAGGTTTTAAGTGGACAATCACTTAAATATGAGCCAGCAGTGTGCTGCAGCTGCCAAAAAAGCTAACACAGTTTTGTGCTGCATTAACAGAGGGATAGAATCAAGATCATATAAAGTGTTAATACCACTTTGCAATGCCATGGTAAGGCTACACTTGGAATACTGCATCCAGTTTTGGTCACCACGATGTAAAAAAGATGTTGAGACTCTAGAAAGAGTACAGAGAAGAGCAACAAAGATAATCAGGAGACTAGAGGCTAAAACATATAAAGAACAGTTGCTGAAATTGGGTATGTCTAGTCTAATGAAGAGAAGGATGAGGGGGGACATGATAGCAGTGTTCCAATATCTCAGGAGCTGCCACAAAGAAGAGGGTGTCAAGCTATTCTCCAAAGCACCTGAAGGCAGGACAAGAAGCAATGGATGGAAACTAACCAAAGAGAGAAGCAACCTAGAATTAAGGAAAAAATTCCTGATTGTTACAACAATTAATCAGTGGAACAACCTGCCTCCAGAAGCTGTGAATGCTCCAGCACTGGAAGTTTTTAAGACTGGACTGCCATTTGCCCGAAATGGTATAGGATTTCCTGCCTGAGCAGGGGGTTGTACTAGATGACCTCCAAGGTACCTTCCAACTTTATTACTATTACTATTGCACTTTTAAATTTCTCTTTGATTTCTTTTTTCTTTCTTGATAGTTTGTATTAATTTTTACCTTTAAAAAGAACTTTAAGAAAAATATAAAAACAAATAGAATACTAGACTATAAATAATTGAGCATTCTTCCCATGAGGATATAGAATATTTTCTTTCTATATTAGAAGAGATATAAAATTGGAACGTGAAAATGCTGTGATACTTTATTATGAAATACTTAATGGCTGGGATAAAAATATATCAGCTCTGCTCCTGCCTAGGAACATGCATTGTTTAAATTGATACTTGTAGAAAAGAACAGACTTACTTATAGTGATCTCCCAAGATTTAAAATAATGATGTTCCAAGTCTTATATGAAAATTATGTAATCTTGACATTTTTGTATGTAAATATTGAGAACAGCCATTGAAGTATGTTGGTTTAATTGGAAAAGAATAACTGGGCCTATTATTTTCTCTCAGTTCAATCTTTCTCATAGGAGTTATCAACAAAACATTCTGTTCCAAGACTCCCACCACACTATACTACTGCCTCTAAAATGTTGTTTATGGAAAACTTGATTACTTCTGAAATGGCATCATTCAAAAAGAAGAAAAGTGTATGGGGGGGGGGGAGGAGAGAATGTTTTATGATCAGGAACATCCCAAATTAGGACTATTTTTTTCATGTGGTTCCATGTATTTCTAAATTGTTTTTCATTATCAGTCAAAGTGCAGTTCATACAGAAGAAGAGATACTCATAAAGGAGATTATTGTAGCTCAGCGTTGAAATGAGGGATCCTTGGTGCTCTCTGAACTTGGCTGTTTTCTTGCAGATGTTTCATTACCCAAACTAGCTAATATCATTGCAAGCCTATCATCACCAGCACTGCTGATGTTTGGGTAATGAAACATCTCTAAGAAAACAGTGAGAGTACCAAGGACCACTCAGAGCAGGTCTGATTTCATGCAAACCAGTAAACCAGCTCTAAGAAACATCATTCTCAGAGATATTTTGACACATCCTTCAATATTGTTCTAGGAGAAGAGTGCTCTCCTTGATTAAGTTGACACCCCATCTCCCAAGTGGTTGCCTAAAAGCCATTACCTTATCCTTATCTCACACAATTCTGCATACTGATATTCTTTCTCACACTGAAATTTGTTTTCCTACCCTGTGCCAACTGGAGGTTTGACCTCTGAATATCTCTTTATGAATAGCCACAGAGGACAAAATGTGCAAATGAATATTCAACAACAGATATGACAATATACATCTATGAATGTTTATGTATTATTCATGGAATATTCTGCTGTCTGCTTACGGCTTACTCTGTATTTCTCAGAAGAAGTACCTGTGTTTCCCTGAAAATAAAATCCAGTCTTATGTATTTTTTTTGCCTCCCAAAGAGAGTGGAGTATGTGTGCGGGGGTCTTAACTAAGACTTATTTTTGGGATAGGGCTTATATTAGACACAAACATAAAAATCAAGCTAGGCCTTATTTTGGGGATAGGTCTTATTTTCAGGGAACAGGTATACCTCAGAATACCTCCCCCCTCCCCCTATGCAGCATACATACAGTCCACAGTTCTCAGCTCTTGTTTTGGTATGAGAATACCAGTTTAATTCTGAACTCCAAGAATCCTGCCAGGTCGAATCTGGGTCAGTCACTGGGATCAGAGATTTAGTTTTCTGAGTTTTCAGACTCATGTTGGAGCCCATCTTCAGGGAACATCTCTCTATTGGAATACATGCTTTGGGCTATTCTCTGAGTCATGTTTATGTGGTGTTTATACTTGTCTTCATTCATCCAAGAATCCTTTTTAAATATTGGAAATTATTTAGTAATGCCCATGTCCAAACCTCAAAGAAATTAATCTAGGAATGGGGACTAAAACATTGATGAATTGTTAAATTTCAGGAACATTTCTTGGCTGTTAATTAGCAACATTAGGGCCATAGAGTAGACAACACAAGCTTCAGACCATGTCTGCTCTTCTTGAAAGTTAGTGCTACTTTGTTTATTTATTTTTATCCTATTCTTCATGCCTGTACTACAAGGTTCCACGTAGTGCCTCCTCACAAGTGGATAAAATGTCAGGAAAGATCCATCAAGTTAATTATTGTCTATACTGGCAGAATTAATCATGATAAAACTCAGGAGCTTCTTTTAGATGGAAATATCAGAAATACAACCTCATTGCCTAACCTTTTGTATCAGTTAGGCTAAGAGAGAATGGCTGCTCTCAGGCCACCAACAACAACACTGATACTCTACTCTTGGTTTCTCTTATGACAGTATTTTTGCTTTGATACTTCCTTTACTTACACTCAGGAAAATAAGAACACAAAAGATAGGTGTAAACAGACCTATCTCAGATGTCTGACATATTTAAATTAATTTGCTAGTAGTATCTTCCATGATGAAGATGAAACAGAATGTCAGCTAATTAAGACTGAAGGGGAAAAAAGAAATAAATTATTAGGAGCAATTTATCTGGTCAAGACCAACTATGGCAATGTGATTGACTCCTGAATTAAGGTACTGTAGTAATTTCAGGAGCTTTAGGAATTTGTCTCTTTTTGCTCACAGCTCAGTCAGAGGAAAGTCTGAAGGCAACAGATTTCATTTGTAGTGATAGTGATAAATAATTTGGAACATTTTGAGTCTCTGATTTGCTTGAGGCATTTGCATTTGGATGTTTCAAGTTTGCAGTGGAATAAATTTGTTCCTGTTGGGAAATGATGGCATCATCAGCTGGACAGCTAGAATCCAAGTAGGTATAATGATTTTCCTTAGCATGGTCTGCCTGATATGGAGAAGTTATTAATAATCCTTAGCGCTATTTTAGTATTGCAACTGTTCTGAATGTACAATATGCCTGATAAGGAGTGAAATAAAATATGATGCTATTAGACAACCTATAACCTCTTGGGTCATTGTTTCAGAAATATTTTCATAACAGATTCCTCCATCCCTTCAATAATGGTAGAGTTCAAATTTAGGGAGATATTCAGAGATGCATCTGTCCTGAAAGTTGAACTATATAGCACAGCCAGACTTCAGGGGTTGACCAAGTTGACCAGATAAAATGTTTACGTCATTTTATGATAATTCTTCTCATAAACTTTTATAAAATTTGCCAAATTTCAATTCCACTGGAGTCATGGATCCTGGGTTTTTTTTTTTTTTTTTTTGGCATATTCTGTAAGATAGCCCATGTGAGATACTTTGATTCAAAAATGGTTGTTTTAGGATGCATTGTTTCACCATTCACCATCACAAATGGGAGTTTTAGTTTATATATATTGAAAAAAGAGGCAATCTGTGCAAGTCTATTTGTATATATATGAAACATCTCCCAACATATTTTTATATATGTATATAAACAATACACCCATATATATGAATATATCTATATATAAAGATTTTAAAAGAAAAACCATTTGCGGAAAAGCTAAGCTATACCCAAAGATAATGATGAATGAAGCCTTAGTGATATATTTTGCTGATATTAAGCATGTTGAAAACAGCCCCATTCCCAAGCCAAAGTGAAGATATTAAAGGTCTATTAGTAGAATAAATAGTATGGTAACTAAGAATGATGAGATAATTATTCAATGTAATAAGATTTTATTCATCCTATTTATTCATCATTGAAAAAAAGCCACAAAAGTGAAAAGTGAACAAGTAATATCTGCTTCCCCCATTTATTTTTTCAGGATGAAAGCAGTGTTTTCACAGGATTCTGGTTTGTATGCAATAATAGGTATGGATTCCTCATTATTATAGCACCAGACAGATGCCTGCCGCAAAGATTTTTATCCACACAACATACTATAGGTAGGTTTCCACTGTCATGTTGTTTAATCCACTTAATATCTCTTAAGTATAGAGCTAATGAATCTAGGATTCATCCTATGTTAGTGGAAAATTTGTTTGTTTGTTTATTTATTTATTCTATAACTAGTGGATATTTTCTCTCATTCTTGATTTTCTCTATCTACTACCTGCACCAGTTACTCCTACTGCAGGAGAAATAGGATGAGTTTAAGATAGGACCTTTATTCTGGTGGTATTCAGGTATGTTAGGATTAATCTCCTGGAATTCTGAATATATTTGAACAGCATCAAACTGGGAAGGGTTGATTCTTAATTCTGCTCAGTTACAACTGCGTGTTTACTTCCAGTGCTCTATTTATTTATTTTTCTGATACCTCTGTTTTGTTAGTAAAGGATGTCTACAGGGAAAGAGTTAAAATTCCAAATTGGAGAAATAGGATTGCAATATACATTCAAAAAAGTGAAGCTTTGATCATTCAGTTGTGCCCACCCACCATCTTGTCTTGCCTTGTTTTGTTTTTTTATTTATTTGAAAAAGTTATGCAGCTATCTGTCTTATGGTACACTCTTCTGGGTGCTAATAACAGTAATAAAAATACAAGCATTAAAAGCAATACAACACAACATTAAAAAAAAAACCTCCGAGACCACCCCTATCAGTTACACTCATTCATTCTTACAGTCTCAATCTGGGACTTTGCTAACCCTATCCTTGAGGGAAAAGCTCTTCACAGCTTTTGCCTTCCACAGACACTCTTTTGTTAGATTTTTGTTGTTATTCTGATTTTTATTGTTATTAGGTAAATTGGTAGTTCTAAATAATATTGAGAAACCCCTTTACTTTTCTTGAACTAACAAGTAGGGTATAAATGCTTTAACAAACAAAATAAATAACACCACATGAACTCAAGTAAAGGGAGAGCAGTATTAAAAACCTACCAACTGTCAATATTATTTTGCTGTTTCCCTTTATCTCAAAAGCAAATATTGCAATCAGACAGGAGTATGATCGAATGTGAGCCAACTACTTTGGAAAGTCTGCTTTTTATATATTAAAAAAGGGAGACATTTCAGAACACTGAAGCCAAACAATGGACTTTATTTTTCTGCCCTACAATGATTGGCAAAAACCATGCATGCATGGCTCTTCCAACTGATCATTCACTTTGAGAATCTTCATTGACCTAAAAAGAAATTTGTCATCTACAAAAGTTGGAGCTAAACAAAGAATGACCTGACATTCCCGCGTCTTGATTTGCTGACTCAAGTTCACCAGTCTCTGCCTCTGCTAAAGGTCTCAGATGGAGACCAAGTAGCTTTTCTCTCCAGGGAAGAATAGGCTGCTGGTCTGACCTTTTCTCTGTGCTATTAAGCTTCTCTGGCTTTGCTTCCCTTCTCCCACCTTATGCTTAATTAACATTAAAAAGCACTCTTGTCCCTTTTTGTTTGAATCACTCATTTGCTTTCCAGAAATGTAGTCTTCTCAGCAGGCTTTGTTCAGCACTGAGCTCTTTTTTCAGATTCTTAGGTACTGTATCAGTAGAGATGGCAAAGTATTTAAAAAGTCTAATGTTTTACAGCCTCCTCCTTTTAAATGGAACTAAAATGCCATCTTCTAAAATGTGATTGGAAACGTGTGGATGGCATTGTCAGTTTTTTTGGGAGGGGGGGGTTCTTTTTTCTTTTTTTGCCTTTTGGTTGAGAAAATATTGCAACACATCTTTCATGTCACTACTAGTCTTTCTTCTCATATTGAATGAGTTGTACCAATGAGGTTCCCCAAGTGATTCGTTTTGCTCAGAACCTTAACTGACATAATATTGCCTGGACCTCAAATGAGATGCAGCCTAGCCCTAATGTGGTGGTGGCATTAGAAGTCGAGTAAGAAATATGTACTACTGATTTTCAGAATTTTGTTTGCATTTGTTCAAGGACTGAGATTTTTTTGAAAATACACATCTGAGATCATACCAATGATTTTACCTTGAATAATTTAATTGCTATAGGGATAAAATTCTTCCCATACCCAACTAATTTGTTGATATCTAGAAATATTGTCACTGATTAATGACTGCATGTAGAAAATTGAAATTAAACACCTAGATACTTAAATAATTTAACCTACTCTATAGATCTTCTATTAACTGTCCAGCTTGATGGATTATCAGAGTATCTTTTGGAAAAGACCAAAACTTTTGTTTTTGATACTTTATTTCAGGGCACTGTTTAGCACATTACCTTGAAAGCTCCTTAAGACCTCTACATAACCTAATTTCTGGAATTAAAAGAATAGCAGCAGCATCTGGATACAGAAGAATTTGGGATTGGAGGATGGAGGTCAAAATTGTAAAATCTGTCACCATATCATTATTGTAAAGGTTAAACAATGGGAGGCTCCCCACAGGGATAATGTACATCCTTGCTTAACCCCTCCAAGGATGAATAGGTTCTGTTAGATCTCCAAAGTGGGCACCTTTAACCTGCCTAGTGGTATTGCAGTGTAGCTGAATAATGAAATTAAAGAAAAGATCAATAAAAAAACTAGCTAGTTTCCTCTGAAGTTTTTTCCTGAGAATGATGATTAAGGAATTCAAGAGATGTTCAATACTTCCATCCTTAGTCATGTTTAGCAATCATAATAATAGATTGAATGCCAATAAATTGGATACTCTCAGGAAAATAATACTTTCTTTCAGCTTATTGTTACATATTTCACCCTCTTAACTTGAAAAACATGGATTGGCTCTCAAATGACAGAGTCAAGTATAGAGCTTCATTTATATTTCATACATGTACAGCTTGATCTAAGCTAATTAAAATGAGAGATTTTAATTAGCCTTATTTCACATTTTTTTCCAACTGAGTTTTCAAAGACATACTAGTGAAACCTGCTGAGTATCCAATTGTAACCTTGCAATTTCTTATTGATTCATGTATAAGTCTATTCCATCCTATTTTTCAGTTTGTTATTTCTTTCCAAAGGAATATGAATGTTCACATATAACTAGTTAATTCTGCCTTTCCCAATTTGCTATGCTTTATTTGTATTGTATCAGCTTTCATAGTTTGCAGAACATTATGGGACCTGACATCCAAGATATTTGGAGGACGTCACCTTGTGGAAGACTGACAGTGTGAGGAGGGATGGAAAAGAGATCACATTTTACTATAAAACTTTGCACAAAATTCTGTGTGTGTGTCATAAACTATACTATTTCTTTTAAAATACACCTTTTTATAGATTTTTCATTTAAAACTATATTGCATGAATCAAAAAAATGTGAATAATTGTATTTAGTAATCCATTAATAGTAATAGAAATCCATTAATCAAAATCAAGTAAATTTGGTTCAAAAATTTTAAGCATCCTCAAGTAACCACTTTAGGTGAAATGTCTACTTTTAAAAGAAACATAAACATCAGGAAGTTGCCATAGACTATTTATCTAATTAACAGATTTATATACATCAATTTATTATGATAATACTTGAAATCAAAGATATTGCAAGAAAAGCTCAATTTAATGGAGCTATATAATAATTGTAGTAAAGCAACAATTTGTCTGAAATAATGGACTAGTCCACTGCATCTGAAGTAGTCTGCCTAAGGCTATTAAACTTACATTAATTTTACCTTAATTATATACCAACCATGGTAATTTATATCACTTCTGTAACAATATGTTTAAATAAAATCTAAATTGGTGCAAAATCATTTGTGTCATGACACCATTACACAAAAGTGGTAAATTGCCACCATTATCTATTTTTCCATATAACAGATTTCAGGCATAATGGATTTTCCTCCTGCAACTGTTACTTTACAATAAGGTTTCACTTTATCTAAAGTTATAGATTTTTCGAGACCCAATTTCAATATATGTCCAAGTTAAAAGGTAATCCAAACAGACCTATGGGAAAAGGTAATCCAAACAGACCTATCTTACTTGTGTATCACTACCATCATGATTACAGATGTGTATTTGTAATAGTTCAGAAGCTGCATCTTATTTATGTTCATCTGAAATGTAATTTTACAAATATCATTGCCGTCATCAATCAACTGACTTCAGGCAAGGATTCAAAATATCTTCCCAAGTTTCCCAGCTTTGTGGTACCATCTCTACAATACCCCTTATCATTAATTAAGTTTGGAATTTCTTACAAATATTATTTTTATTCTGTTTTATTTTATTATATCTGTTATTAACTATATCCTATTATACACATTGTTTTTCTGTTTACTATATGTATGTATGTTTATATGTATATGTGTAACAGTTATACTATTAGACACTTAAGGCTGTAATAAAATGATTGACTATCATTGCTATTTTTGTTAATCTATCACAAGTAAAGGACTGAATAAAAAATACAGAAATGCCACAAAGAAGAGGATGTCAATCTATTTCCCAAAGCACCAGAAGGCAAGATAAAAAACACTGGATGGAGACTAATCAAGGCGAGAAGCAACTTAGAACTAAGGAGAAATTTCCTAACAGTGGGAACAATTAACCAATGAACAGCTTGCCTTCAGAAGTTGTGGGTGCTCCATCATTGGAGGCATTTAAGAAGAGACTGGACAGCCACTTGTCTGGAATGCTATAGAGTCTCCTGCTTGAGCAGGGGGTTGGACTAGAACAGGGGTAGGCAACCTTGGCTTTTTTATGACTTCTGGACTTCAACTCCCAGAATTCCTGAGCCAGCTATACTCTGGGAGTTGAAGTCCATGAGTCATAAAAGAACCAAGGTTGCCTACCCCTGGACTAGAAGAATTCCAAAGTCCCTTTCAACACTGTTATTCTATTAATATGATATACATCAAGCTATTATGAAAACAAACAAACAAATAGACCAAGATCTGAGACAGTGTGAATTGTCAATTCCAGCCCTACTGCTTGAGACCTAGAACAAAACATGATAGAAGTTAAGTGGAAGGTATGGGACTTAAACAGTCAGGTAGTCAGAGCCAAACTTTCCCATTTCCTGTTACAGGTGAATAGCTCTCTCCACTTGGTCACTCCTCAATTACCTCTATAATTCTATATGGCTCACATAGAAGGGTCTTCTCCCTAGCCCTTATAGATGCTCTTCCTATTAAGGTAGCAGCTGTTCAAAATAATGATATGAAAATGAAGTATGTGTTTGCTCAAATATTGTCTATTTCACATATTTTTAAAGTGCCCACTCTACTCTCATTGATGATCAGAACTAATACATCCCCTCTTGAGCCAGGTAGATTCTTCTCAAGAAGAAGAGATTGAGTTCTTCTTATTAAGTGACCAATACTTGGGTGTTTTGAAGGCAACCCCAACCCCATCCCCAAACCTTACCCCGAACCCCAATACCTATATTGACCCTTTCCTTCCCCTACCCCTATAAAACTTAATAAAATATTGTTAAAAAAAGAAAAAAGAATTTTTTTATTTATAGCCTTAGCTCACAAGCCATGTGTTATCTCCAATGAACTGCTAATTTTATAGAGATTCTTATTATTATTTATGAATGTATTATTCATATGCAAGTATTAACAGTGTATAATAAGTATTAATCTTAAATTTTGTGACTTAGCCTTGGTCTATAAATAAATCAAAAGAAACAAACTGAGGTAGCTGAAAAATAGAGGGATCCATCTACTGTTAGTTCAAATCTAGATAATAGTGGATCTATTAATGAAATGAATGATTATCAACTTCAGTTCTCCATTTATATAACAGAACAAGAAAAACCTTTAGATATAAATGAGATTAGATATTTCCCATGAGGTAAAGTTGACTATAACTCAAAGAAAATGAATAAATATAGATTTTCAAACACATCAAAATCTGGGATTTTTGCAAGATGATTGATTAAATAACATTTTACAGCAGGCATTTTCTTCTCCAAGACACATAAACCTAAAAAAAACTTCATCAAGGTATGACTTCAAAACATGTATCTATTTTTTTTAAAAAAATGAAAGAGCTATCTTTCCTCATGGGAGTCTTATCAGCTTATTTAATTTCCTGTGGAGAATTGGGGTTAAGAAATATTTTCAATAATTCATTTTCAGTAGTTGTTGAAATACTTGCTTCCTATAAAACATTTTATAGCAAAAGTGGGCAGTAATCTAACTGGGGAGAGTTGGATTAATAAATTACCAAAACAAAATCTTGCAATTAACCCATACTTGTTTTAAGATTAGACACATAAAATTCTAATTTCTCAGACACTCTGTGGAAATCAGTTTTTTGGTTTGGGAATAAAATTAGACCTTTTTTCCCTATTAGAAACTAGTCAAAAGAAATTATGCAGTGATAGAACAAATTATTTATATGCAGGAGTTTGGGGACTTAATCACTGGCCTCTCTACTTAAATGCGTTGAATAAACATAATTTAAAAATACTTCTTCATAAAACCCTGGAGAACTGTAACCCGTCAGAAAGACAGTCTGACCCGGAACAACAAAGCTTCATGTTTTGACTTCATGCCATCAGCCCAGAGAAAGCGCTAAAAAGAAAATGTTGCTTTTATTAGAAGAGCATGTATATATGTATGATGCAAATTAGGTTCCATACTCTTCATCCTATAAGATTGTCTACCCAGTTTCCACCATTTCAGTGAGATTGATTAATAACTGAGAAAAAAGAAATATTAGACCTGCTTGCAATATTTCCAAGGAAATGAGCTTCAATCTGCTGCAATTGTTGCATTCGGGATTGTTTGGTGGCTTAATTTTTCAAAAGAAATGCAGAAGAGAATGCAGGAATTCAGGCATCATGACCACATTGGAACTCTTTAGAGATGTAGTTATCCCCAGTGGAGAGCCTTTGGAACCTGGATCATAGTTCTACTGTTCCTGGAAATGAATGGCATAGCATTAACCTTTTCAGCTTTAAACCAAAGGATAGAGGAAAGCAGCTAGAGACTGTGTTCTCACAGTGCAGAGGTACATGACACAAAAAAGAACTTCATCCTGTTGAAAATTTGAATTCAGTAGACACCAGTGTCAGGAAATGTGCTCTTAAATGCTAAAAGAATTCCAGATAATTAAATAGATCTTATGAGCAAACAACAAAATTAAGCCTAGAACATAATTGTCTTAGATATAGAGTATGGGTTTAGCCCAGATATCAATGAATGCTATTCATTATAGTCAAACAAAAGTAAGATTTATTAGAAAATACATCAGTTTCAACTTACATCTTCAGTAGAGATGAGAACCCGAATGTGTGTCTTAAATGTGGAGACTCATTTATAATAACAGGTAAATTGACAATAACCCAGATAAAAGACTGATATAAGGAGGGTATATTTTCTCCATGAATGTGATAACAGTGTGATTTAGCTGACAAAAACAAAAGGCAGTCTAGAAATCTTCCAAGAACTTCTTCTTTGCTGTACATTTTCTGCAAGGGTGTTCACAGTTATGGTAGAAAAAAGTCAATATTTCAGGATAAAATTATGACCAAAGTAATGTCTGGTTTCTGTGTGTGTATCACAATGCAAGTAAAAAAAAAAGAATTCAGTGGCTATTCTGGCTGCCATCTTGACTTTTTCTACTAAACCATGTGAACATCTCTTGTCTTCTGAAATACACTTATAAAACCATGCTCTGCCCATTGTATCCATCATATCAACCTGATAAAAGACTCATGGCATACCTGTGGCATTCTTGCCAGAATGTTTTTATGATTCTCAGATTTCTTTCAAATGGCACATAAGCAATTTTGTTTTGTTTTAAACTACTTTTTTTCACACGAAGAGAGCAGAGGTGTGATTGAATTGACAGAAACTTTTCACACAGAATTAGATTCTAATGGTTAGATTTTATTGCTCCCAAGAAATACTCTGATTGACTTTCTTAGGTGTTGCCTAAGATTACGTTTTTCACTTAGTAGGAGAAAAAATATTCCCTTTGGAGTTCTTTCGGTGACAAATTGGAAGCTCCTCGTTTAAAAATAGGTCTCTTGGTAATAAAATAGCCTCTTTCCCAATGAAGATAACAGAAGCAATTTCCATTATCAAGCATGTAACTGCTACATTCCAGTTTCTAACGGATAAATACTTTCAATCCTTTGATTGGACCATAGAAGAAAATGGATTTAAAAGCATAAAATGGGGGGAAGAAAAAATAAATCTGCTAAATCCCATGCATTTCTTAACACAGATAATTGTATATCAGAGATTCCTAAGTAATTTCATAACCAAAGTAATGAAGAACCAAAAATTTAAGTTGGGTTTTTTTCCTATCAGTTTCATAGTACAGGTAGTCCTTGACTTACGATCACAATTGAGCCCAAAATGAGTTTTGCCTCATTTTATGATCTTTTTTGCCACAGTTGTGAATCACTGTAATTGATAAGTTAGTAATGATTGTTAGATAAATCTGGCTTTCCCATTGATTTTATGAAAAGGTTGCAAAAGGTTATCACATGACTCTGGGACACAGCAATGGTCATAAGTATAAACCAGTGGCCAAGCATCTGAATTTTGATCACATGATCATGGGGATGCTACACATGTCGTAAGTGTGAAAAATGGTCATAAGTCACTTTTTTCAGTGCCATTGCAACTTTGAACGATCACTAAATGAACTGTTGTAAATCGAGGACTACTTGTACTGAAGGTAGGATTTTAGATGCTATATTGAGATGCTGTCAACACTGTAGATTGGTCATGTAGTTAGCAGATTATTACTTCAAGAAATCTGTATACCATTACTAATGAATTTCAGTAATCTACTCCCAAGTTTCCCCAGGTCACAATCTATAACACAGTTGGCCATATATTGCACTGGAAGTACTGAATGAAAAAGGGTCAGTTCATCTGCCATTGTATGCTTGTATACAATTGTTGTAATCTTCAATCTTCAATCCACAATTAACTCAATTTACATGTTATATGGGTATGACTTCATATGCATTCAGTATTAATTTAGGTTTTGTTCTTGTATTGTCATATATTTTTCCTTAAAAGGGAAATCATACAGAATATACTTCACACAGCAGCTTTTAATTATTCCATCCATACATGCAGTTAACAGTTTGCCACAGCTCTTGAGCATGAGGGAATGACTGATGGATTATATTAACAGTAAAAAATCAAATGAAGCAATGCTACAGCCTAAGATTTATTTTAAGGGAAAGGAAAACACCTTTCTTGGTTGACACACAGGGACATTAAAAGGGACTCTCCTTACTTAACATGCTTCTCAAATGTGAAGAAAGGAGCTATTTTTCAACACTGGAAAATGTAAGTGAATCAATCAAGATCAGCCAAGGGGAAATTTCAGGGAGTTTTTTTTTGGGAGGGGGAGGGGAGCAGTCATCTAGACAAAAGTAATCAAGGGGATGTTTGAACAAAATAAAGCTTTGTTCCAGGAAATTACTAAGGCTGAAAACAAAAGGTTAAAGGAAACGTGCTGAATAATACAAGAAAATGCCAACTGGAATGTAATTTTTAGTGTAGTTTATTATTATTTATAGTATATAATAAATATTTTATCCTACACTTCTTCTAAGGACTGCACCATACAAGGTGCTCTGCTCACTTGCCATTTTGTGTGTACAACACTCTCAAGAGATTGATTAGATTCAGAAAGAGTGCACAGGGCTTTCTAATGTGGTTCATAATCTAGATAATTCTTCTAGATCATTTTGGAGAGGTCAGGATGAGAGTGGAGTTTGGGGCTATCTACCTTACTGCAAAGCAGAAAGTGTATCTTCTTTTGTCCATAAGTCCAGAGGCCAATCAGGATCAAATGTACAAACACTAGAGAAAGCATACTAACAAAATTGAGGAAAACCTGAGATAAGTCAAAAGTCTTACCCAGATCCAGGAAGACTAGTACCCTTGTTGGAAACTAAGGATTTTAGAAATGACTGTTCTTGTTAACCTGTCAAGAAGTCAAAAGGGCTGTCAGAATTGTCTCATACTTTTATTTTCTCCTTGCAGTTTGTTCTTTACCAGCAATCCAGGTTTTTCCCATTAAGCAAGGAACCTATATTTCTCTTCCTAACTGTCTCTTCAATCTCCCCTTTCTAAGCAGGTTCACTTCCCTAATAGTCCCCCATATCTTATTGGTTGACAGTCATTCCCACTCTTCATTCTGCATGACCAAAGACTGATGGGAATTGTAATTCAGCCAAAAACTCACAGGTGAGTCTGGGATAGGGATGAATCGTGTACATATGTCCTCACTAAAGTTTTATTTATTTGGAGATAATTTTTATTGAAGATTTTAGAATAAATTAAACTCAGAAAGAAAAAAAAGAAAAGTTGTATAGAAAGAAAAAAAGACAGCAAAAGAAAATAAGAGAAAGGAAGAAGAGATATTTAAAGAAGTAACTTCTGATCTCCCAGCACCTGAACCCACAGAAAACCACTATCCTCACAGTCTTCACAGTCTCAAACCTCCTTTATTGTGATAATATGGTTGTAACAGTAATGTTTGTCCCCACATGTAGCAGGAAAGAACAATTGTCAGTGGACTTAATACATTTTTGAAGTTGTTCTATCACATCCCTAATCCTCGTTTCCGACAAGCACATTTCAGAAGCTGTTGGGTCCTATCAGCATATATCGATTTTCATTACTCAAAAGAATAAATCACCAGCAGCAGCACTCCTCATTTGAAGGGCACCTCACATCCCCTCTGCCCTTCAGGATTTCACTGTTCTGACTCCTGTTTTACATTATCTCTTTTTCTTTCCCTGAGAGCTTAGCCTCTGTTCCGCCCATAACAATTTGAAAACCATTTCTGAATTCCACCGATGCAGAATAACTTCCACATCTCTTGGTTTGTAGTATCATTGTGGTCCACTGGTAGCATCTTCATTCTTCGACCTTTTCATCCTTTCTCCTTAGCTAAGGAGTAACTCTGATCACCTGCTGCTCTGTCTCTAAGTGTTTAAGTGCTACTACAATCTTGCCCTTCTGGCAATATATGGCAAGTTGTTTCAGAGACACAAAAGCTTTACAGTTCAAGTACTACACACAAAAGTTGTGAACTCCTGCACCTCAAATTCCAATTTACTATAAAATCACGTTTCAGTCTGTAATAAAGACTGTTACAAAGTAAATATATTTTAGTTCATTCTTTGCTACATACTTTTTCTTCAATTTCAATTAAAATCCTGATCTCCTTATTTGATTTTCTTTCTTCTTTGTTTACCTGCCCCATTTTAATATAGCTCCTTTCCTTGCAAAATACTTTAATATATGCTTATTTTTGAAATCTCTCTCTCTCTCTCTCTCTCTCTCTCTCTCTGTGTGTGTGTGTGTGTGTGTGTCTTAGGAGAACAAAATTACCATGTTTTATGATCTTTCAGCAGTATTAAAAAGAGTGATAATTAAGATTATTGAAAATATTTTTTCACCAGCCAGAAACATTTTTACTTCTTAGAACTTTGCTGATAGTTTTACCATATGTTTGAAAGCAATTGATTCAACAAAATGTAGTTTTTATAAAGCCGCTGTTCACTTGCCAAAAGGGTTTGGGGTGGTGGTGGGAAGGAAAGTCCTTGCTTCACCACAGTTTCCATAATGACTTTAACTCAAGTTTCAAAGTTATGATGAAACTCATTTATAAAAGAAAACCGAATAAATATCAAATAAAATGTTTTGTTTGAATGAATTCCCATTCATTTTAATCAGGCTATTTATTGGATGGGGGAAGAATAAGTAAAAGTACATAACTTAGAAGAGCAAAGACAAACACTTCTTTGATAGGAAATGACCACACACTTTCATTTTCCTCCTTAAACTGGGAAGTCTTTTAAAAGAGCTTAATTCATGTACTCCAAAGCTACATTTAAAAAAATTACAAATCCCTTGTGACTTACAATGGCCAAGGTCAAAAAATTCAACACTGAACTTCCTCTCCAATTTTTTTTAATTTTCCAGTTCTATTTAACTAATATTTTGAGTTTACTATTTTCCAAAGCAGGAAGGCAACTCTATATTTTCTTTCTGAAGCTAAAGCTATAGCTTGTTCCTTAACAGCAATTCATATGTCTTCCTTCACCTAGAAAGAACTCATTTCTTTGTCCCCCCCCCCTCCAATCTTCGGGGTGGCACAGTGGCTCAGTGGTTAAGATGCTGGGCTTGTTGGATGGAAAGGAAGCAGCCCAGGTTCAAGACCTGAGCTCCATGCAATGGGGTGAGCTCCATCCTCGCCCAACCAACTTAGCAGCTCAAAAGCATGCAATTGCAACTAGATAAATAGGTACCACTTATGGATGGGAAGGTAACCGTGCTTCATCATATTATGCTGGCCACATGACTGTGAAAATGTATTTGGATAGCACTGGCTCAATGACCTTGAAACGGAGATGAGCACCACCCCCTATCATCACTAACAACTAGCAGAGTAAAATCTGTAGGGAGTCCTTTACCTTACCTCCAATCTGCACAACAACCAACCACCCAGAACTCCATAAACACTTTGCTCTAAGGTCTTGGAGAGTGACCAGGGTTTTTAAGGACCTGAGAAATATCATCAGCTGCAATCCAGAGTTCCCTGAGGATCTGTGGTCCTGTTGGAACAACAGATGAAAGTTCTGGCCAGATGATTCTTCATATAATTACATTTATTATTCCAGTTGTGTGCTTTCCAGGATCAAAATGCATGTTTTATAGTCACTTATGTCCTCACCCACTCACAAATGGACTATTGTAATTCAATTCTTTAGAATTGTCCTTGAAGACCCTCCAGGAGCTTAAACTGATGTAGCTTTCATCTATCAAGGTATTTACCCATACATCACCTCTGTTCTAGAAGCTGCATTGACTACCAGTCAGTTTCTGGGTATAATTTCAAAGCACTGGTTATTATTCTTAAAGTCCTATATAGCTTGTGACCTGGGTATCTTCAAGTCTGCCTGCTCTAAAATGAATCTGCCTCTTCAGGGAGATTAGGGAAAGCAATGGGGTTATCTGGTAATCAGGTCTCCATAGGGGGGGAGGGTCCCCCTTTTATGGAACAGCTAGCAAACATGCTTTCAGCCCTGGTGAGTTTCAGCAGAGTTGTAAAAACATGCGGATACAATAAGGAGATGTTAGTTTGGCCCTACCTTGGTAGATGGCACTTTTGTTTATTTATATATTAGTTTATTAATTTTTCAAATTTAGATAGGATCCATTTCATTCTCATTATAGAATTATAGTTGTTTCATTTTTTTTTTTAATCTCTTGCTTTTTCTGGTAAACCCACTCTGGTTTGGAGTGGCATACACATCTGAGAAATAAATAAATATACAAATACTTGTTTATCATGTCTGCTAGCTCCAGCACAGACAAACTATTGTGCCACGAAAAGGGTGGAAGTCTGCCGTGAATGAAACTGAAGGAACTTTGAATCATTTAAAGACAGTTTCCAGTTGAAAAATCCTATTAAGATGACTGCAGGCATCTTGCACAAATAAGAAACAATGCACTCCTTTGGCATGAGCATCTTTATTGCTGCTTCCCCTATTTTCAGTGAGGGAAACTTTTAGAAATTGTTTGAAAGGCAAAGAAGAAAATATGAGATTGTTCTCTGTGCTCTGTTTCTGCAACCATGCCTTTGAACAAGCTAAGTTTTTTTTAGTAATAAGAAAAATCTCCACAAGCAAACTGTTTCCTTGAAAAATGTTATTAACATATAGTGTATTGTCTGCTTGAAATGTTTTTCTCCATTAAGTACCCATTAGTTTTGAAATTTATATGTAGATTAAAATTGTGATGCAAAAAAGAATGCCATGTTTACTTAAAATCTCAGTTAATTAGCAATCACACCTGCTGCTTAAGCATGAAATTAATAATATCATTTTTTCTCAATAAAAATAGGTTTTAAAAAAATACATGCTTACTGAGGTTCGTATTTATCAATAAATATTTGCAGAGTGTGGTTTCCCCCACTCTGACAGTTATGCTATTTGTGGTCCTATCCGTAGCTGGAGGTTCTTGTCACCATAATCTATGGTCTGATCATCACTTGTTTGGTTTATACAATGCATAATATATGGGGCTGCCTTTGAAAACCATCCAGAAACCACAACTGATACAAAATGTGGAAGCCCATATATTAAGAAATCAGTTGTGATAATCAAATAAAGTATCTTTTATAGTCACTGCACTGGTTACCAAGTTTCAAGGAACAATTCAAAATCCTGGTTCTGATCTATAGTACTGAGGTATTTAGAAGGCCACTTTGTCTACATAGAACTGGCCTTTCCAACTTGCCCATTGTGGTCTTCCCATCAATGTATTTAAGCTCCCTCAGATTGGTGAGGTGGGGAGAGTGTTTTTGAATTGCAATTACCATATTATAAAATAGCCTTCCTCTGAGAACCTCTTTGATTGCTGTCTTGAAACTATAAAGACAGCATTGCTCTGCCACGTCTTTATGGAGGAAGTGACCACCATGGTGTTGATTATAGATTCATGGATTTATGGATTTTTAAATAGCAGTTGTGGTTTTGTGCAATGGTATAAAACAACCATTTTTTTTCAGTCCAACAATATATTAGGATATAGATCTTTGTTAGGATTTGTATTTCTCTGGAGTACAATAACAATGTGTTTTAGAACAGAGGTCCCCGGCCTTTGGGGCACCAGGGACCGGTTCCATGGAGAGAAATTTTTCCATGGACTGGAGAGTGTGTGGTTTTGTGTGCTGCCTGCATCCAACAGATGAAGTTTTGCTTGTTTGTGAGGACCGGTTGCTGGCATGCCATGGCCTGGTACCAGTCCACGGATTGGGGTTTGGGGACCCCTGTTTTAGAACATAACATTTCATAACAATAAATAGCTAAGGAAAAGATTCAGAATATCATTCTTCATTTTGGAGGCTTTGCTTCTAAATCAATTGTTCCCCAGAAAATTATTTCACAATGGATTTTGAATAAGAATTAAAATGAATTAACAAGTGGAAAGAAATTCTACTTGTCTACTTGTCAGAAAATCCATCATATCCTGTATTTTTAAATGTTTTTGGAGGGAGGGAGGGAGAGAGAGAGAGAGAGAGAAAGAGAGAGAGAGAGAGAGAGAATATGATAATTATTTTCAAAGATTTTGCTTACAGAACTTTAAACATATAGAACTCCTGACAAGAAGCTTCAATGGCTTATTTGATGATTTGTGTTCAGATAAATTGTTATTTTTGTATCATATGAACTTATAAAAAAAAGAGGCACCAGATGTTAACAAGTTTGACACCAACAGTTCTGATCAAGCCCAGACTTTTTAAACCATTAAGGGTTTGAGCATAAGTATTACGAGAGTTTCCTAGAAATATGAAACTTCTTAAAATGTTAATTTATTCATCAGAAATGCATATCCTACCTTTAATAATATATTTGAAAAGACACAAACCTATAAAATGTTTCATATAGAAGAAATTCACAGACCAGAAACTGCCACAGGTATTCCAGAGTGGTCAGCTAAGGTTATTCTAAAATTATCATTCTGAACTGACAGGATGCTGGTCTTTAATAATGTATGAGAGAACATTTATAAAAGTTTTAATATTCTTGAATGTTTTAAGGAGAAAGCGTAACAAGGAAATTGAAAGCAAATTTAAATTATGGATGACTTAGGAACTTAAGATGCAGGCATACTTACTTACAGTGCTGTAGTGTGCCAATCTCTCTTTGGCTTTTTTTTTTTTTTTGCATGATACTCTGTTATACATATAGAAATGCCATTTGGACCTATAAACTTCATACATCAGGTTTATCTTATACATCATTTTAGAAAGCATCATGCAACTTACTTCTCCTTAGAGATCTCATTGATATAATTAGGGAAGCAACTAAGCTACTACAAATTTAGAGCTAGTTTCAATTTTATTTTAAAGAAATGAATTTTTATTTATTTATTACTATCACCTAGTGAGATACATTTTTGTCAATGAATGTGCATCATTACATTTTGACTAATTTCCATTGAGGTCTTTCTTATTAAACATAATTTTTGAACATTTAATAAATGAAAAACCAAGGGGGAAAAAAAGAAAAAGAATGAAGATCAACATTAAAAGAAAATCAAGATTATACAATGATTCTGTTATGCAATATGTTCAGTCTGGTTACAGAATTAACTCACTTTGTGAATTTGCATAATATCTAGAGCTGTAAACTAACCAAGACAGATGAATTTGTGCTATATTTTAAGTCACAAAAACCTTATCAAGGTTAAAAATAATCATGTTTTGCATTTCTGCAAATGTAGCCACTTGGTCTTTAAGTTTAAACAAAATGTATATGAATCAGTGCAAAACTCCAGATAAATTTTAAAAAAATCACATTCTTGATCTCAAAAACATGCCTTAACAGGAAGATTAGATAAAATACAATTTATAAGGTTTGTAAAAGCCTTTTTAACCATTTTGGAAGATAATCTTTATGTGTATGTCTTTCAAGGTGTATTACAGTTATTGTTATTTTTTTACCTTTTAGTAAGTAGACTTGTTCACCCAGCTGTTTGAAACACACAGCAATGTGTTTCTCAAGGAAAACAACATACTATTCTCAAATAGAGCCCCCAGATTCCCAAATTCAATCCAGGTATCTATATAAGCAAGACTAAGAAAGATATTCTGACAATCTAGAGAGCTTTTAACACAAGGAAGATTGATTTATTGATTGATTGTGTGCCATTAAAATAGTGCCAATTTTAGTAACTGCATAGATAGATTATCTCTAGGATGATCCACTCCAACCTGGTCTTTGAGATCTCCCAAATATCTGTTACTCCTGTCATCAAGTCCATCCACTTTGCTGCTGACCATCCTTGTCTTTTTTTTATCATTTTCCCCACAAATATGGACTTCTTAATGGACTTGGATTTTTGCACAATGTGTCAAAGACATGAACATTTGAGCCTGATAATTTGAGCTTCTGGATGCTTGTCATATTTCTGATGATATTCCATCAATACCTATAGCTTTTTTGACTGGGTAATTACCAGACTCCCAATCTAATATCATATAATACTAGAGGTTGCTGTAAATACAAAATATCTCCTGATATATCTGGGATGTTAATATTTTTACTGTACAGAATTTCAATGTACTCCTTCCATCTTTGATCTTCTTTGAATTAGTCACCATATGTCCTTTGATGACTTTTAGCAAACCAACTTGAAGAATCTCTCTCTGAACTGGAGACATTTTTGGAATTCTTTTCTCTTTTTTTCTCCGTACGTCTATTTCAATCTTCAAGGTCTGAGATCCTGAGAACTTTGTCTCTCCTGGCTTTGCTTCTCTTCTCTGCTTGACAATTTCCACTATTGTTCTTGGTCTTTTCATATTTCTCCTTAACAACTTTAATTTATTTCAACAGTTGATTTTAATTCTACATCAAAACAGGTGCTGAGGAAGTCCGACAGAAGAATAAGCAAATGCATACATACATAAATAAATCCTTTACATCTGCATCAGTATTTTTGTATTGAGTTATCGTCATTTTAAGAAAGAGCATAGCCCTTGATATTTTCTAACAGATACAGAAGGCTTGTCTCTTGATTGTGTTGCTTGTACTGACAAAAGTTGTTTTGCTCCATGATTTGATTCATATCAGAGAAAATATTTTTTTTCTGATTCCAATTTGATCTTCAGTCTCTTGTGCAGCACCTCTTCAAATTCTTCAGAGGATTGAGGAACAGCCTCCTGCAAAATGGCTTGCCAAGCTTCAGAAGTGGTCCAAATGGATGAAAACAACATTCACTGCTTTTTGGTTTATGGTTACCCTAGAAAGGTGTAAATGGAATGTAATTGGATTTTAACAGCAAATTTTTAAAAAATTACAATTCATATAGAAAGTAATGGTTTGTAGTTCCTCCAGATTGCTATGCAGTCTCAGTCATGAATCGTTACACACCTCATGGTCATACTTAATAAGAAAAAAATTTTTTGTTTCCTCTATGCAAATGAGGGACTAATTGGTGATGCTCCACTGAAACCTTTCCTATGTAATTTGTTTACATGCACAGAGAACACTAGTGACTTTTATAACATGGATAATGATCAGCAGCTGCAATATTTTCCTTGCCTCAGCCTTTTTTTGAAGCGACATAATAAATATGTTCCTTAAACTTTCAAATACTATTCAGACTATACTGTTTTTGATGAATGCTATAGCTGAGTTTACACCCAGCAAATCTGTGAAATTCATTAGATCTGATGTTCGTCATGAATATTTATTTCTGCACTATTTCCAGGCTTAGAAAAAGTCACAGCAGAGATAATATATAGCATAGTATTATTTTATTGCTGGACAGCTGTGCTTACATAAGAGGGTGTGTTTTTTCACCTCCTTTTCTTTTTGCCAAAATTCCATCTTATGGGTTCAAACAAATTGGTTTTAAAACTGAATTCCTGATCCATGTTAAATGCATATCTAATTTATCTGGCAGTCTTTCCAATTACACACCTTATAAACAAAAAAGACATTTCCCCCTGTCAAACCATACAATTCCACCAGGATGCCAGCATCATGCATGCTTATATCATGGACAACTGATTCTGTATCCTGATGCTCAAGGACTGTTATCCCATAAGAAAAGGCAAGTTCCTGCACAGTTCTCAGTTTAACTAAGATTGGTTTATGAAAAGAGTTCAGTCATGTGCCTTTAACCTGGCTTTTCACATTTCTATAATTGTAGTTTTGAATTTTAATATTGCCTTAGAATTTTTGTTATATATTATTGTTTTAATAATAATAAAAACCTGGGTGATTATAGCCCCTCCACTGAAAAGTAAAAGAGAAAATACATGCAATGGGCAAGACATGGGAGCAAGACATTGTTTGTATTTCCAACTTTGCGTTTCCTGAAAAATGCAATTATCATTTGCTAATAGTATTGTTGACGCTATTGATATACATATTTTTGGAAAAAATAGCTAAAATCATACATTCATTGGAAAATGCATGAACAAAGTCTTATGATCTACTTTACCATTGTCATGTTCTTTTCTATCATTTAACATTGCCAAGCACAGATGCTTATCCAAGTTTATCATCTGCTCACATCACTAGCTAATGTTTGAGAGCAATCAACAAAATTATCAACCTTTATATGATTTGTTGATTTGGTTCTCTTTGTTTATTTGATCTTGTAGAGAATGAAATGCATGTATTAGAAACAATATAAAATAATATGCGTGCTATTTAATGTTGACTTTTTCAAATTTAAATAGAACAAGTCTGATTTTTAAAAATGGAAAAGTGAAATATAATCAAAATAATACCTTGAAATTTGAAATGAAATTAAGTAAATATTCATCTTAAGAGGTTAACTTCAGTCCCATTGATTTCAATATGTCTGCTGTAAATATGATTTAAAGTAATTTAGACTATTTAAAGAGAAAGAAAAGGATAAATGTAAATGACAGGATTTCTCAGATTTCTTTTTTTTTTTTAAAGAGCCACACCAAAAAAGCAAAATATACTAAGGATGTTATGATAAACTTCCAGTGGTTTGTTTGTGGGGAATTCTGAGAGCTGAAGTCCAACCTCTTAAACTTGCCAAGGTTGAGAAAAACAGACATAGATAATCATTTTACAACTTGAATTCCTCAGTGCTACTTTCTTGTAAGGAAGTAATTCCTGTTAAACGTTTGTTATAACCAACTACCCTCTTACTCAAAAAAACCATCTGTGTATTCCTTTGAGTACCAACTTCAACTGGAAAAATAAATATAGAATTGCAGAAGAAGAACATCGTAGCTTCAAAATCCAAGGGACTGGTTTGGACAAAACTCAGCAGCACTTTTTTGTGCTGCTGCTGATAAAAACAGGATCGCCAACGTGATCGCCAACGTCCGATAATGGATATGGCACAAGAAGAAGAAGAAGCTGTTATATAAAATACCTTGCATTGGTACCTTTAATGTACATGACACTCAAACTCAAATTGCATGTAAAGGATATAATCTATGCCCTTTTACCTGAATTGAAATATATTGCCACTTGAACTAAACATATCTATTAGGATCATATGGGCCATGTGGTCATCTGACTGACTGTCATATTGTCCAGAAAAGGATAGGGTCTCTTGCTTAAGCAGGGGATTGGACTAGAAGACCTCCAAGGTCCCTTCCAATTCTGTTAGTCTGTGTTCTAACTGGCAGGCGCTTTCCAATATTTCCATTTGGAATCTTTCTGAGTTCTCTCAGAATTTCAGAATTATTTGAAGTCTATCAAAGCTTCAGATATGACCAAAATATGCTAGAACAAGGAAAGACTATGAAATAGTAATACAAGATAATTGTTTTCTATCTTTGCATCATCTCTTCGGTACAGAGATAACTTCCGCATTAATTGTGAGGCATTTCTGCCTTGTCACAAAACACTGCCGTATTTGAAGTGATGAAGTCTTGGGAACTTTAAATATTCCATGATCTTCAGTCTACTGCTGTTGCTTTTTAACCTCATTCAGTCATTCAGTCATCTTGAGGCTATTTATATTTCTTGACTCCTTTTAACCAAAAGCATAGCTGTCTCTTTCCAAAAGCTTTCTCCTTTGTCTTTTTGAAGCTCCAAGCTTTCCCCTTTTCAACTTTTCCTCAGGTATAATGTTATTTAGAACCATTTGAATAGTTTTCAGCTACTAATACTTGAATACAAATCCAGATAACAACTCTTTCACCAAATCCAACTGACAATTGTGAAATGTGGCCTTCCTTTTGCTACAATTCTTTCTTTTTCCAGAAAAGATCTGTCACATTTCTAGCTCATCTACATGTGCATATGTTTTTTCAGTATTGATTTCCAAAAATATATATATTTCAAACAAAATCAAATTGCCAAGGAATGAGAAACAATCAGATCTGGAACTAACCATATCTCAAAGTTTAGTAAAGAGGAATTCATGATTGACATTGCTGAAAGTGATGGGTCATCCTGATTAATTTTTATATAAAACAGGAAGTACAGAAGTCCTTGTCTTTTACCAAGTCAGTTTAAATAACTCAACAGGATATCAGAGAAATGTATTTCCCTATTCCCTCATTGTTTAACTGAGGATGGGAAGGATTTATATACATATTTTTATTAAAATTATTTTATTTTTATTTTATCATTTTTAACAAAAAGATTAAAAACTAACACAAACTAACATAAAGTAAGAAAAAAAGAAATATAAAAGCAAAAAGCATAACAAAAGAATACAAAGTTTAAAAATAGAAAAGAAAGAAAAAAGATATAAAGAAGCAGCTTCTGATATTTTTCACAGCTGTTAACCTCTCTCTAACTAAAATTACATCATATTGCTCTTCTTTTCATAATCTATTCTGTCTAATCATCAAAACCATAAATCACAAGTTATTTTTTTCACTTTTACACACAAAGTCCACAAGAGGCTTCCAGTCACCAAAAGAAATGTAAATAATGTCTTTTCTCTTATCAAAAAATCAGTTTATCCATTTCATCAAAATTTGTTAACTTTATCAACCAATCCTCCATAGTGTCTATATCTAATCTTTCCGTCTCTGGGCATATAGTAATCTCACTGTAATAATAATAATAATAATAATAATAATAATAATAATAATAATAATAATAATAATAATACCATCAAACATCCACATCTGCCTATCCCAGGTCCTGGGTAAGGACTCGATAGGTAGACAAAATGCCAAATCCAGTCTGAACATCTGGCTGACCATGGGATGATCCATAATAATAATAAAGTTGGAAGGTACCTTGGAGGTCAACTAGTGTAACCCTCTGCTCAGGCAGGAAACCCTATACCATTTCAGTTACTCTTCATGTTCCAGTGTTGGAGCATTCACTGCTTCTGGAGGCAGGTTGTTCCACTGGTTAAGTGTTCTAACTGTCAGGAAGTTTTTCCTCAGTTCTAGGTTGCTTCTCTCCTTGATTAGTTTCCATCCATTGCTTCTTGTCCTGCCTTCAGGTGCTTTGGAGGATAGCTTGACTCTCTCTTGTTTGTGACAGCCACTGAGATATTGGAACACTGTTATCATGTCACCCCTCGTCCTTCTCTTCATTAGACTAGACATACCCAATTCCAGCAACTGTTCCTTATATGTTTTAGCCTTCAGTCCCCCGATCATATTTGTTGCTCTTCTCTGTACTCTTTCTAGAGTCTCAACATCTTTTTTATATTGTGGTGACCAAAACTGGATGCAGTATTCCAAGTGTGGCCTTACCAAAGCATTGCAAAGTGGTATTAATACTTCACGTGATCTTGATTCTATCCCTCTTTTAATGCAGCACACTGTTGGCTCATATTTAAATGACTGTCCACTAGGACTCCGAGATCCCTCTCACAGTTGCTTCTATTGAGCTATACTATATCTGTACATTTGGTTTTTCTTGCCTAAATGTAGAACTTTACTTTTTCCAGGGTTGAATTTCATTTTGTTAGATAGCGCCCAGTGTTCCAGTTTGCTCACATCCTCCTGTATCTTAAGCCTATCTTCTGGAGTGTTGGCTATTCCTGCCAGCTTGGTGTCATCTGCAAATTTGATGAATTCCCCATCTATCCCTTCATCCAAATTGTTGAGCACTGGGCCTAGAACAGAGCCCTGGGGCACCCCACTACACACTTCCCTCCATGTAGATGCAGTTCCATTAAGAACTGCACAGCTGAGTACGGCCGGTCAGCCAGTTACAAATCCATCTGGTGGTGATGCTGTCTAACCCACATTTTTCTATCTTATCAAGTAGTAGATTGTGATCTACTTTATCAAATGTCTTACTGAAGTCCAAGTAAATTATATCCACAGCATTCCTCTGGTCCACTAATTTTGTCACTTGTTCAAAGAATGCAATAAGATTTGTCTGGCATGATCTGTTTTTGACAAACTCATGTTGGCTTTTAGTAATGACTTTGTTTGTCTCTAGGTGTTCGCTGATTTGTTGTGTGATTATCTTTTCCAGAATCTTCCCAGGTATAGGTCAGGCTGATAGGTCTGTGGTTTCCTGGATCTATTATTTTTCCCTTTTTTGAAGATGGGAACTACATCAGCTCTTTTCCAATCCTCTGGTAGTTCCCAGTACTCCAGGATCTTTGAAAAAATATAGTTCAGTGATTCTGAGATCACATCTGCCAGTTCCTTGAGAACCTTAGGGTTTAATCCATTTAGTCCTGGTCATTTGAACTTGTCTAGGCTGGATAGGTGTTCACTTACCATTTTCTTGCCTATCTTACCTTGTATTTCTAATATATTTTTTATGGTACTATTTTTGATAGGTCGGACTGTTTTTTCCCTTTGTGTAAAGATAGATGCAAAAAACAAGTTAAATTGTTCTGCTTTCTCCCTGTTGCTTGTCACCTTCTTGCCACTTTCCCCCACTAATGGAGCAATCATTTCCTTCACTTTTTTCTTGTTTTTTACATGTTGAAAGAAGCTTTTTTTGTTATTTTTGACTTTGGTCTCAAGCTTTAGTTTATTTTGAGCCTTAACTTTCCTCACTTCATCTTTGCAGGCTTGGACTATTTGCTGATATTCTGCTTTAGTTATGTGCCCCTCTTTCCACTTTTTATACTTGTCATTTTTATCTTTCAATTTATCAGAGAGTTCTTTATGCAGCCATGCTGGTTTCTTTTGTTTTTCTTCTTTATAAGTGAAGTAATCTTCCATAGCTGGGATGGCAAGGATTTAAACTGAACCTCATTACACAAAGGGTGGACAGATTTCACAAAGCCCAGTGAATGTGGCCAATATTAAGGAATGCCTGGGATGTAATTCAGTGGTGACTTATTCTTCAACAGGGCTTACTCCTTGCTAACCAATGCATAGGAGATCTAGCAATAAGAATGCAAAAGAATTTCAGTTGGTTGGGAACAGATCTGGATTTTTCATTTCCAGAAGATTAAACATAGACAAATGCTAGAAGGAATTAAATCTGTTTAGAATTCAATTGCTTTAGCCGTATTTACTTATTTACTACTTTATTTGGGCAAGTGCAATTAAACACACAAGGAATTTGTCTCTGGTACAGAAGCTCTCAGTGTACTTGCAAAGCAACAGAATGATGATAATCATAATAATAATAATACTAATAAGAGTGGTTAATTACTTAATTACTTAATATTTAAATAACAAACAACTACTTTAGATTGATTAGGTTTTTTCCCTTAGGGAGAAAACTTCTATAGTTTTCTGTATGAGAAATGTATGAGGTGATTGGGTCTTAGTGATTCCCCCCTTCCCCAGCAAAAAGGCTTGAAGCTCAATGTTAACATTTCTCCAAGATTAGTTGTGTTATGCAGCACTTCTTGGAATGACCATGTAACCATGCAATATTATGAGCATGTAGAATTGTTTATTGTGAATTGAAAGAAAGAGTTGGGAGTCCTTTCCATGTGATGAATCCTTAAACATAACTAGCCCATCCAGCCTCTAAAAGAGGCAGATCATTTCTGTTGATTATTTCATTAAAAACGGAGCACAACTTGTTGGAATATCTGGTCTAAATTTCAGACGATATAATGGATTAGATTTTCTTTTATCCATGCAGTGGTAGATAGCAAAGCTTGTCTTAAGTTTGTTGAAAAAGTTGTAAAATCCTCATTTGTATTTTTCAAATGTGTTTGTACCAATGTCAGAATCAAACTAAGTTTCTTTAATATAGCTGCAATATTTTTAAACACAATTCTGAATATTTGAAAGCAGTGTGGTACCTACTTTGTTAATGAAACATCTGCAAGAAAGCAACCAAGCTCAGAGAGCATCAAGGATCCCACAATTCAACCCTGAGCTACAAATATTCTCCTCCATTGATCTGAAAGGCATTTAACTTTTTGCAGGATAGCTATCCCTGCAGCTCTACATAAATTATTTCCTTCTTTTTTAAAGTGTGTGACAAGGTGGTAGGGTCCTGGACTTATTGCATTGTCACCAAACTGAGGACACACATCTCTAGAGAATAATTGACTCTGGTGGTAACATTTCAAATATAGTGCTAAAAGTACTGTGCCCTGGAAGGTTCTGCAGCTGAATTGTTAATAATACAGATTATAGGTAAAAGTTTAAATTAATGCAGAAAATGTCCTAGTAGAAGCAGAACTGTAAACAAGTTCAAAGATAATTTTACATGACCTTCATATATCATTTGGGATAGTATGAAACAGGGGTTCTCATCAAGGGTGACATATAATATTGAGGGACTTCTAGTGCTGTATATTTGCTCCAGTCCAGAGATGTGTCTGCAACTGCTATTAATGCAGGGACCAATGAAAATTCAGTCCATGGCAGTACATTATATGTGCACATTTTGTTATGTTTAATTTCTCAGCATTTTTTTAAAAAAAACAATTCCTTCTCAAAGTCCCTCCAACATCTGCAATTGATTTTGTACCATAAAAGTTTGCTTTCTTCTGTCTGTGTCACACATTTTCATATTGTACAAGGCATATACAAAAGAGGAGAAGGTTAAAGAACATGAGGCAGGCCCAGAAGAAGATAGACAACATTAAAGACACACTACAACATCAATTAACACTGAGGCCATCAGAAGAGCAAGAAGCAGAATTTTGTATCTTCCCTTGACACTTGAAGTAAAAGAGGAGGTAAATAAAAAGATCACACATTTCTATTCGCTGTATTATTCCTCCTTGTTTTATTTGAAACTGATACAGTCCTAATTAAATATAAAATATCTTTAATATAAGTTGTGATTTCTTTTTTCCACATTATCACAGTTATTGATTGATTATGTGACTTTCATCAACTACATAGACAGATTTTCTTGATAATAATCTGCCCCTAACCTGGTCTTTCAGATCATCAGTGCACTGATCTACATTATAACTTAGTCCATTGCTGGCTGTCTTTTTTCTTTCCTTTCTCCTTTCCCATCATTAGAGCCTTCTCTAGAGAGCTAGGTCTTTGCACATTGGGTCCAAAGCAGGATAAAAAGAAAGTCATTTGGGCACCTAGTAACTCTAATTTGATCTATTCTTTTCAAATATACACAAGGATTTAATGAGTTAAAAATGACTCACTGGCACAAAATCAATCAATCAATCAATCAATCAATCAATCAAAAGAATGATGGAGCTGTGCCAGCATGGAGCCATCCACCTTCGTGGAATAGGTCATTTCAAGATTTTAAAAAATCCATATAGCCAATATCCTCTCTTGACATTGACTGCTTTGAATGTATTTTTCCTACTAGTGCAGATATCTGGGAGAGGAAGCATGTTAGCTTCCAAATATATCTAGAAGCTCATAATGAAAGATCATGCTTTATGTAGAAATCATATATTTAGTAGGAAAAAATACATATTTTTTCTGCTGAAAGATAAAGCAAGTACATCCACACTTGCTGAAGGTGAAATACATTTTCTGCTTCAGATTTGAATACATTCATATGCCTCTGTGCAAAGGCTTCTCTCCTACAGATGTTTATTCTTAATTCAGATGTTCTTGAAAACATAGTTGCATTTCAAGGATGTTGGGAGAAGAATCATCTGGAACATCAAATGGTGCATAATCCAAATGAGGAATGTCAACAATGGAATGTATATCTGAATGGTGTCTTGTAAAAACAATAGGCAGTCAGTTCAGATGACTTTGGGAGCTCTTAGAAAGAAGTTCAAAGACCAGCCTGCAAAGGAGAGCAGAAATGTCAAAAACAGTGGTGCAGGCCAAAGATTTAGATATGGGAACTTTGTAGAGAAAAAAAACTGGGTTATGGTGAATGATGGTGTAGCACTTGGGTGCTTGAAGATGCACCCTTAAAATCAAGTTATTCTCTTGCCTTTAGAACCTCATTCTGTCTCTGAAGTTCATGAATGAGATTTTTGTACCTAAAAAGTAGTGAGCCCACTTATTCTTTTTTGAAAGAGACTGCCTGCTGTCTGGCTCTGGAAAATTCTGGAAGCCACTGGTTTCTTTGGACTAATAGCTTTTCTTTATCTGTCAGCAACTCTTAATTCCTGCTGCTCATCCCTTGATTCTTATCTATCTTTATCGCCATCACAATCCAATGAGTAACTCACTTAGAAAAAATATATAAAAATACAAAAATCACAATACAACAGCACTAAAACAATACAGAGACTTTTTAAAAATGGCAACATCAAATTAGCTTTACTCAAATTAAGGAAAAACATGGCAAAACATGCTGGTATTTAAAACCTGATCTCCACAGGAAGACTGTTCCACAGAATAAGCAGTGCAACAGAAAAACAACACCTCCTTGCCCCAAGCTCACAAAATTGTGGGTTTTGCGGTATATAATCAATGGGGCCAAAACTGGCTGAAGAAAGCAGTCCAGAAATTATCTGGATGCTCTAAAATGATAATTTCTTGTCTGAATCATGATTGATTCTTGTGATTGCACAGATGCAATGCTGTGGTTTTCTTGGAGGGAGGCAGTATTGATATGGGTCTCTCTCATAATAGAACCCATTGCAATAGGGAGAGCGGATTAGACACCAATCTCCTTGTGCCATTGCCACTGTTGCAATGGAATATTCAGAATTGGTTTTTTTTTCTGCTTCAGCAAGAAAGGAAACAGCTTAAGAGAACAAAGTTGCTCTAAATTAGCAAGCATAAGTAGATAAGATCAATAGTCCTTCCCATATAGAGCTCATCTTTTCCTTTTCTCTCCTAGCTCCTGAGTTTCCCCTCAATTCCTCTACGATATAATAGAGCCAGCCTGGTGAGGTACCAAGGTGAAATGTGCAATTAAATATTTATCCTTGAGATTCTTTCAGAAGACAACCTTAATATGTCTTTATATTCATCCTGAAATCACTTCAACATGCACAGCACTATCTGCAAAAATTTGGGATTAATTTATCAAAAAAAAAAAGATTGATTCACCTTTCCAGCTGTTCTGAATACAGATCAGCTTAATAAACCTTGCAAGCTTTTCAACATTTTTCAAACATACAAGTTATTCAAAATGGTGACCCTATCAAGTGGGAGTTTAGCATCTTCTAAAAAACCCCTCCCCAAAGTCAGTAGAATAATGACCTAGGTACAACTGCACATTTTTAAGCACCCTTTGTACTTTCCACATCATGAACCCTGC
The DNA here is from genome assembly GCF_016545835.1 of Crotalus tigris. NCBI lineage: Eukaryota > Metazoa > Chordata > Lepidosauria > Squamata > Viperidae > Crotalus > Crotalus tigris. Next base: position 2,039,937 of record NW_024100518.1, on the reverse strand, counting down.
AATTTATCTGTTGAAATATTCATTGAGTATGATATTTATTTAGGGATTTAAATTTTTGTTTTCCTTATACACATCCAATGCTAAATATGAGTTACTGGGAAAGCTTATAAGGATCAGCTTTTCTGTGTTTCACAAAAGCAAACCAATAACAACAAACAACAGCAACAAAACCCAACCTATTCTTGCTTAAAAAAATCTTTCAACTTAAAAAAACCTTTCCTTTGAGTAGATCTTGTAAAATGTAATTAGTAGACATCTATAGTTAGCTGATGGTTAAAATTTATCAAACTCTGGAAAAGGATTTGTTTAACAGAATAACAGAATAATAGAGTTGGAAGGGATGTTGGAGGTCCAAACCCCTACTTAAGCAAGAAATCATTTCAGACAAATGGCTGTATGATTTGGGTTATATCACATCCAAACTGCATTATAAATTTGCATAACCTGTGCTTTGAAATTATGCTTTGCAATTCTTAAATATTATGTAAAAATGTGACAAAAGAAAATGTTCTTGGTTTGATAATACTATATTACAAAACCACACTGTTCCATAACTTATTAAGATAAATACTGAATCTAAAATTAATGAACTTTTGTCCTCAGCTCCATCACATCAGTTTTTATTTCAGTTTCACAAAGATGAATTAAACAGAGGTAAGGAATTACATAAAGGAAATCAATTACACAAACTTGGGAAATTGAATCAGGGTGGACAAATTTATATCGCTACAAACAATATTCTTACATGCTACATTAGAAACATTTCTAATCCAAACAATAGGCATTTGGGTAAAGTAGGGGTTCACAAATGTTCACCTAAAGGGTTACACACAACTTGAAGATAATCACATTCATCCCCATTCTGCCTGCTGCAGGCAGTCTTTGCAGAGCTACTGGCACTGATTCAAATTGCCTGTGATCTAGGTCCTGGATTTCTTTGATAGCATTTATACAGTAGCAATGACTCCTGAAAAGCCTAACCTGCTCCTGAGACTTTCTGTCTTCCTGCAAAAAGTCAAGTGCTCAGGCTGGCTAGATCAGACATGTAGGCTGAGCAATAGGCCCCACTTGACATTCCCAGGAAATGCCCAAAGTGAACCATATTTGGGAAAAGAGAAGGTGAGTCTCTTCATCAAGTCCTGTTATTCTGCTTCATTGTGACAAATGGTTAGTCTAGGAGAATAAGTAATGAATGCCTTGAATGTACATTTTGAATATAACAACAACAACAATAAACAGTATAGTAGTAGTAGTAGTAGTAGTAGTAGTAGTAATGTTGGAAGGGACTCAGTCAGTCCAAGCCCCTGCTCAGGCAAGAAACCCTATACCATTTCAGACAAATGGTTGTCCAGTCTTTTCTTAAAAGCTTAAAAACTTCCATTGTTGGAACATTCACAACTTCTGGAGGCAAGTTGTTCCACTGATTAATTGTTCTAACTGTCAGAAAATTTCTCCTTAGTTCTAAATTGTTTCTTTCTTTGATTAGTTTCCATCCATTGCTTCTTGTCCTGCCTTCAGGTGCTTTGGAGAAAAATTGACCCTCTCTTCTTTGTGGCAACCCCTGATATATTGGAACACCTCTATCATGTCACCCTAATCCTTCTCTTCATTAAATTAGACATACAAAATTCCAGCAACCCTTCTTTATATGTTTTAGCCTCCAGTCCCCTAATCATCTTTGTTGCTCTTCTCTGTACTCTTTCTAGAGTCTCAATATCATTTTGGTGACCAAAACTCGATGCAGTGTTCCAAGTGTGGCCTTACCAAGGCATTGTAAAGTGGTATTAACACTTCATGTGATCTTGATTCTATCCCTCTGTTAATGCAGCCTAGCACTGTGTTGGCTTTCTTGGCAGCTGCAGGCTCATATTTAAGTGATTATCCACTAGGATTCCAAGATCCTTCCAAGATTCCTCTTATAGTTACTATTATTAAGCAAAGTATCACCTATATTGTACCTGTGCATTTGTTCTTTCTTGCCTAAATGTAGAACCTTAGTTTTTTCACCATTGAATTTCATTTTGTTAAATAGTGCCCAATGTTCAAGTTTGTCAAAATCCTTCTGTATCTTAAGCCTATCTTCTGGAGTGTTGGCTATTCCTGCCAGCTTGGTGTCATCTGCAAATTTGATGAGTTCCCCTTCTATCCCCTCATCCAAATCATTGATGAAGATGTTAAAGAGCACTGGAACCAGAACAGAGCCCTGGACACCCCACTACAAACTTCCTTCTATGTAGATGCAGTTATATATAAGTGTACATATACAAGGCATGAAGGTCATCCCAGCTGCCCAGCTACACTGGAAAAAAGTGAGGTGAATCACATAGTAAACCATTTCTGTGTTTTACCAGAAAAGGTAAAATCATCTAGGGAGTATTGACTCTTTTACCGTTTCTGAATGATCTCCTGCTTAATGGAGTGTGATAATGGTATTGTGTCTGTTAGGGTAGGGGTCCACTGGACAGGCTGGTTATCTCCCTCACTTGCACTAGCACCACAGCTGCAGGGTGCAAAAATAGGACACCACTGTGCCTTGGTGTGCAAAAATGGGTGCTGCTGTGCCTTAGTGCACGGAAATGGGCTGCCACTGCACCACAGGGCACAAAAACATGCTTCATTAAATGCATTGAGTTGATATTCAGGCTAATATTAGGAAGATTCAAGTTCTAATACTCAGTCCAACATTGCTGGCCAGCAATGGATCTTCAGACTAAACTTTCATTTAGGATTATCATGAAGCTAAAATAGGAAAAAAGGGTTGTGTGATTTATTTAAAACTCCACTAAGAAAACGGGGATATATTTAGGAAATAAGTTAACTAATTTAAAAAAAATGAATCCCTACCTAACAAGACTTGAAGAACCAAGATGATTTAAGTCATTTTGAATATTTTCATATAATTGCCATTTTATGCTTCCTAAAATAAACTGAAGTTGTAAAGTAGGTACCAATCACAACTACAGCATTTTATGATCTCAATACTGCATCAGAATGATAAACTAGAAAGAAAATAGCCTACATATTCATTTGCTTCAGTATATTAATCCCTATTTTTAATCCAGAGAGACTCCAGGTTGAATTTATGATACTTGCAACAGGTTTATCACAATCAGACTAAAACCAGTTGTATCTAGGATGTCCCTTTCCTTCTAAAGTTTTAATTCATGTACATTTCATGTACAGAGCTTAGAAATTAATTATGTAAATATTGATTTTTCTTTCACAGCAGGGATTTGGATACTATAGTTGTTTTATATACTGCTTAATGTAGAGAATAAAATTCACATTAACAAATTAACACATATTTGAATTACAAAACTGTAAATAGAAGCAGAATATACCCCAGGTTAATGGAAACTGAATTTGCAAGCATGATGAAAAAATGAAGAAAAAAACAATTCTAAGTTGTACAAACTCTAAGCAAAGACATCAGAGGTGAGATGCAGAGTGACTGTAGTTAGACTTAAAGGACACCATGAAAGTTACACTATGTTCAAAAAGGTGAGGTTTTTTATCACTTTGATTCAGAAGTTTCCAATTACTAAAACTGCTCCTACCATGAAGTGAAACAACTGCTTTTATAAGAGGGTAGAGTCAGTGAGATAGTTACTTGCTCCAGGAATTACAGCTTCCTGTGGAATATGTCACTAAAATTTAACCCTTATAGGCTGAAAAAAGGTACAATTTCTATGTCATCTATAGCTATATATGACAAGGTCTATGTCATCTAACACTATATTTATCTGTTTCACAATTAGTTTAGACGTAAATTACCCCAAATATATATATATATATATATATATATATATATATATATATATATATATATATATATATATATATATATATATGTATATATGCAGGTCTTGGCATATTCAGGTCTTTTCCCATGTAATATTGACAGTATCTTGGCGATGTTTCGACGAGGTTCCACTCGTCATCTTCAGGCTGGGGTCTTCGGCTTCGTGCTTGTGTGAGCAAAGTGTGATCGGAGATGCCATCTCTCTATAAATACTGGTGGGGGTATGTGGAGTGCTGTCTTTGTTGCTGCAAGTGGATTGGTTGGCTGTGTTGTTTGTGGATTGTTCAGCTGTTTTGTAACATCCTGAGTAGTGCTGGCTGTGTGCCCATTAGTCTTTTGTGTTGTAACGACCTGGGTAATGGGCTGTGTGATGACATCCTGAGATCTGGTGTAGTGATATCCTGAGTTCTGTGTTGCAACATCCTGGGTGGTTGGCTGTGTTGTAACATCCTGAGCTTTAGCGTTGTAATCTCCTGAGTTCTGTGATGTGATGTCCAGAGCAGAAGGCTGTGATGTAACATACCGGGCTTTGGTTTGGCTCCGAGTTTGCGGTCTAGCTCTGAGTTCATGGCATGTGTCCGTTTGCTTTGTGTGGGGGTCGGAGGGAGGTGCAGCAGCTGGTGATGTTGTCGTGGTTTGGCTTCTGGATGGGGGTTGCATTTTGTCTGAGGGATGGGTTTGGGATTGGGTTTGGGTCTGGTGAGGGTGAATGGTGGTGGCGTCCTGGGTCCAGTGTTGGTTTTTGTGCTGGGACTCGTTTGTTGATTAGGGCTAGTATTTATAGTATTTATAGAGAGATGGCAGCTCTGATTACATTTTGCTTGCACAGGCACGAAGCCAAAGACCCCACCCTGAAGATGATGAGTGGGACCTCGTCGAAACGTCGCCAAGATACTCTCAATCTTACACAGGAAAAGATCCGAATACGCTAAGACCTGCATACCTGTACTCGTGAAAATAATAAAAACAGCAACAACAACAACAACAACAATAATAATAATAAAAAATTTGGAAAGGACCTTGAAGGTCATCTAGTCCAACCCTCTGCTCAGGGAGGAAACCCTGTACCATTTCAGACAAATGGCAGGTTAGGGCCTGTCACTTTGCAACACCATGCTCAAAGCCAAGAAGAGATCCCTTTCTGGAAAAGTTAGATTCTAAAATGCTTATTCTTCTACTTGCCTTATGCTATTCTCTTTCATTTCTTTAAAACATGTTTCTTCATCAAGCTTCACTCAAGGTTAAAGGCTATAGTGGTAGGAGAGAATAGAAAGTTTCTCTTTGTCAAGTGTCTCCACATCCAGTATGATTTAATTCAATTTGATATCATGCCCACTCTGGGTTCTGTTTTTGTTTAATTGAAATCCACTGCAGCAAACTTTCCTCCTTTCTTTCTTTTCTCTACCTTTTACAACTTCATAAAATCTTGTTTTCAGCACAATTTCAGACAGCATTCCAAGCTGTGTTTCACTACAGATTTGACCAGATCCATTATGACATAGGTGGATATGAGGTTGTTTTTTTTTGGGGGGGGGGGATCCTTTGTTCATAGGTTTATTACTTTTTTACCAGTTTCTTCTTTCACTTCTGTTGTTTTTTATAAGCTACATTTTTTATTCTCTTTCACAAGAATCTCAAAGCTGCCACAGATTGATTTAATATTTTCTATGAGTCACCCACTCCAATCCCAAGAGTCCTTCTCAATTTGTCATAAATGCAGATCCATAAGAAATAAAAATGGATTTTTCCAATGAGATGCCTCTTTTGTACCTAAGTACCTGGAACCACATTTACAGTTTTGTAATCTTTTCATTCACTTTTCATTTATTTCATTCATAAATAAATATATTGACTTTTGAATATGTATATATATTGTAATGTAATTATTGAATAATATTTACATTAGATAACCATATTTAGAATTGCAATTGTTAACTGTTAAACTAATATATACCATTTTTCTTTTTCTGCTGTATTTTTTTCTTCACCTTTTTTAAACCACCTGTTATGCATTTTATTGCTTGAGAATGTTATGCAGAAAAGAAAAAGAAATGAGAAACATATCTGAGGTAATAGACTTTGTCAATTCTAAAGCAATACTGTCCCTGATCACCTTTGCCACATACGTACTATTTCCAAAGAAATGTTAAAGGGTCAGTGAGATAGTCTTTCCTTCACTGAATATTGATTTTCCTCAGGTAGACTTAGCTTTCTGTGTAGCTCATAATTTTATTTTGCTACTTTTATAAAATGAGCACATGTTGCAATTGGTGGTAGGATAACCCCTTAATAAAGTTAAACATAAAGCTCAAGAGAAAAAAAGAGAAAGGAATTAATATTGTTGATTTAAATTCTTCTTGAATTCTAAATTTGTCAATTTTTATAACATGAAGCAATGGACTCTCCGTATATATTATTTAAAGATAAAGTAACCATCAGTTTCACAAATTAGTTTTTTCAATGGAGAAATAAAGTATGAATGGTGGCCTATTCGGTGGAGTTAGACTTTCGAAATATTATGCCCTGAGTCTGCAACCAGCTACTTTGCTAGATGAATTTCATAGATGTTATTTTCAAATTGAATTGTCAGCCCTGTCATCAGTTCATAAAACTAACTCTGCAGTAATATCAGCCTATCACTAACAGGCAGACAGACTACACTAATTTTTTTTAATATGGTGGATCTAATTAATCATGAATCATTCATAGTCTCATACAGATGCTGAAAACAATGAAAAACCCTTGTCATTCTAGATAAGACATTCTGCAATTGACCTTATCTTTCTATGCACAGCAGGAGATCAAATTATATTGGTTTAAACAGACAAAGTGCGAGCAAACAATTTGATTTCAGAAAGAAAAATCATAGGCAGACACATTTCACAGACTGTTTTTTTTTTTTGTGTGTGTGTGTATGTGTGCACATGCATGTGTATGCACACTGTACAGGCAAGCTGTGAGTATGAGAAATGTTCTCCTTTATTTCTATTTCTCATTTATTCAGTTAAAAATCAGCTCTCATTAGTATCCATGAAACATTTTGGCAGTAATGAGATGTACAAATTTCTATTCATCAATTCTCTTTTGTCTTACTACTTGGGTTAGTAGTTTTAAAATAAAATTGCAGGCCTAGGTCTTCTTATCTAGAAGGGAACCCCACTGTAATGAATGGGACATAATTAGGATAGCTCTCTGTAGGATTGCCCATTTCCAAACATCAATAAGGAAAAGGCAAAATAATATAATTCTTCCCCCACTAATATAGATACACAGTGGTCTTTTTTCCAACTCCATTCTATCTAACAAAATGAAATTCAATGGTGAACAAAGCAAGGTTTTACATTTAGGCAAGAAAAACCAAATGCACTGGTATAGTATAGGGGGTACCTTGCTCAATAGTAGTAACTGTGAGTCCTAGTGGACAATCACCTAAATATGAGCCAGCAGTGTGCTGCAGCTGTCAAAAAGACCAACACAGTGCTAGGCTGCATTAACAGAGGGATAGAATCAAGATCACGTGAAGTGTTAATACCACTTTACAATGCCTTGGTAAGGCCACACTTGGAATACTGCATCCAGTTTAGATCACCGCGATGTAAAAAAGATGTTGAGACTCTAGAAAGAGTACAGAGAACAGCAACAAAGATGATTAGGGGGCTGGAGGCTAAAGCATATAAGGAATGGTTGCTGGAATTAGGTATGTCTAGTTTAATGAAGAGAAGGACGAGGGGGGGCATGATAGCAGTGTTCCAATATCTCAAGGGCTGCCAAAAAGAAGAGGGTGTCAAGCTATTTTCCAAGGCACCTGAAGGCAGGACAAGAAGCAACAGGTGAAAACTAATCAAGGAGAGAAGCAACCTAGAACTAAGGAGAAACTTCCTGACAGTTAGAACAATTAACCAATGGAACAACCTGCCTCCGGAAGCAGTGAATGCTCCAACACTGGAGCTTTTTAAGAAGAGACTGGACAGCCATTTGTCCGAAATGGTATAGGGTTTCCTGCCTGAGCAGGGGGTTGGATTAGATCAGGGCTTTTCAACCTTTTCACCCATTGTACCACTTTTAGGATATGGCAACATCCGAGTACCACCAGTTGCCTAGCAAGGTGTCAAAAACTTGATGACCCCCCAAAAAGGAAAAAAAGTGATAAAGTATAGGTAGTCCTCGACTTACAACAGTTCACTTAGTGTCTGTTCAAAGTTACAATGGCACTGAAAAAAGTGCCCCCCAAGCCACAGCCGAGCAAGACGCCTGCCTGCCTGCCCGCCCAGTAGCACTCTTCCTCCTATCCGAGGTTTTCATTGTTGTGAACATTTCTATTGAGGATTGGCAGCAGGGGTGGGGTGGGGTGGTGTTTGGTTTTTATTCCCCCCCATCTGCTGGGTGGTTGCAGCAGGTTTTGGTCACTTCACATGACCCTGGGACACTGTGACCGTCATAAATATGAGTCAGTTGCCAAGCATCTGAATGTAAATCACAAGACCCTGGAGATGCTGCAACATTCCAGCTGATCGGTGCTTCTTCTGGGCTCAGCAGAAGCACCAGGATCAGTGCTGCTTCCTAGCTGATTGGTGCTTCTTCAGGGCTCAGTGGAAGCGCCAGGATCAGTGCAGAGCTCCAGCTGGAGCCTGGGGCTGATCCTGGCACTTCCATTGAGCCCTGACAGCCCTGCAGCTCCAGCCATCTCTTGCTCAGGCTTGTGTGGTGCTGCCACCGGTTCAGCTCATTCCCCTTCCCCACTACCATTTTTCTAGGATGGTCGCATACCACCTGCCAGGTGCCAATGTACCACAGGTGGTACCCATACCACTGGTTGAAAAGCCCTGGACTAGATGACCTCCAAGGTCCCTTCCAACTTTACTATTATTATTATTATTATTATTATTATTATTGCATTCCTACAAAACTGTCAAAGAAACCTTTCAGAAACCAACAGGTTGCAAACTCTTTGCCAGAATTACTATCAGTATTGAAAGAATTATTGTTGGACATACCTTAGCTGTGTGTGTCTGGGGAATGCAAAGATAATGATTATCTTTTATGACCTGCGTCCTACCCAAAAATGATTTCAAATTTATTTCTTTCATTTTCAAAGTTAATATGATAAAAATAGGTACAGTGGTATGTCAGTACTTATCATTAATTGGTTCTGGAAGGTACAATGAGTACCAAAAACGATGAGTACCAAACAAATTTTTCCCATAAGGAATAATATGGTGAGTCATTAGGCAGCCAACGCTGACAAGTTCTAGCTTGTGTGTTGAGTACAAAACAAATTATGAATACTGGAACACAATTTTCACATCAAAATACGTTGAGTACCATATTTGATGAATTTCAAAGCAATTGAGTACCAAGGTACACTGTATTCAGAACCCCTATCTTATCAGACAAATACATCAGACAAATACATGGAACAAGAACATCATAATCTCCCGGAGTCTCAGCATAGAAAGAACTAGAAGGATGCTTGAGCCTTTGAAAGAAGCTATGTAAGTGGTAGAATATTTTAGGTTCTGAAGTAGCATTTCAAGAGACATTTTAAAGCCATGTTTCCACAATCAAATCACATAGCAGACATCTTGATCCCAATTTAAAGGTTAGAGATAAAAATGTATTGTGATGTTTGGCTAAGTTATTGAAGAGGTAGTACTCTAAGGACTTAGTACTGAGGAAATACTTCCAAGAATTGCAGAATATAGATGAGCTTCTAGTATTGGCAGCTGCTACAGAAAGATAGCACACTTCATAGGATTTCTGAGTTTGTTATCTAACAGGTGCCAGGAAGGTACTATTAGTACCAAAAATGGTGCAATGGCTCAGCAGCTAAGATGCTGGGCTTATGAGCTAGAAAGCCAGCAGCCCAGGTTCGAGACCTGAGTATTACATAATGGGGTGAGCTCACTCTGGCTCCTGCCAACCTAACAGTTTGAAACCCTGCAAATGTGAGTAGATAAATAGGTACCATTTTGGTGAAAAGGTAACAATGCTCCATGATGTCATGCTGGCAACATGACCATGGAAATATCTTCAGACAGTGTTGGCTCAATGACCTTGAAATGGAGATGAGCACTGTCCCCTATAATCAGCAATGACTAGCAGAGTAAAATCCACAGGGACTCCATAAGTACTAGAATTAGTAAGTGCATATTGGGTACAATCTGGGGCTATTGTTCTTCTATGAGAGGCTGATCTGTGATGAGAGTATTTCTGATATCCACATCAGCATCACATATGTTATCTTCAGGAAAGCAAAGAAAGGAGCATGAGATGAATCTGTACAGGAAGTGAAGGAATGGAAAGAAATCAGAAAAGGGGAAATAGAACAATCAAAGATCAAAGCAGTTCTTTGGTATGGAAAGATGATTAGGTTTAGCAGATTTTGGCTAGAAAACAAAAACCCTACAGTCAGTAAAGAGGATATGACAGAGATATAAAAAATAATTTATGGTTTGGACAAAGTAAATAGGGAATTTCCTCCCTTTCTCAAATCTCTAAGATCTGGTATATCTTGTTTGTTTGTTTATTAAATTTGTTTGCTGCCCATTTTGTCATAAAGTGACTCTTTATGAAGCTTACAACTTTTATGAAGCTGAAGTGTGGAAATCTAGGACAGACTTTTACATGTAGCACATTGTCAGTACTATAGCCATTTTAATGAACAAATTAAAATATAGTCCATGGGATTGCTCTACACATGGACATTGCTCACAAATACAACCCCAAGTGTATGTTAATTAATTATGAAATGTAATAAGTTGTAAATGAAGTTGAGGTATTTTTCCCCCATTGGAAGAAGGAAACCACATACTAATTTCATTGTAAATGGAGTATCATACTAGCTTTGTCAGAGACTTTCTGAGATGGTGGCAAAAACCAAATTAGCCTCCCTGCAATAACAATTCATCTTTTGTAAATTCCATTAGCAACCATAGTTGGAAAACCAGGTGCACTTGAACATCCTGCCTGAAGCCAGGCTTTTACTGATGACACAATCATTAAATCAGCTCTCTTTCTTCTCTTAAGGCAACAGTTTTATTAATATTTTTAAACTTTAAGACTGCCATATCTGATGTGAATTCTTGATTTATTTCATTTTCTTCCTATCTATCCTTCCCTCTTAAACAAACACAAACTTAAGTAGGCCACTCTCATCATCACAGCAACTCTGGCTTAGAGTAGACCAGTATTTTTCAAACTTGGCAATTTTAAATATGTGGATATATAAACAAATTATGATTTAATTATTAAGGAAGGTTGTATACAAATATGTTTTGTTTGACAATAAAAGTGTTGATGTTTCTGATTCCTTTTTCCAGTTCTGAATACATTTAGTTCACTTTTTAAATGTAAATATCAAACATGCCTAAATTCCTAAAGTATTTTCCGAGTCTTGTTTATATTAGCCTTAAATGCAGATTCACATTGGAATTGTATTGGAAAGCCTCTATAGAAACATTAACTTAATGTGTGAAATCACTTTTAGATCTTTTGGCTTCTACCTACCCAAAAATCAAAATTAAAGTATTTTATGATTTCAATAAAGTTTGTAATTCTTTATACTTACTTACAGAAAGTTGGAGGGTGGTGATAGTGATTAATTTCATTGAATTCAATTTTCCTTCCAAATTAAAATTGGCTTTCTATAAATAAATGTAACCATCTGAAGAATACAGCTTTCCAAATATCACCCATTTATTTCTGCTTGACATCTTGCCTTCACTCATGCTAATTTCAGACAGATTGTTTTAGCCTCAAGAAAAAACTTGATATAAACAATGCTGCTTTATGAAAGGAGGCAGACTAAAATGAAGCAGGAAAGTGCTTCAGGAAAGCAAATTTAGAAAAAAATTCCAAACTATTTCTCCTCCTCCTCCTCTTTTGGATGATAGTAACTTTTTCCCATGATGACATGTTATGATCATTAATTTATATCAGATAGAATTCTAGTAGGGGACTAATAAGGCTCTAATACATTCTGAGTATACAAACAGCAAACACTATGAGTCATCACATTCTAACTTAGCATTGTAAATGTCATTCTCAGATATTATGGAGCCCTCTCCCCCACTTTGGAGAGGTGTACAGGTGGGTAACATAAATCAAAGTAATAAATCTATATAACCCTTCATTTTCCTCAGTCATTTGGAGCATAGATCACTATGAACATGTAATTCCTTTGGTTCAACAAAGTGCTGCATTTTTCAAGGAAAGGTAGGTTCTCATTTCACATGGTCACATGGTACAAAGATTGGTACAATTGGTTGCAGTTGAGAATAATGGAGACCCTAGTTACTGCTAGAATCTATAGTTTCTGCATCTTCATTATAAAATACTGACGACTCTAGATTTTCAAAGCCACAGATTCTGTGGCCCACCTAGGAAACTGGAGAGAGGAGGAGGAGGAGGAGGAGGAGGAGGAGAAGAGAAGAAGAAGAAGAAGAAGAAGAAGAAGAAGAAGAAGAAGAAGAAGAAGAAGAAGAAGAGGAGGAGGAGGAGGAGGAGGAGGAGGAGGAGGAGGAGGAGGAGGAGGAGGAGGAGGAGGCGGCACTTAGCATTAAGATAGTATTTTGTTTGGGATTAATAGGATAATTCATATTCCATAGTGAAAAGATGGGTATGAAGTGACATAAATCTAGAAGAGACATGTGTGCACAGAAGTAAAAGGATTTAAAGATGAATTTGTTGATGTTTAATAGCTTTAAAATGCAAAGTTTAAAATAAAAGTGTTATGGTTCCGGCTAATGAAACACTTCAAAGAACTTCCAGGCATATTTTCCTAAAAGTCATGTATTGTTACAAAATGTCGGCACAGGCATAACGGAGGCAAGCCAAGATCCAAATTCTCTTCCCGTGAGCAATTAAATTATCAGCATGTTTCCTCCCCCAAATTAGCTGTCATATATCACGTTATCCAATTAGTATGAAGGTCAAAGGTTTCCTTCCTCTCTCTTTCCCTTTAACTTCTTCTGCTCTGCATTAACTCTAAAAATACCAGATAGTTCTGCATATTGTCAAAGCAAGAATATACAGTATTTGCAGCGTTGACAAAAAGATCTAATACTTGATACTTACAAATCCTACTACTCCACTCAGATAAGTTTAGGCAAGGTTCATATCATGATATGAAATTGTTACATGTATGACAGAGTCAAATTTTGTTGCAGGCTGAGCCATTTTCCATATGATAAAGAAATCAAGGGTTCTTTGAAATACCATTCTTTTAGTCAAACACAGCATCAGGTTTAGGAAGATTCAAAGATCTGGTAAAAGGAAAAGAATCCGCTATCAATTGAAAAAAGCCCATTTCTAGAGAACAGAAATCAGACTAGGTGAGAGGACGTAGTTTCTGTTTCCGCTCACTCTCTCTGTCCTTGCTTACAGATAGAATCTAGTCATGAGGGTCATCTGGGGCAGAACTGAAGAAACCAACTTAGACCAGAAAGAGTTTGTCAGGTCAGAAGACTTTCCAAACATTAGAGCCACCATCTCTCTCTTTAGTGTCTTTCTCCACATAGTAGCCAACTATAGTATATTCCATGCAGGAATGCCACTTGCTCACTTAGAATAAATATGCTTGTGTTGAACTCAAAGGAGGAAAAATAAGATATTATACTTTTTGTACCACCTTCCTTGAAGAATATAGAGTGATCCAAACATTTGATTAGTTTGTAAGAAAGACCCAGAAGTCAGGAATTACAACTCCAGCAGGAGTTACTCTGAACTACATTAAGTTATTCTTTGTTTTTTCCTAGCCATTCAGTGGTTTTCTTATAGCTTATTTCTTTTTCACCAAATTACACAAAAGCTATGAAACGTGTATATGTGTGTGCATGCACACATTTTGAACTGATTTGACTCTGGGGATAAAAAGCATTTCATTTCTAAGATTCCAATCTTTTTTTTTTTTTTAGAGTAACTAGAGCCAGTTTGGTCTAATGCAGAGGTAGACAACCTCGGCTCTTTTATGACTCATGGACTTCAACTCCCAGAATTCCTGAGTCAGCATGGCTGACTCAGGAATTCTGGGAGTTGAAGTCCACGAGTCATAAAAGAGCCAAGGTTACCTACCCTTGGTTTATCCAGTAATGATCAGTGAAAGGGATTCTTGGAGTTTGCTTAAAAGAGTCAAGATAGCACCTGTGAAGGTACAATTGAAGGTTTGCATTTTTAAAATATGTGCCAGACATGTAACACAAATTAAAAACAGATGCTGGTTTGATTGTAACATTATGGTTTTAGTCTTGATTTTTGTTTTAGATTACCCAGCAAATGCTATAGCAATTGACCTCACATGTGTGATCTTGTGAAAAGACATGGCTGTTTTAAAGAGATGTAGACAGGCATTGCATTCACACCCCTGTATTCTCCAAAGATCCTTTTGGAATCAAATCCAAAATGCTAGATGGTATTTGATTCAAGCTAAGCCTTTTATTTACTATCCTTCTACAAATCTTACAAATCTTCCCTCTACATTTAATGCTATGGTAAAAATATTCACAAAGTTTCTTTATGTTATGTTTAGAGATGAGTCTGACAGCTCTAACCAGAAAAACAATAATCCTTGGAACCATAATGTACTGGAACTCCCTATTTTTATTAGCTACTCCTGAATTTTTTAGGGAATTGTTCAAGTTAGCTATTCAAAGAAAGATTAAAAATAAAGTTTGAGGCCTGAGAGAAATCTACCTGAGAAAAGTACTGATCATCAATTTGGTTAATTATAACTTTCCATGTTTATATCTGTGGTAATTGAAGGAATATGGTTAGAGAAACAAAATGAAGGGGAAAAAGAAAAGATGTGTATCTAGTGTTAAATTGCAATGTTTCCAGTAGCTGTGTTACTACAGCTGTGTCAATACTTGGAGGGGAAAATTGAAAAAAGTATCCTTTGGCATGAAGGAGCAGCTTTGAAAATTGAAGGTGTTATATCTGGATCAGAATATCTTGTTGCAAAGTTTAGAAAAGGTGAAAGAAAAATAGCAATGAAAACTGTTTAAGAAATAGAGGATGGTTGAGTGCCTGCACAACTGTTGGCTAATTTTTTAATTGCCTAGCTCCTCCTTGTTGTTTCTGGAAAAGAAGTTTGCATACCATGCCATCTCTTGCTCAAAGCCAGAAGTGCTGGAGTTTTCTATTTAGTTTTTAATAAAGGATTTCACTTCTTGAGCTCCCATTGAACAAATTGCTACTTTATCCCTGAGAATAGTCAACAAAGCCCGTTTCCTATTTTGTCATCTGTAAAAAAAGGCAAATAATGTCAAGTCTATGGACTTTGCTTCTTTTATTTCTACTTCTTTTTTATTAGTTCCTTGTTTCTCATCTATGAGTATGAATTTGGAGAATATCAAATAATCTAACCAGGGAACACAAATCCTGTGGTGAATCTACCAATAAGTCAACTTCTTCTCCAAAGCACCTAAGGCAGGACAAGAAGCAATGGATGGAAACTAATCAAGGAGAGAAGCAACTTAAGGAGAAATTTCCTGACAGTTAGAACAATTAATCAGTGGAATGACTTGCCTTCAGAAGTTGTGAATGCTCCAACACTGGAAATTTTTAAGAAGAGATTGGACAACCATTTGTCTAAAATGGTATAGGGTTTCCTGCATGAGCAGGAGGTTGGACTAGAAGACCTCCAAGGTCCCTTCCAACTGTGTTATTCTATTCTATTACATCTGAAGTTCTGCTGGCTTTTACCACAAAAGCCAGTGTGTGTGATGGATAGTTCTCTAAACTTTAAAGTTCAATATTTGAAACTCACTCAAGAGGTGAGTGCCCACATAAATGAAGCCAGCTTGCAAAATAGCTATGGGTTAAATTCTCCATAGAATTAAAATTGAATTAAAATTCTACAGAGAAGTTACTCTAAGGACTTCCTGCATAGATGGCCTTCCTGCTAATATTTTGAAATGGGCTTTTTCCACTTAAGAAGTAGCTGTAATTTCTAACATTCTAAGCCAGGGATGTCAAACTGCTGGCCCACGGGCCAGATGCATCATGTTACCCCATTACTGGCAATGGCAAAAAAGTCACGATACGTCATGACATGTCACATGACATTGTGAGTTTGACAACCTTGTTCTAAGTTTTAAGGAGCAGAAGGCCAAAATGGAATTGGTACCAACCTTGCCTGCAGAGGGAGACATTCCAATCATAACATGTGGCAGAATAGAAATTATAAAATCTATAAAGAGAGTGGGGTATCACTTGCCCACCAGATATTGCTAAGCTACAATTCCCTATATCAAGGAACAAAAGGAGTGGGCATTTCTATTAAGGTTCTTTATACTTTGAAAATGCTGGGGAAGAATCACTTCAGCTCTCACCCCCTTAAAGCAGTCTCATTTTTTCTGGCTTTCACACTAGCAGAGGAAAAAAAATGCATTCCCAGCACTTCTTTACAATAATTTTCAGAGTCCTAAAATTTAACTCAAATAAATCATATGGCAGTGCAATTCAATAATTTGTGATTCCTAGCAACACCTGGAGGATCACAAGTTCTCCAAGAGACTGGTTTACAGAGTTCAAATGAGTCAGTCCATAAAAGGATTGATTTGATTAGCCCAGTCTGGAAATATCAGTGATTTCAAAGATAATATGGTCCATATGAAATCTAGTGTTCCTAGGCATCTATGCATTCACTGACATGTCCTTTGTTTGCCTTTCAGATCTCCAGTTTTGTATAATCACCACCAGCAGCAGCACTTGCTTGAATTTCACCAAACAAATCAACACATTTTAGTATATTTGTGTTTATCAAACTGCCACTGATCCTTAATAGGCATTGCTAGATAAAGCATTATGTCCAATATCCTTCCACCTGGTCAGAAAAATAAGGCAAAGGGAAACAGAGTTAATAAGGTGTCTAATGGAGAAAGAGAAATGTACTGGGACTCTATATTTTGCTTTTTGGCAACTGGATGCTGGCAGTTCTCTATTTGTTTGTGTTGAATTGGTTAATCTCCCCATGGCATTCATTTTGTGAGAGTGTCAACAACAGGCTTTTAAACTAATGTCACTTTTGCCACAAGCTGTTGCCTCTCATGCAAACAATGAAATCTCACCATTCTTTGTTGAAGGATGATTAACTGCTTTGTCCCATCAAAGTATAGCCAGATTTTATCTTAACATGCCATCTATCCATTCTCTCTCTCTCTCTCTCTCTCTCTCTCTCTCTCTCTCTCTCTCTCTCTCTCTCTCTCTCTCCCTCCCTCCCTCCCTCCCTCCCTCCCTTCCTCCCTCTCTCTCTCTGTCAAAATCTTCCCAACTTAATCCCTAGAGGTCTCCTGACAGGAATTTTAGAATAGAATCTATTTTTAGGCAATCCATTCATTGCTAAAAAGCCTTTTTGCTGGATTTACACTTTTAATCAGTTTTCTAAGGGCCCTATTGATCCAACAATTCCCATTCTGCATTGAAAGGAGAATTTCCTTTAATTCTCCTTCCAATTTTTCCCCATCCCTCAGAAGGTATGGCATTTTATTTGCTTCTGGAAAAGGCAGCCACTCCCAGGAGAGAAAATATAACATTCGAAAATATGTGTACCCTTATTTCTGTGTGCTGTTTTAGCAGCTAAACACAGCAGCATAGAGCCTATCTTAAAAAACATTGGGCTTTTCAAGGGCAGTGGTGGAAACCAAAGAGAAATATGCTTTGTCTTAGATATATTTGAGCACTCAATGATTCAAGAAGAAAAATGGCACATTAAATTCCAGAGAATGTAAACAAGTCACAACATTACTATGGCTTATCATTTTAAAAGTATTAGATTGGGTTATTCACTAAGAATGCATTTTGAGTCAGGATGAAATCTATTTGGAACTATTTTTTTTTCAGAGTAAGTACAGCAGATGAGTTTAACTTTGCTCATCCTAATCCCCAAATCTCCATGAAGCTTTATGTTGAATTTGGTGAAATTACAGTTGTACCTCAGGCCAGATTGTCTCCCAGCAGTCATGTCCAAAAAGATGGTTTAAAGCATTTAGAGCTTCTTTACATAAAATAATGTAGTGTGGGATGTGAATTATAGATGCAGGAATCCTCAGTTCAAAAATGATCTTAGTGATCGATCCCTCAGCAGTTGTCCTAGACATAGATAGTCTTTTGGATCAGTGAAGAGATCACTGAGGTAACTGTTGTGCACTGACCTGGTAGATGTAAAAAGGGTAGTGGGATCAAGTCTCATTCAAATTGGGACTCAAAATTATTAGGACTTTGGAGGAAGTTGAGCAAGGACAAATAGTTGTTGAGTAGACAAAAACAAATGGTCAGGTTCCCTGTGGCAGTATGTGACTCTGAAAGCTGGACCACCACAAAGTCTGAAAGAAAGAAAAAAGGATGCTTTTTAATATGACATTGGAGAAAATGGTTGCAAATACCTTGGAAAGCAAGAAGAACAGATCATGAAGTACTAGCTAAAATAAAACCAAATGGCTTACCAGTAGTAGTCTGGTAATGAAAGTGAAATTGACATATTTTGGGATCATAGCAGGAAAGCAAGAAACATCTTGCTTGGAAAAAAAATCTAAGACAATTGGAAAAGAGGCTGCAAGAAGACAAGATAGTTTGATACTATGGCTGAGAGTATGAACATGAGCATGTAAGAATGCAAAGAAGCATTCACTCTGGCACAGAACTGGAAGCAACTGAACAAGTGAACAATGAACAGAACGTCCAAACAATGTCCACAAACAGTATCCTCTTGTTTGCAAAGGAATTCACATGTTTATTACAGATTATACAATAAAGAAAGGATGTGGGCCTATGTGTGTTCAACTGGAAAATTCTTAAGTTATAATTCTGAAAGTAAAAATATGTTGTTTATTCAGGGCATGATCCAACTCCATTTATTTGATGAAAAGAAGGGGAAAAATATGTATGTTTTCAGGGATTTTTTTTAAAAAATATTCTTTTTCAGTTTCTGTACATGGGACTATGGATTAAATAATAATATATGTTAAATATAATTAGGTTTTATTTCTGATGTAAGAAATATGGTACCAACCCTCCTATCCTTTCGTATGGGCCTAAAAACCTGGCTCTGCAGTTGGCTTGGGGGAACAATACAGTGGCGGTTGATCGAGTAACAACAGATCCCACTTCCCTCCTTCTATCCCCACCCTCTCCATGTGACCTTAGATTTTAATGGTTGGTTTTATCTTATGTTTTAATGTGACTCTAAGCTGCCCAGAGTGATAAGATGACCAACAAATTTTATAAATTCATACATACATATCCATAACATTCTTCTCTTTTGTTGTAAATAAAATTATTCAAATCACAAAAAAGATAGAAATAGTATACTGAAGAAATTTAAGGCACAAGATAAGAAAGTGAATTATATCTAAATTTTGTTCTTATTGACATTATGACCTCTATACCTTTTTATCTTTGCAAACATCCTTGCTTCTGCCATATTACTTGCCTCATAGATTACCTTTTGTTCTTGAACTTCTCCTTTCTTTTTTCTGAGGACCTCATCAACCCCATCTGACCATAACTACCTTTATCTTAGCCTTTTCCCTGACCTATTTACTCTTTCTACAGGTTTTGTTTGTTTGTGTGTGTGTGTGTGTGATCCAGTTCTCATTCTTCCTTGCTGTATAACCTAACCACAATATACTTCGTTCATAATAGTCATTGCCTTGCATACATTCAATTCATTTCTCTTTTTAATTGGATATACTATTTGGAACATTTTAATTTTCAGAACTATTTTAGTAAAGAAAGCTGGAAATTTATTGTCTCACTGATTGAAACAACAGAAACAAAGACATATTTCCGGAACATAAGTTTATGACATACTGAAATAGGACCTGTCTAGCTGAAACTAATAGAGTTTTTTAAAAAACAAACAAACAAAAAACTATACATATTTATGCAAAATGAAGATATTTGCCACAGAACTTCAAATTATTAATTATTTGGGAAATACTGAAACCGAAGAGATCTGTCAAGAAGAAACAAAAGAAAATGGTACAACTTTTAACATTACAAGAAATCATAGAGATAATTTAATTTATAAAACTGGAGAAAGCTCTAGACTGGGTGGCTATTTAATTTGAATGGCATGGAATTGTCATAGATTTACTGACATATATATTATTAGGCCTTTATAATGTGCATATTACCATATTCACTCCATTCTGTACCTTAACAGTCTGATTTAATTTCAGTTTATTAAAACTAAATGGTTAGATCACAGAAAAAAATGAAAGCAAAAGATGTCAAAGAAAACATCTAGGTTAAAGGTAGAGGTGGCAAATATGTGTCACCAACATCAAAATAAGGAGTGCCAACTAAGCCTTGAAAAAACACAGGGAAATTCTTTTGTAAGCCAAGAAGGAAGAGAAGAGAGAACGTGAAGGGAGAGGGGAGAAGGGAGAAGGAGAAATGCCCCAGAACTCTGTAAAAAAATCACAGCCCCACCTTCCTTTGTGATATGGATCTTTGTGGTTCTTAACTTATTACCAGCATTAATCCATCAATGTGTTGTTTATTAAGTGATAAATATAACACAGTGAAAGAAGAATACCTGCTATTTGATCATTCAGTTGACATAATTGGAAAGTCTTAACCAAGACAAACCCAGGGTTTGTTTTACAAGATAAATGGCAATATTTAAGTCTTTTATATAAATAAGTGACTCCAGATGCATTGAACACTTGCTGTAGTTCAAATATAATTCATCTCATATCCTTCGGAGATGGCATAAAAATTTCCTTACCCAATTGATGTGTAATACAAGATGAAGTGAAGGGACATCAATAACCAAGTTAGTTGTGATGACTGCATTGCTTTTCTTTTAAAGCTGCCATTTAAAATCAACATTAAATGAATGTAGTTTTCTGGATCAGGCTGCCAAATTGACGTTTCTGAAAATAACGGTGGCATTATAGCTCTTTTTTAAGGCAAAGATTTGAGTAGAGAGCTGCATAGCTCGCTAAATGCTGATATACAATGCAAGCTTATTATTCAGTGTTAGCCAATAAAACTCCTTTTATTCCATGAAAGAAACCAACTTTATCTGCATTATTTTTAAATAGACTGAAAGGGTGTTAAAGTTCTCAGAATGGCTGCCATATATCCCCTGATGAGCTTATTTTAGTATTTATCTTCAAGTCAGGGACTTTGAACTAGGAAAAACAATAAAAATTTGAAGGAATAATAGCATTTGAGAAATGACTTATAAGAAACCATTACATTATCACAGCTATGTGTTTTGTTGTTTTGGCACAAGAGAATGCAGACAGTATTTGTCTCTTAAACAGCTGGCAACTCCCTACACAGCCTCAATAAAATGGAGAGTTATGTTTTTAATTTAGCCCTTCTTGCACTGCAGTTTCGATATACCATATTCTTGTGATCCTGCTGAAGATATGCATAAAATGATAGCAATAAATGGGACCAGTTGGTTGAAAATTGTGTTTGCAAGGGTGAGAGAACCCATGGAGCTTTTAAAGAAATTTCACATTCAAAACTTTCACATCTGAAAGCAGGGTAGCAGCACTCAAATTGAAATCAAGATTTTCCAGCTAATTAGCATCTCAGATTGATAAACAAGACTGTGGTTGGATTGTCCCTACCTTTCTAGTTTTACTTTGACAACAAGGCAGCTAAATGCTCAATCTAGAGAAGCTTAGTATTGTTTACATATTGCTTCATTTTTCATTTCTGTTAATTCTCAAATAAAATAAAAGATTTGTTCCATTAAGCATATTGCTTCTCTTCAAACTCACATTTAGCATTCTGTCACTTCTATGGGATAAAGATTGGGTATATATTATTTGCGAATCATGGTGGTATTGTGTGGGAAGAAGCCATTCAGCTATCCAATTGAATCCAATCCTTGGCTCAAAATAAAGCAACTTGAGAGATGGTTGTCTGGTACAGGGGTCCCCAACCACCAGGCAATGGCATGCTAGAAACCAGTCTGGGCACACCAGTGAAGCCCCATTGGCGGGATGCAGGGAGCACGCCCCCTCTGGTCCACAAGAAAAACCTCTTTCCAAGGAACTGGTTCCTGATGTTCAAAAGGTTGGGGGACACTGGTCTAGCCCACTCTTGAACCCATCGGGAGAGGAAAAGCTCATTATCTCTCTGTTTAAATGGTTCCATTGTTGAATGTTTTTTTTTCACTTAGGACACCTTTTCTAACATCCAATTGGAATTGCCTGCACCTCGCTTAAATCCACTGTTCTGTGTCACGCACTCTGGGGTAAGAGAGAACAGGTCTTGACCTCCTTCTATGTAACATACTTTCAGATGTCACTTAAAGAATATTATTTTATTACCTCTTAGTTATTTTTTTAAAGGCTAAATATACGCCACTTCATTAGTCTCTCTTCCCAATTATAGGAATCAATTCCCAGCCATTTTCAACTATGGTATCCAGAAACTAGACACAGTATTTGAATGAGGTCTGGCCAGTTATATTTCTGTTGAAGAAGACTAAAATTGCATCTATTTACAGATACATCCCACTTATAGCTCATATTCAATTAGCAAGTACCTACCATTCTAAGATATTAGTATTCCAAAGCATGTATTCTTAATCCTATACTTCTGAGTGTGACTTTTGTTATAATTTTTTTCACTTATTGTTAAACCTATTTCCCCACCTAATCAAGGCACTTCAAATTTTGGTTCTGGTTGGATTAAGTTCAGATATGATAAGCATTCCCTCCATCCAGATCATGAATGAAAATACTGAAGTGTAGAGAACCCCAAACCGATATTTAATATATGGAAGCATGTTTGATACCTTTCTTCAATTGAAGTGTTCTGAACTTTTTTTTTTTTTTTGATAGCAACTCTACTGTTCTGGGAAGTTCTTTCCTGACTTGGAATGGTTTCCAGTATTCATTCCTATATGCATCTTTTCTTGTTCTCAGTTTGTCATTAAGTTGTGTTTGTGTGCGAGAGACCATATTGGCTTCTTTGTTGACCTGTATTTTTCTTCATATTGGATTTTTCTTCCCAGTTATACTCTTAAAATCTTCTGTTCTTTGCATCCACCATGAGCTCCTTCTTCCATTTGTTTCCTCTGCCATGGATTCCTACTTATCATTGATATGGATTTAAAGTTACTGAATCCTTAATTTTTTTCTTTAAATGTTTAGACAACAACTTATGGATGTCTATAGAGTTGAATAGGGTGAAACAGCTGCTAAATGCTAGACAACATGTCAATATTTCACACAAGGAGTCAGCACTCCTAGTAGTAATCAGTACAAAAAGTATGAGGAGCTTCCGGTACGAGGCGACGGCGATGGCGGCTATCTTCTAGCCGTCCAGCTGGGGAAGTGTCAGAGCCGCGGAGCACAGCGTGCATCAGCTGGCCCGCGGCTCGGAATTCCCTTGCTGGGCAAAGGGAAGGGACAGAGAATGCAGGAATAGAGGTAGAACCCCTGAACCCCCTCTGGATTTATTTCTAGAGGGGGTGAAAGGAGTGTTCCCTCGGAGCTCCTGCTGATCTCCGCCTCCCAGCTGTTTTTGCTTCCTAGGAAGCAAAAGAAACCACCGCTTCTATCTCCGTGTTTATAGTATTTTGGTGAGTAATTTTTGAACGGACAGAGCAGTTTAAAGGATTTTTGTTATATAATTTAGGTGTTTATTTTTTTTATTATTTGATTTTGACTATTTTTCCTCCTTTTTTTTGTTATATTAGTGAAAGGATTTAAGATGGCGTTTTGAAAGTGTCGGAGTTTTTTTTCCTTTCCCTTTTGTTTTACTTTCCCTTTTTAAGCACTGGATTTTGCTTTTGTTTTTGGTATAGAACTTTTTTTTTTTTGAATTGTTTGCTTTTTTATCTTTTATTCTTTGGATTTTCTCTGGATTTTCAAGGACTATAGTTTGTCTCTTTTTAAATTCTTTTTCTTTTTCTTTCCTCCTCCCTTCTTGTGTGGAGGGGAAAGGGAAGTGAGAACTGTGCCTTTTAAAATGGCTTCAAAGAGGCAGCAGCCTTCTTCAATACCCAAGGTTGTTTCTTCTCCTATAACTTCTACTGCACAATTACAACAACAATCTAAACATGTACCACCGGCTCAGCCACCACCCTCCCCCCCTTTGCCTGGACTTTCAGCACAAGAGGTCAGAGGCATAATGGGAGAGATTGTAGTCCAAATGAGAGAGGAAATGAAGCAATTTGCCTCACAGATTAAATCAGAAATTAAATCTGATCTTAAAGAAGAGATAACGGGGATAAAGACTAAATTGGAAGAAAATAATAATGATTTGCGACAAGACATACTTGCAGCAGTTTCAGGTTTGGCTAATGTGGTGGTTAAGCTCGATGCAAGGCTTGAGGAAGTGGAAAACAAAGTTGATTCTTTTGATGATAAAATTCAAGACGTGGAAAGGAAGGTGGAGTCCTCACAAGAAGATATCTTGATGTTTCAGTACAGACAGATGGAGTATGCCTTGAGGATTAGAGGCCTCAAGGAAGAAATGAATCAAGATTTGGTGGAGGTGGTCCTTACTGATCTGGCGGTGGCCTTGGATATGGATAAAGGAGAATTACATAGAGAAGTGGAAAAAATTTATAGACTCAACTCTTGGATTGCTAAGCAGAAGAATTTGCCTAGAGATGTGGTGATTTATTTTACAAAGAAGTCCCTGCGGAATGAGATTATACAAGCTTTTTACAACAAAAGATTTCAGATTGCTGCCCAAGATGTTATCATTCTAAAGGAAATCCCATCCAAAATTTTAAGAAGCAGGAAGGATTTTGCTTTTTTTTACCAATGAGCTTAAAGCTAGATTGATGCCATTTAGATGGGAAATTCCGATGGGTATTGTCTTGAGCCATGCGGGGACACGTTACAGACTGAATACAGTTGACAAAGCTAGAGAGTTTTATACTTCGGTCCTGGGTGCAGGCTCAACTCCATCTGGTCAGAAATCTCCGAGTGGCAAGGAAGTCGACCAGCAATCTGAGGCATTAGGTTTGGTTTCCGCTGGAATGATACAAGCTGAAAGGCAACGCCAGATGGAGGTTAAAGAGCAGAGGATGACTCGTGCAGCTTATAAGCGTAAAGAGAAGGAGCAACGTAAAAAAGAGCCCAAAGAGAATTCTTCTGGAAATGCATCATCGCCGGTGGGAGGAGCAAGACCCAAGAGTTATGCAACACATGCAGCTCTTTCAGATCTTGATGGTGTCTTCTCCAGGCTGCGTGCCAAGGGAGATGGCAAAGTTTTTGACCTGGAATGTTAATGGATTGAATTCTCCTCAGAAACGGAAAAAAATCTTTTATTATTTGAAGCAACATACCAATGACGTTATTTGCTTACAGGAAACTCATATCTTACTTAAAGATCAGAAATATTTAGTCAATGCTCGTTTGGGATCTCATTTTATATCTTCTGCTCCTGGGAAGAAAGGGGGAGTTGTTATATATGTTAAACAAAACCTACCAGCTTGTCTGGTAGAATCAGATCCCCAGGGGAGATATGTGATGATTGAACTTGGTATATATGGTAAGAAAGTACTTATAGTGGGACTTTATGCTCCAAATCAACAACAGGAACAATTTTATAAGCAGTTACATCAAAAAATAACATTGCTTGACTATAGATCAGTGGTATTAATGGGTGATTGGAATGGTGTCTTAGATATACAAAGGGACAAGAAAGGTTCCTCTCCTTTTCTTAAACAAGCAAGGCTACCTAAAGCTTTTTTTGATATGAAGGAAGACTGGGAATTAAGGGATTATTGGCGGGAATGTAATCAAGAGGAGAGGATTTCACTTTTTTTTCTGATAGACACCAATCTTTTTCAAGAATTGACTTTTTTTTGATTACTACGGATTTGTATAATAAAGTAAAGAATGTAAAGATTTTTCCTAGATCACTGACGGATCATAGCCCAGTTTGGATGGAGCTGACTCAAGAGAAAGAGGAAAGGAGATCCTGGAGAGTTAATGAAAATTTGTTTAGACAAGAGAAGAATGTTCAAAAGTTAAAGGAGTGTTTAAAGGACTATTTTGTTTTGAATATGTATAAGGGGACTTCAATGTCAATGGTATGGGATGCAGGTAAAGCATTTATGCGTGGTGTTTTGATAAAAATGAATAATTGTCATAAGCGGAAGCAGATTCAGAAACGTAGAGAACTTGAAGATGAAATTAAATCAAAAGAAAGGGCCTTGATTTTAAATCCTTCTGATGAAAGTATTAAAGAATCTGTAAAGTTATTAAGGTCACAATTTAATATGTTGATAGCAGATCAAGCTGCAACCAATTTATTGTTTATGAAACAAAATACATTTTGTAATGCTAATAAGCCTGGGAGATGGTTGGCTTATCAATTAAGAAAGAAACAGAGACAGAGAATAATAGAGAAAATAAATTACAAGGGTAAATTAGCTTTTCAGAAGGAATTGATCAAAAAATCTTTTTTGGATTATTATCAAAAGTTATACAAATCTACTAACGTGCAACTGCTAGATATAAATAAATATCTAGCTGAGGCAAGTTTTCCCAAACTGACTGAGGATCAGAAACATGAAATTAATGGCTTAATTACTAAGGAGGAAATTGCCTCAGCAATTCAACAATTGAAATTAGGGAAAGCACCGGGTATGGATGGGTTAACAACTGTTTATTATAAAGCTTTAATGGAGGAGATGATCCAACCATTAAGTGATCTTTTTAATGGTATCTTACAGGGTTTAGAGATTCCTCCTTCATGGCGTAGTGCTTTTATATCATTGATTCCAAAGGAGGATCAAGATCTTACTTTACCAAAAAATTATAGGCCTATATCTCTTTTAAATGTGGATTATAAGATATTTGCAAAAATTTTGGTAAATAGGCTTATGAGGGTGGTGCATCATCTTGTGCATAAAGATCAATCAGGGTTTATGGAAGGTATATGAAAAATAATGTTAGACAAATTATTAATCTATTAGAATATTTAGACAAGAACAACCAAGTTCCTGCAGGGCTCATATTTTTAGATGCTGAAAAAGCATTTGATCAATTGAATTGGCATTTTATGCTAAGAGTAATGGAAGAAATGAATTTTGGCGAAAAGATATTACAAGCCCTTACGGTAATATATCAAAAACAAATGGCACAACTTATTGTTAATGGAGGTCTGTCGGAGGTTTTTACAATAGAGAAAGGTACTAGACAGGGGTGCCCTTTATCGCCATTGTTGTTTGTTTTAACATTGGAAATATTATTGATCAAAATTCGAGAGTCTCAGGAAATTAAAGGAATAGAAGTTAACAAAAAAGAATATAAGCTGAGAGCTTTTGCGGACGACTTGGTTGTTACTTTGTTGCAACCTGATCACTCTGTAGTAAACTTATTACAGTTGATTCATCATTATGGTTTGGTTTCGGGTTTCAAGATTAATGTAAATAAGACTAAAATCTTACCTAAAAATATGTCTAGTCAGGAGAAGCAGATTTTGGCTAACTTGACGGGTTTTGAGATTGTTAATAAGGTAAAATATTTGGGGGTGATGTTGTCTGTTTCTAATGTAAAATTATTTAAAAATAACTATGAAAGGTTGTGGGTCAGGGTACAGAAGGACTTGAAGAATTGGGAGAAGTTGCAATTATCCCTCATGGGAAGAATTGCAGTGATAAAAATGAATATTCTACCCAAGTTTCTTTTTTTGTTTCAAATGTTACCGATTTTGAAAAATGAGTAATTTAAGTGAGTGGCAGAAGGGTCTTAATAAATTTATTTGGGCAGGGAAAAAGCCAAGGGTTAAGTTTAAAATTATGCAAGACTTCCGTGAGAGGGGTGGACTCAAGGTACCAAATTTGAAATTATATTACGATGCGGTGGTTTTAACACTAATTAGTGATTGGGTAAATTTGACAAATCCTGAGATACTTCATTTAGAGGGATGGGATTTACTTTATGGGTGGCATGCCTATTTAATATTTAATAAAAAAATGGATTGGGTCTTTAAATCTCATATTTTAAGAATCTCTTTACTTAGGACTTGGAGAAAATATTATAAATGTGATTTTAAAGTTCCATTATGGGCCATACCTTGGCATGCGATAGAAGGAATAAAAAAAGGTGTAAAAATGGATATGGTGTCTTATAGTCAGCTACTTAGATGGGATGGGCAAAACTGGCAGTTAAGATTACGGGAAGATTTAGCGCAAGAAAATATTATTTATTCTTGGTTCCAATATAGGCAACTAGTAGATAAATGGAAGGTGGATTGTAAATTGGGTTTTCTTAGAGAAGATGGAAATCTTATTAAGCAAGTTAAGGATCAAAGACAAACCCACATCAAGAGAATCTACAGGGTATTAGTTGAAATGGACTCAGAAATGGAATTAATTAAAGACTGCATGATTAGATGGGCGCAGAATTTTGGTGTCCCAGTCTCATTGGACATCTGGGAAACCATTTGGATGAGAAATGTCAAATTTACACAAGCACAGAACCTTAGGGAGAATTTTTATAAAATGTTTTATAGATGGCACCTTGATCCACAAAAAATGTCTCTTATGTACCCTGACGTACAACCTAAATGTTGGAGATGTGGTTATACGGATGCTTCCTATTATCATATTTGGTGGTCATGCAGAGAGATAAAAGCATTTTGGATCAAAATATGGTGGAATATCCAGAGAATTTTTAGAAGGAGGGTAAAATTTACTCCGCAATTATTTCTGTTGGGCATTGTTACAGATTGTGATACAAAGGAGGTTGTATTGATGTTAAATTTGATTACAGCCGCGAGGCTGTTAGTTGGACAATATTGGAAGAAGGAATCTTTGCCTACACTGCAGGAATGGTTTCTTAAAGTGTCCTATTTGGCGGAAATGGCAAAGATTTCGGCTTTCTTAAAGCAACAAACGCAAGAGAAGTTTCTTGCCGTTTGGGACAAATGGATAAAATTTATACAATTTAGACTGGGTATAAAAAAATATCACATAGTTTTTTCATAAGTTTTATTTTTATATATAGAGAATGTTATATATAGATACTTTTTTTATATATATATAAATATAAATTTTTTAATTTAATTTTTATCTTTATTTGTTAATCTTTAACTAAGCCTATATTCTGCTCTGGGAAGCTCGGGGGGGGGGAAGGGAGGGTGTTTGTGAGGGGTGGGGGATGGGGGTTTTTTTTATATGTTTAGTTTTTATATTTTTTTTTGTATATGTTGTTTTTTGTTTTGTATTGTTTTTGTTTTTTTGTAAAATTTATAAAACTTTCAATAAAAAAAAAAAGTATGAATATGCCAAACAGATAACAGCTATTATATAGTCAATAGATTTGAAAGTTACAATTTAACTTTTAAGAATAAGAATGGCTGATTTTCTTTCACCCCATATGCATCACAAGTTCAGGAGCAAGGAGCTCTCTGTTTGCCCATGTTTTGTTCAAACTACCTAGGAACATCATTGCTTTTACATATCTTCTAATGAGTAAGTAGTAAGTAAATAGATTTATTCTCATCAAGCTTACTCTTATGCTAATCTGGGACTTTACCATTCTTAATTTAAGAAAATGGTCTCTAGAGTAAAGTCTTAGATGTGAAGAACATTCTGTAGAATTCACAATTGTCCAAATCTTCAGATTAAATGTTAACTCATATAATAAGAAGCTCTTTGTTTTTCTTTTAGTATAACAAATGATATTCCTATTTGGGATTTCCTATTTGATTCTGTTTGTTTGTTTGTTTGTTTGTTTGTGTGAGAGAGAGAGAGATCGAGAGAGAGCCAGTCACACTGACATTCTGGAAGAAAGTACAGGTAAATTACTTCCAAAAATATTACCATGAAAACTGTAAGTAGCAGTCCAGGGGAGTCACCTGGAATCAAGATTAAGGGCCATAAAAACAAAACTCTGTGAATACTGTAAGTACCTTTTCCAGAATTTGTCTTGCTGAGGTTATCAATATCTGCAAAGCCACAAAGATATTATCATGCAACTGACATCAGTTGTATAATTGCATGAATAACATACAATGTGTAATTTGTCATTTGTGCAAGAACATCATGGGCTTTCTGATATCACTTGCCCCTTGCCCTCACTGCAGATGTCCATGATCATCAGCTCATCATAAGGCCCAGTGAAAACAATATAAAATTAGTTATTATGTTAAGCCACACTTGCTCACCCATCTCTCCCTCTTTTTCCCATTTTATCAAGCTCTTATCCATTTTAAAATAAACAAAATCAGACATTTTAGATTGCTCATGTCTTCCAGAATGAATCATATACGTGTATATAATGCAAATAGAGCAACATTAAAGTAAATCATTTTTCTAATTTTATAAACATAATAATAGCAAAAATTAGGTGTGTATATCAAACATAGTCATAACACAGATGTACCAATCTCTATATTAAAGTTAATACTTTTTTTGATTGCCCACCTAACTCTTTAGTATTTCCAAGTGTCTTGTGTGAAGTAATTTGAAAACTTTAGAATAGAGATGCTTCAAGTTGGATTATATAAACTGATTACATAATGCGTTGCCTCCAATATATTAAAACCACACAGTATTAGGAGAAATAGCAAAGAAAGGAAGGGCACCTGTCTGATAGTTTCATTAGAGTACAATGTACCAGTCCTTGAACCAACTAAATATTATGGCAGCATTGAATCACCTGCCCCAACTGCTTCCTGCAATTTTGCTTCAGTAACTAGGCTGAGTGATGCTGTCCTTACCTACCCATTACCTAATGGGGTAAATTATCTCATAATACTGCTTCTTCTTCTAGACCAGACATGTCAAACTCGCAACGACACGTGTCATCGTGCAACATATTGGGACAGTTTTGCCATTGCCGGCAATGGGGTGGGCACGGCTTCCAGATAATGTGTCCGGCCCACCCCTGTTCTAGACTCTTTGCATGAAAACAAAGATAAACGATGTAGCTTCAGAAGCACCTTAGTACCTTTTGTCCTGAGTACTAGGAACAGATATTAGAATCAATGTCATTTATATAATGATATCATGGACATCTCTGATATCACTTGTGTATCCCCCTGGTTTTACTTGTGCTCTGCTTTCGCTTAGTTGAAAGACTCTTAAGGTCTCTTCTTCAGTCTGTTTCTTCTGTCTTTCCTTCTCCTCTCCTCCTTTCCCCACCAGGACATAGAGAGATACAGGCTTTCTATTGAAGTTTGGATTTTCCTTAATATGGGTCCATATATCAGTAGTGTCTTTAGTTGTTCTACCAGCTAGAAGTTCAGGGAGTGATCTACTTGAGACAATCTTAATTGGATTAATGTTAAACAGCCTGCCAAAAAGTTTTAAAACCAATGCCAATTCTCTTGGAATAAGGTAGGATACAACCTTGCAATTTGTAATAAACATTTTAGAAGATTTTAGTGTATAGGAAAAAGCTGACAAAAATTTAACAGGGAGTGGAGAAGTTGTTCTGAAAACTAGATAGTGAGAAAGAAGTGTGGCAGCAATAAACATATACAGATTAATTACCTCCAGCAGTGCTTTTTTTGTAAAAAAAAAAAAAAAAAACTGCCGGAACTCACACATGTCATGCAACCCGCCTTGCCTACCCTACAAGGTTCCATCCAAAAATGGTGCTGGAACTCCATTCTGGGTGTTCTATGACAAAAAAAAGCCCTGACCTTCAGAGAAAAGAAACTATTGTTGACAATCAAGTTAAACTACATTCCAGAGAGAATGAATCACAGTGAAGCAATATACACAGACAAGCAGGCAACAACTTTATCATAATGAAACAGAGAATATTTTTGGAGGTAACTTAAAAGATTAACCTCCTTCATATGGAAGGAATACACATGCAGGAACTTGATTAAAGAAAGAGATTTTTACTGAAGTGGATGGGGTTTGCAATACTTTCATTTATCAGCAGACAGAAGGCAAATCTTTGCTGAAAGTAAATGAATGGCACCTCTGGGTTTCAAATTACAAATTTATTTTGTCAGAGATGGAAAGGAGTTGCCTGTAAAAGATAATCTTAAGGAGGGAAGCGTATTTGGAGAAGACTGTGAATGCAAAAGCTTAAGTTATGAATAAATACCCACCTAAGAAGTACTGGATTTTGTGACTGGATTAACTTAAATATAATGGCTCAACTTGAAAAGGGGGATTTGTGCAGTCATGAAGATAGATCCCTGCAATATGAAATCTATATTGCAAATGAGAGCCAAATCCACTTTTCTTTAGCTTAAGAAAAGAGAGATTTAGTATCATCTAGAGAAGATTCACAATGATATTGGTGAATCCATAAGGACTAAAACTCCAAAAAAGAAATATTTTGACATTTATTTATGAGGTCTCCAGATACATGTTCAGTGATCAGGGAAAAAGGTCAAATAATGGATAATGTTAAAGCATACATTGGAAGAGTCAGTAATAAGTTGGAAGAATAATTCATATTCTGTGTTCAAAAAAGGGAAGTGAGTACATTATTAATGATGTGACAGAATACTTGAAAACAGAGAGTATGGGGAACCAGAAAATAACAACATGTACCTCTGAGAATAAAGGAATAATAGTGATAAAGATTAATTCCCTAGATTAAAATATAAGGGGCATCTTTCTAATTGCAGAACTATGAAAGAAATTCTAAGCAGATTATCAATCAAGGCCAGACAAGTAAAAACATAAAAACCCGGATATAAAAACATTACCCAGTATATGTCTTATCAAAATGTTTAGGTCTGAGGTCTCTTTCTATATATATTTCCAAACATGAAAACAGAAGCAAAATAAACTCTGGAAGTATAAAAATGTATGTGTTTTTGAATATACATTATAAAGAATATTGAACCTTGGATGTTGTCATAGAAAAAAATCAAGATGTGGAATGAATAGAGTGGAACAAACATCCAGATTCAGAAAAAATCAAAGCAACTGAAAGAACTTAAACTCTTGTGAACTCTTATAAACTATTAGTCAACCCACAAACCTGAATGAGAAAAAAATATAGAAACAACACAAGGTGATTGCAGAGAAGAGTGCAGATAAGAGCAACAAAAATGATTAAGGGGCTGGAGGCTAAAATGTACAAAAAACAGTTACAAAAATTGGGTATGTCTAGTCTAATGAAAAGAAGGACTAAGGGAGACATGATAGCATTGTTCCAATATTTGAGGGGTTCCTACAAAGATGAGGGGGTCAAACTATTTTCCAAAGCACCAAAAGGCAAGACAAGATATAATGGTTGGAAACTAACCAAGGAGAAAGGCAACCTAGAACTAAGGAGAAAATTTCTAACTGTGAGAGCAATTAACCAATAGAATAGCTTGCCTTCAGAAGTTGTGGGTGTTCCATCACTGGAGGCTTTCAAGAAGAGACTGGACAACCATTTGTCTGCTCAGGGGTTGGACTAAAAGACCTCCAAAGTCCCTTCCAACTCTATTAATCTCTGTTCTGTGATGTACTCAACATGATGTAACAAGGGAGTTACATCCTAAAGTTTCTCTTACATTGCCAAAGAGAAAGGAACAAAAAACTATCTAAATTCTCCATGCTGAAGGAATGCTACCTAGTACAGCTCACAAATGAAAACACCCTGAAAAGAAAGGAGTGAATTATATAAATACTCATAGAATTAATGCAGGAAGAAAAACTATGGATTGCAAATGAATCTTTAAAACAAGCAGAATATATATAGTCATTTAGCACATTTGGTAAATCTGCTTGGGACAAACAGAAATAGTGAACACTTGCCCTTTTATCCATCAAAGCAGAACATATGTCAAGTCACAAGGCATATCCAGATACCCAACTGTTATGGACTTTTAAAGTTATGATCCAAGACCATCCAAGAAGATTAAAGGCCCAAAAGATGAATTCATCTCTATGCATGGGAAAGATCAAGTCTCAGATGAAGCATGTTGACATGATACACCTTTCTGAATAAGATATGCAAGGGAAGGAACCCATGAAGATGAAGTATTGTGTGACAAAAAAGATAGTGACAGAGAACTGTACCAAATTACTACTAATCAATTGTTACCAACTGTTCTTAGGGTTACGAAAATCATGGATTGATACACATTTGTGGATCTTTGGACAATCTGATGAGAGGACTTATTAGAGATGTATCTCCAAAAGCAGTAAGTCTTATGGATTCATTGAAACATACAGTTTGACCTTGGTATGCAGCAACTGGATCCTTTTATTTACTATCATCTTGAATAAAATAAAGATAAAAATGGGAAATATAAGAAACAATATCTTTATTGGAATCACAATAAGTGGAGGAGAAAAAGCAAAGTGTTTAGCTTTGTGGAGAGACCAACTTGGCAGAGACCGATGTTATCTGCTACAATGGATATAATGTATCAATGAAAACATCTTGGCTCTTTTTATATAACTTGCACTTATTTATCATAGTGATTAAAGTTAGGGATAGAGGAAAGGTAGATAAGGAATCTTTATGTATAAGAACAAAGCTAATTGTGTGGTATGTTGAAGAATTACATCAATATTCATCTGATAGAAATCCATCAATTTCCCATTGGTTATTGCAGTTAATTCTAAGCTAAGGAGGCAGATATTCAAGATACGATGTTTTCATTATTACTTGAAAGAGATGCCAGTGATGAAATAACAATCATGCTCAATCACTCTTTGCACAATGATTTCATTGAATTTTGCAGTAGCATTCTCATTGTTTAGATGGACCAGGCATAATTTTATTAGAGAGATCTCTTTAAAGTCATAAGGGAAACTGTATTCTAAAATGCATGTCAGAACATATCCTTCAATGCAGAGACTTGTGAATTATGATACCTTGTAAACCAGAAAAAGATCTTTACAGGTTGTTTAATGAGACATGAAATCTTATTTTCTCATGTGCTGTGTGGTTTTGGGAAACTCAAGGGGAATGGAAACTTCTTTCCAATTCTTATATTCTATACCAATAGTAGGTATGTAGATGCACATAAGTATTAAGATCTACACACAACAGACCTATTAACCAGTAAGCTCCCTTTGAATGGATTTTGAAGCTTTCCTAACTCTTTTTTGGAAAGTAATTAGACCTAATATTTCTGCTCATGAGTCTTTCATGATGAGTGTATCTAGAATTTACAGTTCTAATTTGCTATATAGAGTCTATAATTCAACATAAGCAATGTTTACTAGTGTATGTGTTTTAATGAGATATGTAGAATATCAAATAATGAGAAAGATGAGAAAAAGATGTTTGATATCAATGAGAGGTCAAAAAGAATGAGGACAATAAGTGAAATGTGTAAACATATTAATATGCTACTGGAAATATGAAATCTCTATCTCATACACATGCCCAATGTATCTAAGTATCTCTGTGTTTTATGTATGTGTGTTTGTGCGTGCATGGTCATATGTATGACCAGTTAGCTAATAAAGTGAAGCAATGTAGCTTCTCTAAATCTAACTCTCTAGTTCAATGTTTCATAACCTTGATAACTTTAAGATGGGTGGACTTCAATTTATGCTGGCTGGGGAATTCTGGGAGTTGAAGTCCACATATCCTAAAGCTGCCAAGGCTAAAAAGCACTGCTCTCATCATTTAATGCCTTCCATTAAAGTTTTTTAATGGAAGGCATTAAATGATGAGAGCAGTGCTTTTCAACCTTGGCAACTTTAGGATATGTGGACTTCAATTCCCAGAATGGAACATTTTTGGACTATTTCAGTGTGTGATACGCATATTAATAATATTAATT
Source organism: Crotalus tigris (assembly GCF_016545835.1). Taxonomy (NCBI): domain Eukaryota; kingdom Metazoa; phylum Chordata; class Lepidosauria; order Squamata; family Viperidae; genus Crotalus; species Crotalus tigris. The sequence goes on along the minus strand of NW_024100518.1, from coordinate 2,004,485 downwards.
GTTTAGTAAGTATAAGTTTTTATGCAGCTTCTACATATAAATGAGATAACGTAGCTGTGCCTGTCAAGAAAAAAAAAAAGCATCCAAATAAGAAGCAACTTGAAAAACACAATATTTGCTAAAATGGCATCAGGAAAAAAAATCAGACATAAAAAATAAAGAGAGAAATATACATAACCATGTAGAATTATCTGTAAACTTCCCCTAGATTTTAGGACTGGAATCCAAATATTTCATAACTAATCTCATATTTCTAAAATTGATATTTATTGAATCTATTATTAATTATTTAAACTGAAATATTTTTAATAAATGAAATGACTGGAAACAATTGTGAAATTTGTGACCAATGGATACACCTGTAGATTCTTAATAATCATTTTCTTTCTGTTTTTTTTAAAACCATTCTTCACCCCAGGAATGAATCTGGTATATTGCAAAGCAAAATACCAGCCCATACTGCCACCTTTTTTGCAGCAATGCCTTTGGATCCAGTGAAGATGCCATTGCAATTACAGAGAGCATTCTGAGAAGCTAATTCTTGGTGTGACATGATGTCAATATTCCAAATGTGCTTCCAGCACCAAATGGTTGCCTTTGCTGAAGTAATCCTTCTGTATATAAGCCCCAAAGCCCAAGAGATTGTCTTTATTCTTTACAAGCTCTTCTACTCGTGTATTCACTGTTGAATTTTTTTCTGTATCCTCCCAGTTGTATTCATTCTTGTCCTGCACTCAAATGCTTTGGATCCCCTCTTCTCCGTGGTAGCCCCTCAAGTACTGAAAGACAGTATCATGTCACCCCAAAGCCTTCTCTTCATTGGCTAGACATACCTAATTCCCTTAACTGTTCATTGTACATTTTAGCCTCCAGACCCCTTTGTTGCCCTACTCTGCATTCTTTCTGGATCCTCTGCATCTTTTTTTTTTATTTTATTGTGGCAACCATACCTGCATGCAGTATTCCAAGTATGGCTTCACTAGTAAAGTATAAAGCAATATTATCACTTCTCATGATCCTATCCCTCTAGGACTACATTAGATTTTTTGGCAGCTGTAGCACATTGCTAGTTCATACTTAAGTGGTGATCCAATAGGACACCTAGATCCCTCTCACAGTTATTACTGCTGAACCAATAATAACTACACCTGTGCAGAATATATGATAAATATGTATATTTCACCTATTAGCTGAAACTCCGGTTGCTTTGAGTGTATTAAATATCTCTTAAATCCCTTTCTCATCCATATATATCAGACATGTCAAACTCGTGACGTCATGTGATGTCACACAACGTATTGGGATGGTTTTGCCATTGCCGGCAATGGAGTGGGCACAGCTTCTGGATGATGCATCCGGCCTGAGAGCTGGCAGTTTGACATTCTTTATATATATATCAACTGCCTGGGAATGTTTGTAAAACTATCTTCCCCAAAAGAGGAGAAGGAGGATTTTAAAATTCAAATATTTGAAGTATCTAATCTACTTTGTTCTTCTCATAAGAATAAATTAAACTTGCAGATTTGAATATAACTATGCTATGTTTATTATTTCTTCAGTTTTAATTGCTTTGTAAAAAGAAGCTGCACATATTCAGTGATTAAATGGCCTTCATTTGAATCATCTGAAGTGCAGCTGATTCTACCTGGCCGTAAACATAAAAGTCCAGATTCAGACTATTATGAAGACAATAGTTCCTCACCTAATTTGGGGAAAAGAGCTAAGCACCATCAAACTGTAGAATAATTGAGAGATCACTCAACTGTATAAAATCATGCATGCCATGGGGAAAAGGGACCTTGGGGAAATCTTTCAATGGGCATTCCTCATTGGGAAATCCAATAAAGCTAATGAGATTTAGAACAGACAAATGAAAGTTCTTCATTCCACACACAAGATGTGGCAATAGCAACTAACATGGATAGCTTTAAAGAGGTATTACGTAAAATAACGAAGGATAGGTTGATCAAAAGCTATTATACTTTAAGATTCTCTATCACCAACATTTTGACAGATGCATGCTTCCAGACAGCAGTTGTAGGGGAACAATAGAGAAAAAGGGCATGTCTCCATCTGTTTCTTGTGAGCATCCCAGAGATCCCTGGTTGGTCATTGTGAGAATCAAGCTGTTGGTTAGAATGGCCTTTGAGCTAATCTAGTAAAGCTACTCTTATCTTCTTATAAGAGTTGCAACTAAAGGGCAGATCTTTGGGCTTTAGAATCCTTTCTATTCCTAGCAGTTAGCACAGGAATATTTATCTCCTGACTTATAAACTGGATTTCCCTTGAAAATGTTCTTTTCAGTTCTTGGATTGATTTACCACTGACACTCTTACCTTGCCTGAACTTCAGGAATGAATTCTAGCCATACTTCCATTCTGCTTATAGCTATGCATTGTGAGTTTCCCTTTCAATCTTGCCTTGCCTTGTAAGTATTTAGACTGCTCTATACCCTGAGACAGAATCAACCAGGGATACTTGATAAGAAATAATGAATTAAATGAACATAATTTCAGTTAGTGCCATGGTAAGTCAATTTTAAAAACCACAACAATCATGAAAAACCATCATAATTAATATTATGAAAACTAAAATTGTAATACCTGAAATTGTATCCAATTTCTACCATACAAAGTTTCTCCCACTCAGAGAAAGCCCATTTGCACTCTATGTAAGGATGAAATCCAGGTTTTTTAGTTCTTTGTGTAAACTATTACACTAGTTTACATTACATTACATTAGTGTTGATTGTGCAAATTGCTCCAGTTGTGCTTGTACAAACACTTTTTGTTCTTTCCCCTCATTTAACATGGAATCCCAGGCTTCAAGTGCATCAATATGTTTCTACAGCACTCCAAGGGATAGTTAAAGGGTAGAGTGGTTTGAAAAGTCAACTATTAGAGCAGTCAAATCTAAGAAATGAGACTACATGTCTATTTCTGGAGTTCAATTTATGAATTAACAGTCTAACCTTTTACATTTTATTTTGTGCCACACAGGAAGGATAAAAATTTGTTAAAATGACTTTGTTATTCTGGTTTCTCTATTCAATAGTGCAGGTTAACTTGACCCACTGTTGTTAACACCCTGGAGTATAAAATGTATACTTATAAAATTGAGTAGTATTTCCTTGGAGGCATCCTGCATTATGTCCTTCATACTTGTGACAGTCAAAATAAACATATTAGCTTTCGGAAAACGTCCGGGCCATTTCCTGCAACAATGAAATCTGCATGACTTCTAACCACAGTACAAAGAGGATTAAAATTCAACTATTAGGCCTAAAGGTAAACTCACTGGAGAAACTGACTCTTTGGAAAGGTGATGAATTTCTCTCATGTTTTTGTTGTGAATGAAATCATAATTCACATAATTTATGTAATTATTGCACATCAGTCTTAGTGTCATTTGCAGAAATTGTGAACAATGTCCAGGGTTTCAAAGAGAATCAAGAGGTTCCAAACACAGGACTCAGCATGGTTGTGTGCTGTTGCACCATATCAGAGAAATAGTCTACACTTATTTCAAGCTTTTTCTGTGCTGCTTCTGGAAGGCCCAAATCCAGTGAAAGAGAGAGCTGTATGAAATATGGTCTCTGTGGACAGATGTGTGAAATACTAAGGCACAATAACAGCCTTCCATGTTAAATAAAGCCTAAACAGGGCCACAGTTTTACACATTTGCTTGGCTAAAGTACTGGATTAAGCTGAAAATAAATTGGAATTCACAAAATAAAAATGTAGTATTCAATTTTCAGAGCTGAATATTTCCCAGTTTTTTTCAGCACTATTCTTTTTCTGGGACTTTTACAGACATATGAAAAAAAAAAGAATAAACCAAAAGCAGGCCAGGAAGGTTCCATTTTATAATTTGTATTCTGACACCATTTACTTGATTCAAAACCCTTTTTTTTCTTTTTACAACCCTGAATGGAGCTGAGTATTTCCCGGCTGGATGCCCTTTCTGATGCCACATAGAGTTCACAGAAGATATACTTTTCTTTGCACCCTATGAAAGAAACATCTGCCATTAAGACTGAACTCTCAACTTTCTGATTGGGAGAAGACCGCCTCCACTGCTAGGCCACCATGCCACTCTCGTAACCCTAAATTATTATTATTTATAATGGTGATACTTCAATAAAAAAGAATGTTGATATTTTAGAGTATATGGCATTTTCTATCAATTTAATTGTTTACTTATTAATCATAGTGATATGGGTGCCCATCATAGTGCCACATAGTGTGACTCTGGTTGGCATACAAAATAACAATTAAAGCAATTTTAAAAACATTCAAAAGTACAAAAAATAATATTATGAGGGACTAAGAGAGAGCATGAGAATATAAAGAATTGAGCCATTTAACCACTTACTATATCCTTGCAATATCCAGGCCTATTGACACAACCAAATTTTAAGGGATTTCTGGAAGGTCAGAAAAGATGGGGCCAATCTCACATTGGGTGTATATGATGTTCCATAGGCAGGTGCAAATTTTACATACAATTTTCAGTTGCTCAAACAACAGAAAACATTAAAATGGTCTAACAATATCACTTGTTTACAGGCTAATGCAAACTAGCTATGGGTTAACCACTGAAGAAGAATATAATCAAAACTATAATCCCCAAATCAACCACAGGAACATTATGACTGAGTCAATATTTAATTAAAGCATAATTTATGTGAAACTCTAAGAAGAACAATTGTAGGTAGTGATACAGCTTAGAAAAGTTAACCAGAACCCTAAAAATAATGTCACTGTACCCTGTAAGCTTGCTTAACAACTCTGTATGTGTCTATGAAAGAGAGAATAATGCAGAGTAACATATATATATATATATATATATATATATATATATATATATATATATATATATATATATAACATTTCCTTTCTAAACAGTCAAATTAAGGCTGACTAATAAGACCCACATAAGCTGCCTTCTCCAACTATAACTAAAATACAAAGTAACATGAGAGCAGAAAAATTAAAACTCCAGCAGATCCATGTTCAAATAAGCCATGGTGAGCCATATCAGTTGTGGTGGCACAGTGGTTAGAATGCAGTCTTGCAGGTTAACTCTACTCACATTGACAGGACTTTGATTTCTTTGATCCTGACTGGCTCAAGGTTGACTCAGCCTTCAATCCTTGGAAGGTAAAATGGTTGGTAAAATGAGGACCCAGATTGTTGGGGTAATATGCTGACTCAGTAAACAGGTTAGGCCTGTAAAGCACTATGAAGCGGTATCTAAGTCTAAGAGCTATTGCTATTTATTTATTTGGAAGATCGCTATAACACTGTATTTTGGATAGTATAGCTATGTTTTCATCCAATTGCTTTGGTGAATTTAAGATTTATTCCTAATCTTCATAATATATGGTTGGGCTCTCCACATAGGAGTAATGTCTTTCGGAGGCTATTTATTTTATACAACATTTAATTCAATTACCTAAGAATTCCCCCAGCGAAGAGTAAAACACTATAGCATCAATGTATTTATTGACTTCCCTGCTAACGAAAAAGACATTTGTCACTGTCAGATACCAATTGGCTAATATCACTCCTATTGTAAAAAATTATTCCTTCACATAAATATATTTTTATCAGCTTTGCTGATAAGATCAATTGCTTGTTGGTTGATTTAGTGGAGGCCATTGGAGGAGAGGTGACTGGTTGTTTTAGGATGGTTTTCATTCTCCTTTGTCAAAACTTCAGCTATTTGAAGTGCCTCTTTTATTATTCAATAAATAATGTGTCAAACCTTAGCCTACCCCATCGGTATATAAAAGCTACTCTTCATTGTTCTGTCATATTAGAGCATGATGATGAAATATATGAAGGTTGGACCTCTGAAATTGGCATTGGCTCTTATTAGGCTGCTATTAACAAAGTCAAAAAGAAGCATCAGAATGACACATTTGCATATGATTACATTCCAATAGGTGCCATGTATATTTTACTGTTCCAGTTATTAGGTGCACCTAATATGGGCAGAGAACATAGTACTAGATCATAAAGAAATTTAAGAAGATAAGTATTTTTCTAATGCAATATGGCTTCTCTATAGGAGCAGCCCATAAAGAGGTCATAAATATAGTTGTAACTTCTCATTGAGTTTGTCAGCAAGTGGCACTGAGATATTGGAAATTATAATCATGATTTACCATGCTATGAGTGGTTTTACTTCCTTGAATTTGTCTTAATTTTGAGTTTGTTTCATCCCCATGTTTGTCTTTTTCTACTTCAAAGTTATGACTGCCACAAAGCTATACTTGCTATGCATTTGAAATAGAATAAATACTAACACATTTTATAAAGCTCCATGGATATATCCTTCTGCTGCTCACATCATTAAGCAATGAAGATATAAGAACATGGATTCTGCCCATACATTGATTTGGTGAGCCCAAATATATATGAAAACTTATAGAGTAGGAACTTAAGTATTTTATCATGTTCTTGAATATGACGGGATATCAGGGTTCCAATATTTGAGGGTCTACCACAAAGAAGGGGGGGTCAACCTATTTCTAAAGCAACAGAAAGCAAGACAAGAAACAATGGATGGAAACTAATCAAAGAGAGAAACAACCTAGAACTAAGGAGAAATTTCCTTAGGATGATTAAGCAAAAGTTGTGGTTGCTCCATCACTGGGAACTTTTAAGAAAAGACTGGACAGCCACTTGTCTGGAATGGTATAGGGCAGGCACGTCAAACTCGCGATGTCATGTGATGTCGTGCGATGTATCGGAGCTTTTTTACCATTGCCGGCAATGGGATGGGCGCGGCTCCGGTATGATGAAACCGGCCTGTGGGCCGGCAGTTTGACACCCCTAGTATAGGGTCTTTTGCTTAATGACCTTCAAGGTCCTTTCCAACTCTTATTCTGTTAACTGTTAATTCTGTTATTTACAGACTCTTAAAAGATGTTTTAGGTTGCAATTCTCATGCAATAATGTAAAGCCCAGACTTACTTCTGTATAAAGACACATAGGGATCAACTTTTAAAATATGAATTGAAATATAAATGTCAGAAGCTGATCTGACAACCCTGAGAATTAGCATGAAAAGTCATTTTGGAAAAAAGATGGATATACAAGACAACATCTTGCAAATAGAGAGGGAAATTATATAAATAAATGTGTCAAACATATTCTTATGTGCAATGTTATCCCAAAGGTGCTTTTTCATGAGGCAACTGGACTTCTTTGTTTTTCCAAACTCCAAAGGGGATATTTTTTTCTCCTACTAAGTGAAAAATGTAATCTTAGGCAATACCTAAGAAAGTCAATCAGAGTATTTCCTAACCATTAGAATCTAATTCTATGTGAAAAGTTTCTGTCATTTTATTCATACCTCTTCTCTCTTGAAACAATTTTGATCAGCCCTCTCTCAACAGAGGGGGAGGGATATGACATCATCTATCTTCAGTCTACAACACAGTCCTTTCAGCAGTTCTAAGAAGACTCCACACCCATTTGCACTACTCAGGTGACCCTGATGACTCAAATAAACCTCCAGGTGGACTCAATGACTCTTTAAAAGAATGCAAATTATCAGCTGCCTGCAAGGAGCATAAATTCTTCCATTCACCACCATCCAGTTGGAGTTGAAGAAGTTTCTTGGATGAGAAGTGAAACGTCTTCAAAGAGAAAAAAAGAAAGCACTTTTGGGATAACTGGATGATTGAGAATCTCCATGGACACCTCTGTGCAATGGTCTTTAGAGCCAAAGAAAATGGAAGTTGAACAGAGCCAAGGGGAGAGCCACTTTTATACACTACGAAGAAATACAAAGTTTGTGAAATACACAAAGAAATAGACTTAGAAGAGAGTGAATACAATTCTAAAAGGCCAGGATGAGAAAATGCAATATTTCTGCTTCTCTAATTTTTATCAGCCTCTATCTGTATCTGCAGCTTCTAAACCAGGGGTCTTCAAACTTGGCCCTTTTATAACTTGTGGACTTCAACTCCCAGAATTCCTGGCTGAGGAATTATGGGAGTTGAAGTCCACAAGTCATAAAAGGGCCAAGTTTGATGACCCCTTTCTAAACTTCTTCTAATGTTTTTAATGATGACTTAAATCCTCAGAAATTGTTTTAAGAGGAGTAAAAATGCAGTCATGAAGAAAATATATATATATATTGTGAGCAAAAGGGTATTAGTGTACTATTTAAGATCATGTTTCTCAACCTTGGCTACTTGAAGGTGTGTGGACTTCAAACTCCCAGAATTCTCAGGCAGCAATATCTGAGATGAACTAATAATTGATGCCAAGTTTTTAAAATATGGATATCATGATTTATATTTGTTTTATAAAAGCTTAGTCTTATCTCGAGCACTTTAGGCAGATTAACCAACAGACTAATGAGAGGAAACACGTGAAAATTATGAGTAGAAAAATATACTGAACAAGATCAGACTCCAGCTATAACACTAGTCACAAGGGGAGGACAATTCAGGAAAATTGTAGAAGCTATAAAACAAAATCATATATTATACATGCCCTGTACATTTTGGTATTAAAATCAGTGGTTCGTTTAATATAAAGTAAAAACCAGACTGGATTTCAATTTAAGATCCTGTAAAATAATACTTTTTTGTATGTGAATAAATGGAAAAAGGGAGGAACAGCAATGATTTTCTTTTCATTTTATCACTGTGAAGAGATATAAGCTTTTAAGAAAACAAAAGAAAATGTTGTTGAATATGGCTTCTCAATATTTTTTCAATATTGGTTCAATCTAGATTCAAGGCTAGAAAAATTTTAATGGACACTAAAGAGTAGCAGGGAAATACAGAAAACTCCACCTGTTGCTATCATCTAGTGGTTATCCTGATTTTTGGAAATCAGATATGATAGCCCTATTTCTAGGTGATACAATTTTTTAGTTATTAATTAATTTATAATGTTTATTTGCCATCCATCTCATATCCAACAATTCTGGGTGGCCTGCAATGTAAAAAAAAACATTAAAAGCATCCATTAGAAAAACACAGCAAATGAAAACATTAACAGATAAAATCAAAGAGACAATATGGCAAAGAAGGGAGCTGAGATCGGAAGAGAGTTAAATGCTGAGATTCATGTACTCACTAACAAGGTGCAGAATCTTTCAATAGTTTGAGAATAGGTGAAACAAAATATCAAAAAACTCAGCTTGTTAATTTAGAATACCCTGAGCGTTAGAGGGTAGACAAAAATACATACATTAATGTGAAAAGGCAGTATTATGTCTGGCTTTTCACTGAGGGGTTTAATCAGTCTCATTACAATAATTCCAGCTCCTTTTATAGCATGCTGTACCTTATCTGAGGTACAGATGTCAAATCCAGACTCCATTTGAAGTCATTATGCCTTAGCCAAAAAATATTAAGATGGATCCTAACCTGTGTCAATAGTCTATTATTCAAATGATTTAGTTATTTTATTTTTTTAAAAAACTGACTTATCTATTTAATGACTAAATTTATACAGGCTGTAAGAACAATAACAATGGCCATCATTGAAAACTTTTGAAAGCAAAGCACACCCAAGACACAAATTTAATGCTATAAAGCAAGTTTAAAAGTCTTGTATGAATAAGAGAATTTTAGAATATGCTAAGATAATGTAAAGAGGGCACCACAATATTTCTGAACACCTACAGTAATAGGTCCTATAATAGGCTATTATTACAACTACTAATCTAATCTGAATAAATATTGCCAATAAGAGCTCTGAGAGACTTGTTCTTGAGTTCAGCTGGAGTTGCTATCAGAAGCCTGACACACTTGGTATATCAGTCAAACTTGATAAAGACACTTGATAAAGAACTACTTAGTCCTAATGAAATTTGCTGGAGCAATAATTAATACCAGACTGAGAACACCAGCCTTTTGGACAGCATGAATCTATCTAGAACAGACTGGATATTATTCAGGCTATATTAACTGATTGAACTTCACTTATCACTTAAATCTTAAGCGCTTAGAAGCAGAACATCAAGACAGCTGAAGCATTATCTGTATCTGATGGGGATAGAGAAAGAGAATAAACACTATTAACATATGCATAATACTTCAAAGCAGGATACACAGTGATGGTTCAAAAACACAAGCTAATGGAAGCAGCATCAGGATTCAAGCTCTGTCTGTTTTTATGTATGTGCAGTGCTTACCCGCATACAAAGAAGGTAGCTGCTTCTGCCATCTTGTTTACCCTAAAGGCCCTTCTGATCTTCAAAATGGTATCTCCCAGGAGTTTTGTTTTATTTGGGGGGGGGAAGAGGTTGCAACCTTATCAACCCCAAAGCAAGACTATTAAATTAATATTTACTGAAATTTATATATTTGGAATAGGAGTCCATGTTTTCAAAGTGGAAAGCTGAATAGGAGTCCATGTTTTCAAAGTGGAAAGCTGAAATGACTTTCTGAAGCTTAAGAAGCAAAAGGGAGTGATGTTGGCTGAGGACCATCTTAGTGAACAACAACAAAATAATTTTTTCACATGTTTGACTTACATATTTGTACATGGTATACATACATACATAATGTTATCTTGTTATTTTATATATTATATTATATTAATAAAAGAACATGTAAAATATGTAGTTACTGAAGTATACAAAAGCACACACACATATATTATATGTATGTGCATTTGTGTGTGTTATATATAACATTTCTGTATGCAGTTTTCTTAATATAGAAACTTTTTCAAAGCAAGTTCTCTTAATATGTAAATATTTTCTATACACTTCTATGTACTTAATGTTATTTTTCTGCAAGTATTTTTCTTATAAATGATTTTGAGGCATATCTTTTTCAGCTGCAAACTATATCACAATATCCAGAAAAAGGCAGATGTTAATGTATTCTGATTGAAGTATATATTCAGAAAATATCAATTTAAATAAGTTTATAGTACATAGTTCTCTCTTTTCTCCTGGGCTGTGTCTCATAAACTATTACAAGGGATGCCTATATACATGCCTAGGGGTACCACACATTTGCTGTGTTTGATATATTGGAACCAAAGGGCAATATAAAATTATGCTTGACAATATTTTGTATAATGTACTTCTCTGCAAGTCTCTCAAAGAATCACTCCCAAAATTGTTTATGGATTAAAACCTTACAAGGAAAGAGAATAAAATCATTGGTTGCTAATTGATCTGAATTCTTTCAAAAGCAGAAATGTGAAAGAACAAGAAGAGATACAAAGTGTTGTGTAGGAGGTAGTTTGAAATGGAAGACAGAGTGATACCTGGGTAAGAGAAGAGCAAAAGCATATAAGCAAATATTGTTCTCTTTAATGGAAGTTTTGTTACAAAGGTGATATATAATTAATGTAAACACAGGCTGTTTCATCCATGCTTAATATTTTAAAGTGCCCTCCTCACCAATCCATCTCCAAATAAATGATAAGTATATAGTTAAGCATCTATTAATTTGAATACTGATATTACACAATATTACCAAAACTTTCCTAATGTTGACTCTAAGCCAGATGAATTTGGATTTTGTAAAGTCTCAGTAAAGGAGTGTACAGTGTCTTCGGAATTTTCCAAGCACTTTATTATTAGTATCTTCCATATGGTAGGTGCTGCTTCTGCAGAGCACTAGCAAAGTCACTCTTCTTAGTTCCTGTGTGGGAGAGACATCTTTCTAAACAGTTCCTCAGTACCAGACAGTGTTAATGAGTGAGTCACTAACAATGTTATTTGCCTGGAGCTCAACAAGTAACACATTGCCTTCTGCTGCTAAAAAAAAAATGAGATCTACTCCATTGATATATGAACATCTCTCTCAGAAAGCATTTGAGGCAAAGTAGCTGGGTGAGTCTTTTCTGCTAGTGTAATGCATGAAAAACATATGTCCTGGTCAACATGAGGCTCTCTGGAATGCAAATGTTCTTTATATATGACCCAGATCTATTTGCAGCCAGCCAGAATCTCCTGATCTAGCTACAGACTGAATCTACAGCACTGACATACTTAGATATTTCCACATATTTATTTTGAATCCCCCAAAAGAGTGAGAAAGATTTACTATTTTGGATCTGCTTTTCCAACTCATAATTCAGATATATTCGCACATTTGATTTTACAACTGGGCAGCAACTGCATATCTTAAAAAAATATTATATGAAACTTTATAGGGATTTTCTCTTTTTCTTGCAAGGAATACATGTAAATTTGGATCTTTCTCCCCTTCTCCTCCTCCTCTCTCTCTCCCTCTCCCCCACCACCAATGTAATTAGTATGAACTAGATTCAAATCCATATTGAGATGCATGGTTTCCTAGGACAATGTATATGATGGTATTCTGAATTACTAATGTAATTACCAGAGTGCTGCTGGGAAGAAAGTTAAGGATTAACTCTCTTTTGCCACTTCACAGTCCCAGTGAGATAATAATTGACTTTAATAATTTTAATAAAATTATGTAGGAGTCTAAATTCACCTAAAGACCACGCAAAGAGATTCTTCCAGTTAAGCTATTGAATAAATTACTGAGGGAATATTCAGGGTCACTATGAGGAATTTCAGTGGCAGGATTCTGGTCCAGGACATAGAAAGTCTGCAGGTGAGTGAATTGTATGAAAAAAATTATGCCACTGAATAGCCACCATTTTTTTCTGAATTTTTCATATAGACTGTTTTGGATTATGTTTGCCTTGCTAGGCCTGAGGCCTGCCTTGTGTACCTTAGTTAGAAATTAAAGAGGTGAATCAGTTCTCTTTATTCAAAATACAAAGCTATGAATGATACAAAGCTAGTCATCATAGTTACATTTATCTCTATCTAGCATCAGAATTAGTGTACCTCTAAGTGCCCATTGCCAGGGTATACCCACTATGGTTCTCATGTTATGCAAGTAGATAAATAGGTACCCACTTTGGTGGGAAGGTAACAGTGCTCAATGACATCATGCTGACCGCATGACTGCAGAAATGTCTTCAGACAGCGTGGACTCAATGGCCTTGAAATGGAGATGAGCACCATCCCCTTTATTTGGCAACGACTAACAGAGTAAAAGCTGCAGGACTCCTTAACTATAGTAAATAGGTTGTTGAACAAGGGAGTCAGAGGGTCCTTTCGGCTAATCCACTATTTCTAACATTATTATACAAGGAAAGATTAGCAAATGTAGAAATCCCAGCCATGTCTAAAAAAGTATGATTCAGTTGGGGAGATATTTCACTTCCTTGTCTTGCTTAGAGTGTTTTCTTCTATCTTAGGAAGTGACTGGATGGTTGTGACTGCCTTTGTTTTAAATTTCTTAAACTGATAACAATTTTTCTGACTAGCAAGAGTTATTAAAAGACATAAAGTTTCATGAGCTATAACAAAGCTTATGCCTTTGAATAAAACCTATCAGTCAGAAGATATGCTATGAGAGTCCTCCTGATTTTTTTTCCTATCATACATTGAGCCAGCTCTCTTCCTATACTGCTACTTGAGAAAAACTGGAGTTTTGATTCCAGCTGTGGCACACTGCCAAAATAACTGATACATTAGCAACGAACATTGCAACCAGTGCTGGTATGGCTAAAGCTGGTATCCTAGTCTTCAGCTTCTGAATCTTGCTCAAAAGCATTATGTGAGCATCTGGTGATGATTATGACATAAAGAAGATTGTAGTTCAGAATGTAAAATAAGCATTAGTAAATAACATGAATTAAATTATGAAGGAAGAAAAATCAATATATTATATGAAATCAGGAGGAAGATTTAATAGATCTGAAAAAAATGGTCCAGTCATAAATGAACAAGTAAAAATGCATGTCAGAACAAATGAACTTGGCCTTATCTAGAGTGTCATAGGTGTATATAAAAGCAAGAATAAGTAGATCACCTACTAACCTTCAATGGATGTTGGTAATGAAAAGCCCTGATATAAATTTTGGGAAAAAATTGTACAAGTTCCTGAATGTATACAATCCAGCAAAAAAACAAAAACAAAAATCAAAACAAAAACAAAACACAAGTTGACACAATTGGTTGGACTGGAATGAAAACAGAAAAGCGTTATTGAGCCATTGCAGCTCAACAATGAATAATAATGATGATTCATTGGTCAGTATCTACTTTAAAATAAATTCTGTTTCAAATAAGAGGTATAAGCATAAGCAAAGCTATTCACAAGCAAAGGATTGAATAACATTTTCAAGTGTGGTTGATTAAATTGTTTCTGATTAAAGATTGAAGCAAGTGTGAAGAACAAGGAAATGATGAGATGTTCTGGAACAGACTATCTTTTCAGAATATAAAGAGTAGACTTTGAGAAAATGAACACATAAGAAAAAAGGAAAGAATGCACTGAAAGCAGAACTGCAAGCAGAGAAAGTCCTGCATATAAAAATATTTGATGATAGATTAATTTTTTAGTAGAAGGAATAGAAAGCAGTTGTAAGGAAAGACAATATGGAAATCACATGGAACCGGGATGGAAATAAATATATGAAGGGAGAAATGAATGGATCAAGAAAATCGAGGAAATTGTGCCTGAATGTAGTAGTAGTGAGATTCTAGAAAAGAGAAATATAAGAAGTTTAAAGAATAAAAAGCAGTCTATGTAGTAATATATGGGCATGAGGGAAGCAAAGATGATTTGCAGAAACATAAAGATATGGAGAAAGCTAGTGACTGGTGTTGCTATAAAGATATTTAATTATGGGTTCTTTTCCCTTTCAGATCTCATGTCTTTAATTTCTTTGATTTATCACTTCTTGAACCTCTCTAATTTTATTTTATTTACTTTTTATTTATCTACCTATCAAATTTCTACACCATTCAACTGATCTAAGTGATCCTGGACAGTTTACAGATAAAAACCATAAAAAGAAACATAGTTAAAAACAATATTTAAAACAGAGTTAAAAGTTAGAAAGTTAAAAAACCCCAAAAGTTAAAAAAAAGGCAGAGAATGTGCTTTCAAGCCACAAGCCTCCCCAGGGTTGTATGCCAGTTCTAAACCCCATGCCAGGAAAACAGATGTTTCAGTTAAAAAATGGAGGTCCAATATAGGAGCTCTGATAGTAATGCTGAATAAGAAACCTGACAGATAGGAAGAATACAAATGGAGTGCATTAAATTATAAACTGAATCAACATTGGACTTTTAGAAATTTAATTGAGAAGACAGTGATTATTTTATAAATAAGACAAGGGAGAAAATACTACATTATAATGTTTAGCAACAACAAGATGATTTGCTGACTATTTTTCAAATGGATTTAGTCTAAGTTTGGCTTATACACTCTAAGGCATAGCACTGGGATATAGATTTTCTTTATAATCAGACACTGTGCATAAAATTTACAGACGGCTTCATTCTTAGCCTGAGCCAGAGATCTGCTTGCAATATTGATTTGTTGTAAAGGATGCTATTCCTGAATTTTAAAGGAGAGTACTTCATAATATTTTCCTCCAGCAAATAGTAGGTCTGTCCATTCACAAGTTTGTAAACATGAATATTTTTGCATATAATCACTATGCATATATTTTTAGGAAATACATGACACTGTCATCAATGTCCATACTAGTTTAAGGAAAGAGCACGTGGTCATATATTTTTCTAGGCATCAAGCAATGCACAAAAGAGGAGGTTTTTTTTCTCTCTCTCTCTTCTTCAAGCACTTGGCTCCTCACCTAGCTGAGCCAAGGTTACTTCTCATCTTCAGCTAGAAGCCAATCTCCCTCTTTATTTACTATTCTGCAGCTTACCTCTGGCAGGCCATGAAACTAATGAAGTTGCTAGGCAACCACCACAATGTCTCCTCCCCCCATCCCTTTTGCAGGCTGTGGCAAAATTTCAGGGTGTGGCCATATGACTGGAAAAAGAAAAAAGAAAAGAAGTGTTCATCTCCACCCAATATTTAACTAGATAAATGGACAGAAAATATCCAATCAGTGGGTACTCTGTCAGAAGATCTTTTTGCAAATGTGTTTCCAAGGCCATAATGAGTCTCATCTGCTAAGCCACTTGTTCCATACAAAATATGTTTTGATATGCGTACAGAATACCGCTTTGTCACTTCTTGATGAAGCAATGTTATTGTTAGAAAAACCTATAAACTTCACTGTTCAGTGTCTAACTAGAAACTATATCTATTTTCTTTGTTTGATTTTAACAACATTTGCAAACTGGTTTTTTTAAATGCTGCTCTTCGAACACAAGTTGTGTCACCTAATAGCTCACAATAAACACTGCACGAACACACACAAATTGACAATATATCAAAATAGTACAATAAATGTTTTCATTATACCAAGTACAGTACAATAAAGTAAAAACAGAGAAACAGTATAGTTAGATTAAATCCAATGATTAATAAATAACCACTCAGATACATATATTAACAAACTTACAAATAAGAAAATCAGTCATTTCAGAAATAAAAAAGCATTGCTTGGAGTAGCCCTTGTAGTTCACAAATTGAATGAGAGAACTCATTCAGAGAATTTCACATCCAGGTTCACATACCTACCACTTCTTGCTTACACTTCACTGTGAAGTAAATTATTCAGGGCACTTCAGTTTAACTCCATTCAGCTTACAATAAACTAATTTTCAATAAATAGCGGATCTTCTTACTGCTCCAATGAAACACTATAGTAGACCCTGGACTCTGGTTTATGTGCTTTACACATTTTTCCTACTGCCTTGAAATATAAGGATATCTCATGAATGATCTTCTTCTTCCCTTGAATCAGAGGACTTACTTTAGTAAGGAAATAATTATTGTCTTCCAATTTTGGAAGGAAGGAAGGAAGGAAGGAAGGAAGGAAGGAAGGAAGGAAGGAAGGAAGGAAGGAAGGAAGGAAGGAAGGAAAGAAGGTGAGGCATTACTGGAGTAGATGACTAGACTGAACCTAAGATCAAATGTGTCATTAGTCCCTTCGCACCCAGAAAAGATCCAAGTTCCAAGTTTAGCCCACCTTGAATTCCATTGACTCTCATCTACCATGTTTTCTCTGACTGTTAGTAGTTCAGATTCTTATAGAGAGCTTTAGCATACAATAAACTTATATATTCATTTGAACTACCAAGACTCCTGATTTCCTGTGCTTGACAATTACTTTCTAATGAGATAATGTATCAAATGCTAAGATTTCCTAATGGGAGTTCTGCAAACAAGATTCTCCCAAAAATCTGTAATAGAAAAGCAATTTCTTGTCGCTCCTGTGGCACTCAGAGAATATACATAATGTATAGAGTAGAGGAGTTGCAGGAGATGGTAGGATGATGAAAATAATATCTACCTCTGATAGTCAGAGGCTTATTGTATCAAATAACCTTCCACTCTCTGAAGACAGGAAGGACATAAATAGAAGGACTCTTTTGATATAGTTTTGCTCTGTAATAGTAAGGATTCTCCTCCAAATGAAATCTTTAAAATATTTTTAAGTCCAGATCATCTCATTATTATAAGACGTTGGATGAGATTATTGATGTTTACTTTTTCTAATTGGTTTTCTTTTACAGTTCACAGAGACAGAATGTCCAAACTGAATTTATGGTTGATATGGAACTACTGAATGCAAACAGTTTATAGCATGAAATGCTTTTCTATCTGTTTATGCATTTTTTTCTTAAAAGGTGCCTGTTCTAGCCTGACATAGTATTGTACAACATTTATTTATGATACTAAGTTAGCAAAGTTGCTTTTTGCAGGGCTTTTGGAAGAGATTTATAGTAACTCTCTGGCTTCTAGGCTATTGTCTTTTCATCAAAAAAAAGAAAGAAAGAAAGAGAGAGAGAGAGAGAGAGAAAAGAATGAAAGAAACATTAGTTAAAAGAAGCATGACCCAATTGTGACTATAGCAAAATATTAATTTTAGTGTGAAATTTATTGGTGTCACATTTCTGCTAACAAAGCTTGAATATTTGGGTATATTTAGTGATAAGGCTAAAGTTTATGTTCTACATAATATTTTTAGTTCCAAAGGTGTCCCTTCCATTATTTTCAGCAAGTTTGGAGCAAATTGTGAAATTGTACGATGCAATTTCTTTGCTTGTTCCAGTTGCATCAGTCCACCACTCCACTCACCACCAATAATAAGAGACAACAGTGAGAACAGAGCCGAGGTGGCGCAGCAGTTAGAGTGCAGTACTGCAGGCCACTTTAGCTGACTGTGTTCAGCAGGTCAGCGGTTCAAATCTCACCGGCTCAAGGTTGACTCAGCCTTCCATCCTTCCGGGGTAGGTAAAATGAGGACCCAGATTGTTGGGGGAAATGTAAATATATACATACATTGCTTACTGGTGTACACCGCTTAGAGAGTGCTTGCACTTAAAGCGGTATATAAGTCTCATAAATAAATAAATAAATAAATTAGGGGAGGAGCAAATTGTAGAGAATTTATGAGTGAAATTATATGTGAAAACCTAAATTTACTTTGCAAATTGGGGAGCAGGGCAAGAATTGTCAAGAGTTTTTTGGGGTGTTGGAAATAAAACATTTTAAATATTTTTTTTAGATATAACTGACAATAATATCCATGCAATATCTGAGTAGAAAATAGCATTTCAACACAGAATTGAAGAGGTCATTAATTCTCAATTAGGTCCTCCTCCTCCTCCTTCACCACCTCCTCCTCCTCCTCCTCATCCTCCTCTTCTTCTTCCTCCTCCATATATACTCCATCTGCTTTCCATAAATGTTTCCACAATCTGTTCTCCTATCTTATTTTTCCTTATTCTAGCCATGTTGAGATGGTTGAGTGATGCCTGAAATATGGAAGTATAGGAAGCCCCTGTTTTTCTGGAAAGTTTCCTACCTAACTGCTGATGATTATAAGGCTAAATAATTCTTTCCACAAAGGAGGAACAGTGATGATAATTAAAACCTGAATGCTTTGGAAAGGAATCCATTCATTATCTTCCAGCTCCAAAATTCTCTACCTCAATCCAAATAGATATTCTCTTCTTAGAAGTAATCATAAAATTCCAGTGAAGGATAAGGAATCCGATCAGTTAAAATTTCTTCAGTTCCACTACAACAATTCCAAATTTTGCAAAACTCTACTGGTAGTATAACTAAAGCTGCACTGGGAACTGAAATAAAAGATGCCATAGGATTAGGAATGCCCAGTGTTTTGTAGATTTCTTCCTAAATTAATGATCTTTGCTATAATTTCAAAAGCCCTTGGCAAGTGATGAATTAAGATTTGTTTTCTTTAGCAGCCAACTTGGGAGATGAGGGATGGCAATGGTGATGGTAGTGCAAGAATAAGGAAGAGGTTATTTCAGCTGCTAGCATTGGTGGCATGCAAAACAGCATTGAGATTTATACCAGATAGAACAATTACATGTACTCCTAACTTAGATTTTCTCCCTGTCTTCTTATGCTCGTGCTTCTGACATCTAGATGTTTGGAGAATTCACTAGATACATGCAGAATATAGGACCAACCTACTTCGTAAATCACATGTACATTACTTTTTGCCTGAACTAATAAACAATTACATTAATAGTTTTGTTCAATAACTTGAAGTTTTACAGGTAGATTCAATAAATAATCACAACTATATTTTTTGGGGGGGGGAATTAAATATATCCCAAAAATGTGGTTATCTCTTTTTGAGAAACTCCTGTAATATACCTGTAATATAGCACACTCTCTAAATATATACACCAAAATCTTTTCCACTGTATTTAGCAGAATATTGATGAAAAATAAAGCTATTTCCCTTCACCCAATATTTAATATTTCTGTATGATCTTACTCATTCTTGATATATGGTGAATTTCTTAATGTGCCTTAATGTGCCTAGCTCCTTTTTATTAGAGCCTTAAAAGGAGTTTGTCCTTTTTTTTAGGATCTTTATAAGTTTGGGGGAAATCTTTTTTCTTTTCTTCTTCTATTTTTTATCTTGGATTGTTTAGTTTCATTTTGTTGTTGTACATTCTGATATGCTGTTTAGATTTTGTAATCTAAAATAAAGAATAAAGATTGGGTGAGGAAGAAAAACATTTTTTTGCTTTATTAGCCAAATAATAACTTCAAATAATTCCTACACTGAAAGAATTGTATGTTTTTATTGTGTAGGCTAATATGTATGTACTACACAAAATGGAATGATATCAAAAGTAAAATGTTATAAAGTAAAGTGAAGTATATCAACGTAAGTGTATGTTCACATTCATGAAGGTACTGACCAGGGAGTTGGGGAGTCCAAAAATAGGATATCTTTATTGAGAGACACACAATAAATCCATACAAAGATATTTACAAAGTGCTTCCATTTTTCAGACCAGAGTAAAAGGTTTTGCCTTAGGCAATGTTCCCTGACATTCATATTAAATTAATTCAACTTTCATTTACTTGTTCACTGCATTATAGCAGACTAAAGTACTCTGTGTATAAAAGCCTTCCAAAGCTATTTCAAAAACAGAAAAAAAAGTTAAAAAGTTAAAAAAGTACACAGAGCCACCTCTATGTACAAGTCACAATTCTTCAGTTCATCCACACAAAAATAATGTACCAAACTTCTATATTTATATGAAAGGCATTCTAGGATTTTTTTTCTCCAAAAACTTTGATTTAAAATGGGAGGGTCATTTCAAGGTTTACAATAATGTAAACCTGTAACCGATCGATTTTTAGGTCTAATCTTCATTGGTACATGTGTTTAATCATAAACTCAGGGTTATCTTCCTTTTATGTGAAAGGAATAGTAAGAAAACTTTCCAAGCACTTTCCATGTATACACAAGGAATTTTTCATCCCTGTATGTTCACTAAATCTTCTACTTGTTGGTGAATCTCCCATTTCCCTTCATCCTTTAGTGCTGCTTTCTCTCATAGAATAGATGATTCTTTGATAGGTCAATTTTACTTGGCTTTTAATTTTATCCAGCTTGTGGATTCACTATATTTCCATCCAGTCTCACATTTCTAACATTCATACATTTCTCAGTGAACTGCAAGAGAGGAATGCACTATTCTACACATCCCCTTCCAGCATAAAGCTTCATTGCACTTCCAAAAAAATCTGCTCATTGTCCTTTCTATCAAAATTCTGCCAAATGCTTTCCCAGTGAGGCTTAACAATCAAGTCTCATTGCATATTTCCTTTTACCCTTGTTATTTTCTCTTTCTGTAAAGGGCAAATAATGGCATTTATACAACAGGTTAAGCTAGGCTCCAGGAATATGTGAACTACCAGAAGTACAAGTACTTTCTGCTTCATCTACTTCTGCTTCATTGACTATGCTAAAGTCTTTGATTGTGTAGATCACAACAAACTGTGGCAAGTTCTTAAAAAGAAATGGGAGTACCAGACCACCTTACCTATCTCCTGAGAAACCTACATGCAAGTCTAGAAGCAACAGTTAGAACCAGACATGGAACGACTGATTGATTAAAAATAGAAAAAGGAATATGACATAGTACCATGCTGGTTTAATTTATATGCAAAGTACATCATGAAAATGCCAGTCTGGATGAATTACAAGCTGGAATTAAGATAGCTGGGAGAAATATCAAGAACCCAGATATGCAGGCAACATCACTCTAGTTGCAGAAAGTGAAGAGGAACAAAAGGGCTTCTTGATGATGGTGAAAGAGCAAAATGCAAAAGTTGGCTTGAAATTCCGCATTAAAAAAAAGATCATGGTATTTGGTCTCACCATTTCTTGCCAAAATAGAAGGGGAAGAAATGGAAGCAGTGACAGATTTTATTTTCTTGGACTCCAAGATCATTGCAGATGGCAACTGCAGCCATGAAATTAAAGCTATGGCAAACCTAGACAGCCTATTAAAAAGCAGAGACATCACCTTGCTAACAAAGGTCTGTATAGTCAAAGTTATGCTTTTCCCAGTAGTTATGTATAGTTGTGAGAATTGAACTATAAGGAAGGCTGAGCAGTGAAGTATTTATGCTTTTGAATTATCCTGTTGGAGAAGACTTTTGAGAATCCTTTGGACTGCAAGGAGTTCAAATCAGTCAATCCTAAAGAAAATCAAGCCTGATTATTCTTTAGAAGACAGATACTGAAGCTGAAATACTTTGGCCACCAGAGGAGAAGAGCGAACTCATTGGAAAAAACCCTGGTGTTGGGAAAGATTGAAGGCAAAAAGAAGGGGATGGCAGAGGATGAGATGGTTGGATAACATCATTGACACAATGAACATGAATTTGGGCAAACTCTTGGAGGCAATGGAGAACAGGGAGACCTGGCATGCTATGATCCATGGGGTTGTGAAGAGTTGGACTGAAAAACAAAAACAATAGGTTTTTGATAGTCAAAAATGATAGTCAAATAAGTGCATTAGAAATAATACATTTATATGTCTTGTGGGAAGCCATCTTGAAAGATGGTGATCATGTGATTCCAGGATGTTGCAACCATCATAAATACATTCTGGTTGCCAAGCACTCAAGTTCTGAGCATAAGACTGTGGGAATATTGTGACAATTGTAAATGTGAAGAACGGTGGTAAGTGTGAGGACCAGACTTGTCCAGCAAGAAGTACTATCAAAAGATAGAATTGTCTCTAGAATATTCTGTCCCTTCATGATTTCATTCCCATTCAGGTCCTTAAATTCAGGTCCTTATTCCCACATTCAAATTTATTAAATTCACCCAATTTTACCTTTCCTATCTCTTTATAGTCTTACATCCCTCTTGACTTCCCATCTTTCACAGAATATCATAGGAGAAGAAGACAGCATGAGGAAACTTCTCTGGGCCTTTTTCAAACCAGAAAGCCAAGGGCAGCAAGGGATCTGCTAAGTGATAGGAAAAGAAAGCCTCACAACAATACCTTGTTTGGAAAAGCACAGCTGAAATATTTTTTAAAAAAAAAAATCAATAACATAGTGAAAATGGAATAGAAAAGTAGAAGCCCTTTTCAAGGGGGAAGACAGATTTCAGAAAATTAGAAGTCAGACTTCAGCACATAATTAGCCTCTCTACGAGCATAAATACTCAGGCAGCATTTTTACTCCTTTTACATAATTAATCTTCCTTGTTGCATTACCACCTTCAAGGCAGCAGTGTCAAGCAAGAAGTTCAGAGCAAATGTACAGGGATAGAATGTCTCTGGAGGCGCTCAGTCATAGTTGTCTCAAAGATGTTTTTTCGAAAGGTAACTGGACTGTTTTTTACCTTAAAGAAAAAGAAGAACAAAACATTTCTCATTCAAGAAACTTAATCAGTTGTGATAGTCATGGTGGTGGGGAGAATGGAAGGATAGATACTGACAGTTGAGACTGGATGGTGGGGGGGTGGAAGAATAGGTTCTGACCTGATGGTGGGGGTAGGGGGGGAAGGATTGTATTTCTTTGCAAGTATTTGGTTATTAATATTCTCTAGGACAGGGGTCTTCAAACTTGGCCCTTTTATGACTTGTGGACTTCAACTCCCAGAATTCCTCAGCCAGGCACTCTGGCTGAGGAATTGTGGGAGTTAAGTCCACAAGTCATAAACGGGTCCAGTTTGAAGACCCCTGTTCTAGGAGCTCTTGAGGCACTTGGAGGTTTAACCTTGCTCTTAGGTTCACCTGAATCAGAGTGCAATTGGTAAATGTCATCACTGGAGGATAAAATACCACCTATTTCCAGTCTGCAGCACAGCCCTTGCAGCAGTTCCAAGAAGATTTCACAACCAATTGCACTTCTGGCAGGAGTCCCCTGGGAGTAAGTGTCATGAACTTAAACAAGGTGACATGCCTAAGACTGAAGTCTTAGTGGGATTTGTATTCCAATACACCTGTTTCTCTCCTTCTCCATCTGCATGTTATTAACAGCTTTATCACAATTATTTAACTCATTTTCTAGAATGATATTCTTCATAGTTAGCAAACAAGTGGACTAATAATGTTTCAAAATAATCTTTGTTCATTTTTACTGTCAAGAAAAATGATTATGTTCTTGGATACTTCTGAATTAATGTAGTACTTACAGCAGTCTGAAATGCACTCCATTATTAATTAGATTTATTTTGACTTAAGATAGCTACGATACCCTTAAAAGCGGGAAGTTCCTATGCTGGCAGAAAAGTGAACCAATAAAGGTAACACCTTATTGCATATTACTGGAAGGCAGTTGGCTAAATAGCATCCATAATTTAATGCCTCGATGCTACAAATAGTATGTATTGTTTTACTTGGCTTTTAAAGTGATGCCAGGCTGAATACTAAAACACTTTACTCTCTGAAATTCACATTGTTTTCCTCCATTCTGCTTTGCTGCAGAGTCTTGGACTGAGTAGTCTTTAGCCAATTTAAGAGCTGTGTCCCCAGTGAGCACACTAACCACTGAAGGCAACAGAGTGCATTTCAACAGAAATTGCATAGGTTCATTGACTCAAAGTTCAATTGCCCCTTCAATACATTTCTCAATCCTAACTCACACTATTTAGATGTATTCACAAGTGATCAACATTGCCTTCTGACTAGTTAAACCAGGAGGTATCACTGCCCTAATTGGGGCTACCAGAAATGTGTTCTTCTCTCCTTCCATTCGAAGGAGGCTATGTGCTCAGGGTATCATAAGTTAGTACAGGAGAGGGTAAACTCGTAAAAGCAACTCAGAATATTAAATGGGATAGAATTATTTAATTTTGCTCTCCCCAATATTCACCTGTTGATATTTCCCAACATATAGCCTTTATATATTCTCAAAGTGCTTGGGTAAATCTTTAATAGCAATAGCACTTAGGCTTATATACCATTTCACATTGCTCCCACCAATCTTGGTTTTCATTTTACCAAACTCAGAAGGATGGAAGACCAAGTCAACTTTGAGCCGGTTGGGATCAAAGGAATCAAATTCCTGGCAGCGTGAACAGAGTTAGCCTGCAATACTGCATTCTAACCACTGTGTCATTACGGATATGAATGCAATGGGCTCCAAGATCCCTTGAGATCATTACACAGCAGAGTCAGGTTTATGAACCATCAGCAATGTCCGAGTAACAGATTTTCTGACAAGAAGCCTGTAGTATGGAAGACCTGAAATGATTAGTTATTTTTCCCTCTCTTCTTATACTGTATTACCATAAATCATGGGGTATAATTCTAAGCTTTTTTAAATGTTTGCCTACTCCCCCAGGTAGTAGGGACCATGGCTTCTTGAAGTTAAAGTGATAACATTTATCTCAGTTTAACAATGGTGCAGAGAGAGTCTTGTTGGGTTTGTCACAGTGTCAGTCAAGCATGAAGTAGCTGAAAAACTGGATCTAACAGAAGTAGTGACTAAATTTTTAACAGCTAAAGCAAGAAAATCTGTATTTTAAGAGCACAGACCTTGTTATTTGAATATTTTGTAATTACAGGCTACAGCTTTAGTATTAGTATTTTTAGTATTTTTTATACTGGATGCATTGGTAATAGCAGTTAAGGCTGGATAAACTAATGGATAACTTTAGATTGTAATAATAAAATTTAAAATGATCATTTTAATGCATTTTATATGAAAACAAATTGAATTCCCCTCTAGCTTTATGTACAAATTTATTCTGAAGCTTGCATGGCTCTCTTAGTTGACCTCTAAATTATTGGTTAGAGAGTCAAGCAAACAAAATAAGAAAATCTGTTGCAAAAATACTTAAAATATTAACCCAAAAATAAGGGCAAAATGTTCCCTAGTTTATCCAACAAGACCTCTGCCCCAACCTTGAGCTGTCTTTGGGATGTCCATTGTTTAAGTAATGTCACAGTTACCAGCAGCTGCCAGTTGGTTCTTTTCATGTTCAGCCTAAGCATATGAAGCTTCTTTTAGCTTTTTCAACTAAATTCTGGGAAGGGAAGGGAAGGGAAGGGAAGGGAGCTGGTCGCTTCATGAAGCAGTTCTGAGTAGCTGTTTGCTGATTAAGTGAAAAAATTATCATAGATGGTCAATCTCTTTAGTACAAAACTCAGATTTTTCAACATTGTGCCTCAATGAGACCAGAAAGGCAAAAGAAAGACTACTGACTATGGGATACAGTGGAGCTGCCCATTATGACATTGAACTTCTCTTCCTTTATTTCTCTCTAGATGAGAGTTTCAGCTTGAGAGAGGAACAGGAGAAACAGGAGGAGGTTAAACATATCCCTGAAGTTATAGCAGGCCTTCATTAGCCTTGTGGGGAAGGAGGAAGAGCCACTACCAAGACACGGGTTATATAAAAGAAACCTTCAGACTCGCAAAGTTCTGTTACTGTATCTTTATAATAAAAGTAATATTGGTGGGCATGACTTTGATTTCTTATTCTGATCTACCTTGAAGGATTGACATCACTCTTGCAAGTCTTAGTATACACACCCTCTCCCTCCCTTATTTTCCTGGGAACTGGTGTGTGCGTGTGTATTTGTCTTGTCTGAGACATATTCTCAGGTTATAGTTATTCCCCAAACTCTAGTGTCTTTTATTTGACCATTTTGATACCAGCTTTTTTCCCTATCCCTCAAGATCATTCCCTCTGTCTGCCATCAAAGCATCAAGAAAGGGTGAACCAATTTTCTAAAATCCTTCCCTTTTCCCTCTCTCCACTGTTCTCCATCCATGGAGCCTAGATGTCAAACAAAACTAAGGTCCCTGAAACATTCTCCTTTAGCCTTACTATTGCAACCTGAAATATTTTTTTCCCAAGAAACTGTTGTAAATTTTGTCCTAAAGTGTGCAGAGTCCTTGATGCTCTCTGTGCTTGGTTGTCTTCTTGCAGTTGTTTCATTACCCAAACTAGGTAACATCATTGCTACCACTGATGATGTTACCTAGTTTGGGTAATGAAATATCTGTAAGAACACAACTAACTCAGACAACACCAAGGACCCCTCATTTCAACCCTCCTTGATTGATATCTAAAATGTGCACCTGTATAAGAAATGTTGGTCCTTTTAAGTTAAAAACTGCATCATAACATTTGGAAAACTACATAATTCAGTAATTCAGTCTGATTTTCTGCCCTGCATATCAATCCAAGAGATCATTGACTAATATGCTTCAAACCATGGACAAAACAAACTAAAGCAGTGGTTCTCAACCTGTGGGCCAGGACCCCATTTGGGGTCGAACGACCATTTCACGGGGGTCGCCAAACAACGCAGGCCGCCATTTTTTCCCCCTTTTCCTTAGCTGTGCTACTCCCTTTTTTTCTATTGGCTTTTGAAAGCCAATAGAGTAGTCCTAGTTGAGTCTAGTCTACTCAGTAAAGTGACTACCAGTTGAGTAGTCCTTGACTTACAACTGGTTGAGTAGTCCTCGACTTATGACCGGTTGGGGGGTCGCGGCAATAAAAAGGTTGAGAACCACTGAACTAAAGGAACATCTACCGTATATACATCATAAAATGCAAAGTGTTCAATTTAAATATTAAGTGTTTGTGTGTTTCTACCTGCTTCCCTATTTTATCCTCTTTTGCTGATGTTCAGTATCAGTGTTTCCAAAAACTGTCTTTCTTTATGTCCATCCCTTACATACCGTAATGTGTCTCAAATAATACACCAGTAAGCATTTTTAAAAAATGTGTGTTGGTAATCTCTTCTAAACATCCTATGTCTGCCTTACAGGCTGGATGTTTTAAAATGTCATTATCAGCATCTTTTATATCAGTTCAATTTTCAATACAAATGTTATTTCCAACAAAGAACCTTTAGGAAAGCTTATGATATGGGTTTGTGAATAGCTCAGTAAAGTGACTTAAGTGTTACTAAAATATTTTGTTCAGCATCATAAACTGCAAGCAACAGTACCTTTAATCCATCTCTGTGCTGCCTATGGGGAAAGATTATACAGAATAATGCTGAAGTCAAACATATTTAGAATTGAAAATTAGAAGAGGAAGGAAGGAAGGAATTTTTATTTTTAGAAAAATAGCAAAATATTTAAAGCATGAAGGAATAAAACATACTTTACCCTGTTTCAACATAAGTATCAGGGCCAACACAGAATCAGCAATGTTCAGTACAAATTTCTCAAGAATATTGTAATACAGGGTGAATATTTCATTACCATATTTGTATACACAGGTCATCACCTTCATATATCTTTAATTTTATAGAATTCCAAACAGATTGAGACATATTCCCTTCTTTTTAATATCCTTGTCAAGGCACGATTAAGCTTAGTTATATTTATGTATAAGCTATATTGCTACTTTATTGTATTTGGTTTTAGGTCTGGTTGTATATAAAGTAAATCTCCAGAATTAGAAGCTACATTTCACTGCTATGCTCTATGACCTTCTAACACACCAAGAATTTCCAGAACACAAAATGTTCAGAATCACTGGGTTTTTTTCCCTGTCTTCTTTTTTCTTTCTATTATTTCATTTATAGCATGGGCATTCAATCTTTTGTTTCACTTGTCCCATGAATAGATTGTTGAAAATTGCATTCTAAAAGTAGATAAGCCTTTGACCAAGTGGACACGGTCAAAACAAAAATATAGTTTAATAAAATTCATTTTCTGTGGAAATTTAATTTACATTTAAATTTAAGTTTAGTTAAAATTCAATAATAATAATAATAATAATAATAATAATAATAATAATAATAATAATAATAAAAATTGAAAGGGACCTTGGCGCATTCACCATTTCTGGAGTCAAGTTGTTCCATTGGTTAATAGTTCTAATTGTCAGGAAGTTTCTCCTTAGTTCTAGGTTGCTTCTCTCCTTGATTAGTTTCCATCCATTGCTTCTTGTCCTGCCTTCAGGCGCTTTGGAAAATAGCTTCGCTCCCTCTTCTTTGTGGCAGCCCCTGAGATACTGGAACACTGCTATCATGTTCCCCCTCATCTTTCTCTTCGTTAAACTAGACATACCCAATTCCATCAACCATTCCTTATGTGCTTTAACCTCCAGACCCCTGATCATCTTTGTTGCTCTTCTCTGTACTCTTTCTAGAGTCTCAACATCTTTTTTACATCATGGTGAACAAAACTGGATGCAGTATTCCAAGTGTGGCCTTACCAAGGCATTGTAAAGTGGTATTAATACTTCATTTGATTCTATCCCTCTGAACTTGATCTTGATTCTATCCCTCTGTTAATGCAGCCTAGCACTGTGTTGGCCTTTTTGACAGCTGCAGCACACTGCTGGCTCATATTTAAGTGATCGTCCACTAGGACTCCATGATCCCTCTCACAGTTACTACTATTGAGCAAGGTACCCCCTATACTATACCTGTACATTTGGATTTTCTTGCCTAAATGTAGAACCTTACTTTTTTCACCATTGAATTTCATTTTGTTAGATAGTGCCCAGTGTTCAAGTATGTTCAGATCTTCCTGTATCTTACGCCTGTCTTCTGGAGTATTGGCTCTTCCTGCCGGCTTGGTGTCGTCTGCAAATTTGATGAGTTCCCCATCTATCCCCTCGTTCAAATTGTTGATGAAGATGTTGAAGAGCACTGGGCCCAGATCAGAGCCCTGGGGCACCCCACTACACCCTTCCCTCCATGTAGATGTGGTTCCATTGAGGACCACATGCTGAGTACGGCCGGTCAGCCAGCTACAAATCCATCTGGTGGTCAGGCTGTCTAACCCACATTTTTCTATCTTATCAAGTAGTAGGTTGTGATCTACTTTATCAAATGCCTTACTGAAGTCCAAATAAATTATATCCACAGCATTCCTCTGATCCACTAATTTTGTCACTTGGTCAAAGAATGCAATAAGATTTGTCTGGCATTATCTGTTTTTGACAAACCCATGTTGGCTTTTAATAATGACTTTGTTTGCCTCTAGGTGTTTGCGGATTCGTTGTTTGATTATCTTTTCCAGAATCTTCCCAGGTATTGAGGTCAGGCTGACAGGTCTGTAATTTCCTGGGTCCATTTTTTTCCTTTTTTGAAGATGGGAACTACATCAGTTCTTTTCCAGTCCTCTGGTAGTTCCCCAGTGCTCCAAGATCTTTGAAAAATATAGTTCAACGGTTCTGAGATCACATCTGCCAGTTCCTTGAGAACCTTGGGATGTAATCCATCTGGTCCTAGTGATTTGAATTTGTCTAGGCTGGACAGGTGCTCACTTACCGTTTTCTTGCCTATCTTAACTTGTGTTTCTATTCTGTTTTTTATGGCACTGTTTTCGGTAGGTTGGTCTGTTTTTTCCCTTTGTGTAAAGTCAGATGCAAAAAACGAGTTAAATAGTTCTGCTTTCTCCCTGTTGTTTATCACCTTCTTGCCACTTTCACCCACTAATGGACCACTTTTTTCTTGTTTTTTTATATGTTGAAAGAAGCTTTTTTTTGTTATTTTTGACTTTGGTCACAAGCCTTAGTTTATTTTGAGCCTTAGCTTTCCTTACTTCATCTTTGCAAACTCAGGTTATTTGCTGATATTCTGCCTTAGTTATGTGCCCCTCTTTCCACTTTCTATACTTGTCCTTTTTATCTTTCAATTTATCAGAGAGTTCTTTATGCAGCCATGCTGGTTTCTTTTGAGAGTTGTTATTTTTCCTCTTTGTTGGTATTGTGCTAGACTGGGCTTTTATTATCTCATTTTTCAAAATTTCCCAAGCTTCTTGAGTTGTTTTCCCCTGAGGATTCTCATCCATGGAATCCTTCCCAAGCCCTCTTTAAGGTTATTGAAATTAGCTCTCTTAAAGTCCAAGACTCTAGTCTGACTGTGTTTTATTGCTTGTGCTTCCATAAATGAAACATTACTCCCTAAATCTCCCCTTCAATCATATTAAGAATTACAACACAAATAGTAGCAACATTAGGAACCTTAAATGATATCAATATCTAAGAACATAAGAACAACAGTTGCAGGAATTGGGTATGTCTAGTTTAATGAAAAGAAGGACTAGGAGTGACATGATTGCAGTGTTTCAATATCTAAGGAGCTGCCACAAAGAAGAGGGAGTCAACTTATTCTCCAAAGCACCAGAAGGCAGGTCAAGAAGCAATGGATGGAAACTAATCAAAGAGAGAACCAACCTAGACATCAGTGGAACGAT
The DNA here is from genome assembly GCF_016545835.1 of Crotalus tigris. Taxonomy (NCBI): domain Eukaryota; kingdom Metazoa; phylum Chordata; class Lepidosauria; order Squamata; family Viperidae; genus Crotalus; species Crotalus tigris. The sequence continues at coordinate 1,973,591 of NW_024100518.1, read as the reverse complement.
TTACTTCCAGAAGTTGTGGATGCTCCAACACTGGAAGTTTTTAAGAAGAGACTGGATAACCATTTGTCTGAAATGTTATAGGGTTTCCTGCTTGAGCAGGACTAGAAGACCTCCAAGGTCCCTTCCAACTCTATTATTCTGTTCTGTTATTCTGTTATGTACTTGACTCATAACCTTCAAGAGCTCAGGTTGGGTAACAACAAATACAGAAAGATACCAGTTGCCAATTCTGAATGGAATATGCCCATTTCTTTCATAACCCACTTTTTCATGAAACCTCTTTCTGTTTTGTTTTGCTTCTCATTTTTCCATATTGCCTCTTTTAAAGGCACTTCTTCCTAACTTGCTACAGTTGTGCTGCAATGGGAAAATCAGTAAGCATTTTTAACCCAATGAAGTCATATTTCATAGGTATACATTATGCAGTATACGTTATGAAGGAGGAAATGAAGAAACAGTTGATTCTAGATATTTGCTCTTTATTACACTGGGTATAATTTAATCACATGTCATTTATACATTCTCTTCCATTAGGTTGCAGGAAATAGTACATATTGAAATTTACTTGATGTTTTGAATTGTCATCTTTAGAAAAGAAACACAGTTTTACATTTGTAAGTAATGCAGACCAGAGACATAAATGTTGTGTCTGTCTCCATATTCAACCCAGTGCTAGGTACTTTAAATTTGTCTTCTTTATTAAAGAAATTGGAGGTAAACAAGATAACTCTTTTTGTTGGTGGTGCTCTTCTTTCTTATTTCTATACACTTTAAAAATGTTCCTCCTTCACTATTCCCATGCTATAAACATGCAGTATATCATTTCTTGATCACCCAGTGGTCAACTGAACATGCAAAAATGCATGCAACGGATGGAAACTAATCAAGGAGAGAAGCAACCTAGAACTAAGGAGAAACTTCCTTACAGTTAGAACAATTAACTAGTGAAACAACCTGCCTCCAGAAGCGGTGAATGCTCCAACACTGGAAGTTTTTAAGAAGAGACTGGACAGCCATTTGTCTGAAATGGTATAGGGTTTCCTACATGAGCAGGGGGTTGGACTAGATGACCTCTAAGGTCCCTTCCAACTTTTATTTTTATATTATTATTATTATTATTATTATTATTATTACTATTATATGAAAAAGTAAACAAAAAAAGGATCCTCAGTCACTGAATAGGCAAAAGGGTTTTCACTATGCCTATTTCTTTTCATGGGATTTGAGCATTCACTTCCAAAAAGAAGAAAAACCCATTCCCTCTAGTAAAGAGTAATAAAATCAGGAATGAAGGTGAATATAGATGTCCCAGGATAATGTTGCAGGATCCAATCTGGGTCAGTCACCAGGACCAGAGGGTTTTTTTTTTTCTGAGCTGGAGACCCTCTTCAGGGAATTTCTCCCTAGCAGAGTGTGTGCTGTTCTATGTATGGTATTTATATGGTGCCGGTTGTATGTGGCTTTTTAGATGTTGATTATAGTATTGATGGTTGACTATTAAGTTGTTGGCTGTCATTTGCTTGTACTACCAGGCCCTTGCCTTCTAAGTACTTGATAAGCTGGTGGTAAATCAGCACTCCTGTTGGCTGAGAAGGGGCTCATTGCCCAGACTTCAGTCAATCCCTGTCTGTTTTTATGCCTGGTCGTCCAAAACTCTTAGTAGTTGCTAGAGATAAATTCCCTGAAAATGGGCTTCAGCATGGCTCTGAAAGCTCAGAAGATAAAACCTCTAGTCCTGGTGACTGACTCAGGTTGGATGCCATAACAAAATCAGGTCTGAAATCTAATGGCATTACCAAAGGAGCAAAATCGTCTTGGAACTGTCCACTAAAGAGTCTGTGAGTAGAAAGCAAATAATTTTGATTTCTGATCAACCCATGTGGCAGCTAAGAAGTAGGGATATGTGTTCTAAAACTCAAGCAAAATAAAGGGAGGTAATAATGCAAAATATATTTGCAGGTTTGATGCATCCAGGAAGTAGAGGATCATATGTAAATGCCTAAATATTTAAACACTCTTCAGCTGGAAAAGTAGGAATTGGTTGAAATCTGCCACACTGAGAGGCTAGAAATCAACTATTCTGAAATAAAGTTATTGCTTTTCATGAAGAAATTGCCAATATAAGTTGTTACAGCCTGCAACAAAAGCCAATCTGGGTTAACGAAAGAATGGAGGAATCATCAGACTAGAGAAATCTGTAGATTTTGCAAGAGAAGGTGGAATTCTCATATAGGCAGAGTTTGCAAAATACATTAAATAGAAAAGTGAACTAAAAGAGGAACGAGGATACATCCATGCTTAATACATTTTTTTTTTTTGTCTGTAGGAAATGAGGGAGTGAGAGTGCTATTGGCATCCCATTTAACTTGCTTTGCATTGAGGTATGTTCATCAAGCATTACAATTAATTGCAAAAGTCAACACTCAAGAGGAAGCAGTTGTGGTTTCAATTGTCTACAATAGATTGATTCAAGAGCCTTCTCCAGGTTAAAGAAGGCATAAAAATTGGATGGTAGATGAACATTTCCCAGCCAAATTTTAATACTTTGATACACTGAAAAACTGGTCTAAAGCCAGCATGTTCGATACTTAAATTTTTTATTAGATTATTCAGGCCATCCATCTTATATAGAGACATCTGGCATATAATTTGCTTATTATACTTAGTACAGTTGGCAGCAATTTGCTGTATTGAACTTGTCTCCTTTTCTAAAGATTGGGATGGTTATGCAGCATTTATCTTCACTGGGCATCTGGACTGATTCATCTATATACATGAACATAAAAAGCTAATACAGAAGACTACTGTTCTGGATTTGCTTTCACAAGTTCTGCTACAATTGAGTCACTTCAGCCCTTTGAAGTAAAACTTATAGGAAACAAACTTCACAAAAAATATCGAACTCTACGTTATCGATAAAGGGCTATAGTAACAGCATCTTGAAAGCCAGACAGCACTTTACCTTTCTCCCTCTTATACCAAAGAAAATAACAGAATAATAGAATTGGAAGTCCAATCCCCTGCTCAGGTTGGAGACCTGGCCTATCCCATTTCAACAAGTGGTTGTCCAATCTCTTCTTAAAATCCTCCAGTGATGGAGCACCCAAACTTCTGAAGGCAAGCTGTTCCACTGATTAATTGTTAGTTCCACTGTCAGAAAAATTCTTCTTATTTCTAGTTGCCATCCATTGCTTCTATTTAACCTTCAAGTGTTTTGAATATTGACCCCCTCCTCTTTGTGATAGCCCTTTCAATGTTGGAGTTCAAATGGAGTCACTTCCTAACCTTTACTTCTTTTCCTGACTTAATTTTTGTTTTCTTAATTTCTGCATTCCTTCTCCAAAGAATCTCTGTGGTTTCCTATGCTACTGGAAAGCAATATTATGCAAATTGACTTTGTGTCTACCCTGAGTTTTTCTTTTCTCGTCCTCTCTTGTCCTTCCTCATGTATCTTCCCTGGGTCTACAGAACCGTCCCAAACTTTAAAATAAGATAGGAAGGACATAAGGAGCCTTTAGAAGGAACCACTACCTTATTTATTTATTTATTTATTTATTTATTTATTTATTTATTTATGAGACATATACCACTTTAAGTGCAAGCACTCTCTAAGCGGTGTACACCAGTAAACAATGTATATATATATATTTACATTGCCCCCAACAATCTGGGTCCTCATTTTACCTACCTCGGAAGGATGGAAGGCTGAGTCAACCTTGAGCCGGTGAGATTTGAACCGCTGACCTGCTGAACACAGTCAGCTAAAGTGGCCTGCAGTACTATACTCTAACAGATGGATACTACTGTCAGAGATCCACAGCTGACTCTTTTTCTCTGCAAAGCAACATCAGCTAGCTAAAGGGCGGATAGAATGGCTTTCCACTCTTTTACAGTGCAAGTATCTTTAGGGGTAATCCTCCTCATTCTTTTGAGAAAGAAACAAGATAGGGTCAAGTAATTAACAGAGAGATTTTGCACTTTTATCTCCATTCATTGTCCAAAAGACTTACGTTGCATGTCTCTATGGAATCATGCCTCTTCTTGGTTATACTGATATTCTAAGGATTTTCATTATTTCTTCCTTGACATCAGTTATACAAACACACACACATACTATGTGTATGTGCATGTGTGTGCGTGTGCATGTGATGGAGGCTATTAGTCCTAGACACACTTAGATAACTTAGATAAATGTCATAATGTCATTTCCTAACTAGAGCTCATCTTTATTTTTCTTTCACATTAAGTACTGGCCTTCAGAATCCTTTCTTACAGAATTTATACTATCTTTAGGGTCTCTCCCTATGTGTATTCTTTTATCTATAAAGCTACTTGCCATCAAACACTTGTCTCCTTCAAACTAAGCATGTTTTTACTGGTTAAGGATAAACTTACTGATTAAGTGGATCTTTGAGTATAGCAAAAAGTCTCTATTGTATCCTGAACAAAATAAATGAATAAATCACTCAACCAAATAATCTTATTATTGGCCAACATTTGAATTGTCCTTCAGTTAATTTCTCATTTTGTGTTTATGTGTATCACTATGCTTTTCAAATAAAGGATCTAAGTACCAAAAATGCTGTAAAAATACTGTTATGACTTGAAGAGCTAGTCTTTATGTTCAAATGCCATTACTTGGCCCTGTAGATCTTACATTAGTAGACAATAACTGTTGCTTGGAGATTGTTCTTCTGCTATCACTCAAAGATTTCTTGTTTGTTTTTTGTTTGTTAATGGTTTGCTTTTTCCTGCAGGGTCTGTGTAAGGTAGTGTGTATATGTGTGTGTATATGTGAAAGTATATGTATATAGGTATGTATGTGAGAGAGGTACTAGTTTAATGGTTTCCATTGAACTTTATGACCTAAGCATAGATTTACATGCCAATGACTAGAATGTGTGGCTTTCTAGCAATTTAACAATGGCATTTTGAGAACATTCCAGTTTGGTGTCCTGCTCTATACATTGACTGCATTACTAGTTGTATCAGGAGGAAGAACCTGGTGCAAAAGTAGCTTATCATTCATAAAGGGATATTTTATTGTATTTGCATGTTAATTTATTCCATATATTCATATTCCATATTCTGGATATGCCTGCTGTTGAAACAGCAGGCATATGTGTATGTGTGAGTTGGAGTGAGTCATTTTTGTGGAGGCTTGGAATAAAGTCCTTAGCTGATTTATTTTAATGCTGCTCTAGGACTTTGAAACAGCCTTTCTATTATGGGTAATTAAGGTTGAAGGAACACTTCAAATTGAAGCGTTGATCAATATACCCCACTGTAGAAAGCAAATTGTAGAATTGAATTAAGGTTGTCCACTTCATTTCATTCCAGACTTTATCCTCTGTGTGTATATGGCCCCTGGCCACTGGACTGAATAGTGCAGTGAAATCAAAATGGTGTAATTCACTGATTCTCAAATATTTGGGTAGCATTACCACTATTTTAATGTACATTACTGAAAATGATTCAGAACCATAAAGACTTTTAGTTTATGTGAGCTATATTTATTGTATTAGAAATTAAAACTGAGAAATTTTAAAAAATATTTATTTGACTTTGATGATTCCCTGAAAAGGACCCCATACTATACCTTAAGCACTGCTGGTCTAGTTGATCCTTTTGTTAGAGATACTGTATTAAAGCAGAATAATTTGATGAGGGGATGTTATCAAATCGAGATAACATCTCAGGGCAGATCAAAGCTATTTGGGTGGGGGGTTTACACAGTTTTTGCCAACTTTTTCAAAAATGTATCTACCGTATATGCCGCCGTATTAGGCGACCCGGCATATAAGATGACCCCCGTCTTTATAGCCGGGCCGCATTCCTAGAATGTCGTCTTATACGCCGGAAACTACCAGTATTTCCGGCGTATAAGATGACTCGGCGTATAAGACGACCCCCGTCTTTGGCGCCGATTTCAGCGCTCGCAGAAGTCGTCTTATATGCCAGCATTTACGGTAACATGATTTATTTATTTACATTATTTATTTGCTGTTTGTAGACTGCTAACTACTAAAATGTCTAAGTAGTTTACATTCTCCAGCATGATTGGATGGAGAACCCACGGATGGGTTGTCTTAATCTATCTGCTCCAATTAGACTAAGTCTGAAATTTAGTACTGCCCCCTCTGTGCCAACTGCACCCCAGTTTTAGACTTAGTCTCTTTGCTCTAAGATGCGTTTTTTCTTCGCTCCTGTGTATTCCTATTTTATTTCATCCCAACCTGTAGCCTAGCAGGCTGACAGGCTGACAAAATCTCCCTTTGGGGGGGGGAACTTTCCCGTTCTCCCTTTGAGAGCCTTTCAGCTTCACAATCAGCTTGAAAATTGGATTCCCAGAAGCAAGAGAAATCTCCTACCAGGGGCCGTTCCTCTGCATCAGAGGCTCCATTCTTCTAACCAGAGCCTGGAGGCCTTAGAGGTAGGGGTAAGCTTGCCAATTGACTGGGGGGGGCTCCGCAAGGAACGACGAGGCTCATCAGGGCTGGAGGGAGCCTTTTCTAGGTCCCTCGGCCTTAGCAGACCGCCCCAGCAGCAGGAGAAAGTTTTTGGCACCGATCCAATTTTCAGAGCCTGGAGGCCTTACTAGGCCTCGGCCTGCCTCAGCCTCTCTCAGCTCACCTAATTATAATCCATTCGCTACGTTAGGAGCCCAAGCGATTCCTCGGAACGAGGGCTCATTGCAGCTTAGGCCACAGGCCTCAAGGCCTTCTTCTTCTAATGGCCTTTTTTTTTTTTTTTTTTGGAATCCATTCGCTGTGTTAGGAGCCCAAGCGATTCCTCGGAACGAGGGCTCATCGCAGCTTAGGCCACAGGCCTCAAGGCCTTCTTCTTCTAATGGCCTTTTTTTTTGGAATCCATTCGCTGCGTTAGGAGCCCAAGCGATTCCTCGGAATGAGGGCTCATCGCAGCTTAGGCCTCAGGCCTCAAGGCCTTCTTCTAACTGCCGTTTTTTGGGCGCGAACTCTGCAGCTGCCATTTTGAATTGACTCACGGCGGCCATTTTGTGTGTAACTGAGGCCCAGACTGCCTGGAGTTTCTCCTGAAGGCAGTGTTCATCACCGGTGGCAGAGGCTTCGAGACTACAGCGTTGAACTGGGGAGGGCCTGTTCGCTCCCAAGGGACGCGGTGCCCATTAATTCCCCACCCACCCCCCTCACGGGCTGAATCATCTCTGCAGGCTCCCTTGGTGAGTTACAATGCCGAGGGGGGGCGTTTTGCCAAGGTTGAGCCCAGAGCAACTCATCATGGCAGAGAAAATCAGCGAGCCGGCCAAGAGGAAACGCCAAACAGAGGCAAGTGGAAAGAACACCACCAAGCGAGCCCGGCCAAGCAGGGAGCCACAGAGGGAGGAGGAGTCCCAAAGACTGAGAGCGGCCTCCCCAGATCTGACAGGCACGATGGGAAGGTCCATTTTTGAACCCCTTTCCTCACATTGTGCCTCAGCCCCAGGGGCCTGGTCTCCCCCCAGGGGAATTCCCCAATTAGATTTAACCACAAGAGGGACCCAGGGAGGGGCATAACCAACCAGGACACCCCAGGACCCCAGGCCACGTTCACCCCCACTGCAGCAGGACTTCGCCCTCCTGAGAACCAGGCCTTGAACCTGGACCTCCTTCAGTCCATGATAGCCCAGGGTGTGGCTCAGTTTATGGCCTCCAACACCCCATAGCCACTCCCCAGGCCACGTATCATCCACAATTTCCAGATTTGATGGAGGATCCCTCATCGGATTTGGAATCTACAGGGGCTGAACAATCTGGCCTGATTTTGTTTGAGGACGAGGGCATCACTCCCTCTGACCCCTCCCCTCCTGTCAGTCTCTTTGACCATTCATTCTTTAATTCCCTGCTACTCAGGGCCTGCACTACTGCAAACCTCCCCCAAGAACAGGAGACCCCACCTACAACGTCCAAGGGTCCCCACGCCATATACACCGAGCCCTCAGTCTCGCAGAACAATATTCCCTGCCCTCCCCTTTTTCTGAATATAGTTCAAGAACAATGGGAGAACTTAGAATCCTTCTTAAGCCCCAGTGCAGTAAAGGGAACATTTTTCAATGTTGCCCGTTCTCTGGCCTCCCTATTGGAGATTCCTGAGATTGATGAGCCTTGAACTCATTGTTTCCCAATGCTAATATCCCTGGGGACATAAATGAGGCACTTAGGGCGAAGGATAAAAAGATTGACTCCGCATTGCGTAGTTCCCATCTGGCATCAGCCTGGGCAACAAAGGCGGCAACGTCCATGGCCTTCTTCGCCAGGGCTTCAGCCCTTGGGTTACGTGAGCTCCAGGACAGGATCCCTCCAGACCAGCTCAGAGCTCACCAAAATCTGGGTAAGTTAGTGGCTACATCCCAGTACCTAGCCGACGCTTCTCTGCACATGGCTAGATACACTGCCAGACCATCGCTGCAGACATCTCAGCACGAAGGCTCCTTTGGCCCAGGAATTGGCGAGCAGACACCAAGACCAAGTGGCGTCTGGCCTCTAAACCTTACACAGGTGGACATCTCTTTGGTAAGGCACTAGAACCATACTTAACTGAAGGTAAGGACAAACGTAAAACTCTGGTTAACTCATGTCACAGAGCAGTTACAGGAGGCTGCCTTTCGACCAGCTCCATCCTGGGACTGGGCCCAGGCATCCCTCTATTCCTTTCAGAGACAAGAACGACAGCAGGATCGTTCAGCATGCAGAAGCAGACCACAGATCCAGGCCAAGCGGCCCCTTCAAGGCCAAGGGGCCGTTCCTCTAAACGAGGCAAGTGTTCTCACAGTCTCACTTCCCATAGGAAGCCAGCTGGCCCCTTATTCCAGCACTTGGGCAGTCACCACTACAGATGCCGGCTGGCCCCTTATTCCAGCACTTGGACAGCCATCATTACAGATGCTGTCATTAGACACTGTCACGCAAGGTTTGAGACTAGAATTTTGTTCTCAACCACCTGACAAATTCCGCTCTTGCCCTATCCCAACGAGCAGGTCCAGGGCTGACTTTATGTCAGAGGCCATAGCTCATTTATTACAAATACGAGCAATTGAACCAGTACACAAGACCAAGAAGGACGAAGGTTTTACTCAAACCTCTTCGTCATCCCTAAGACTTGGGGGGCTGGAGGGCAATCTTAGACTTGAAAGATCTAAACCTTACTTGAGGTATAAGAAGTTTAAGATGCAACCACTTCAATCAATCCTGGCCAGCATCAGGCAAGGTGACTTTCTTACCTCAATAGACCTAACTGAGACATGTTTCCTAACCACCGCAAATTCCTCAGATTCAGCTATGCCCACTACCAGTACAGAACCCTACCATTTGGCCTCTCATCGACACCGAAGGTATTTACAAGGTACTGGCAGTGCTCGCAGCCCACCTTAGACAAATTCCAATCAGAATTCAATGTTATTTAGGTGACATACTAATTCAGTCATCATCATTCTGAAACGCTCAGTCAGACCTCGCCCTAGCCATCAAGGTCTTTCAGGAGCATGGGTTTTCTGTTAATTTCCAGAAAAGTCATACAACAACCCGGCTCCTCCATTTGGGCGCTGTTATAGACATGGACAATTGTATGGTCTACCTATTTCAGGACCGAAGGAACTCTATTCAGACTCTTGTACGTCGGATCCAAAGGGCCAGAGTAGTCACATTGGCCTCCCTATCACAGCTACTGGGGAAGACGGTGTCCTGCGTGCAAATTGTGCCATGGGCACGCCTCCACGCCAGAGAATTACATGGCTTCTCCTTCCATTTCAGAGACTTGAACTCCCTTCAATGGTGGGACTCCCCAGCGCTGGGGAGCAGTATTAGAACCAGACAGGATTACCATTACCACAGATGCAAGCCTGTTTGGGTGGGGGGCACACCTCCACATGCACTGGGCTCAAGGTCGGTGGTCCAAACAGGACCTAAAGAACAATATAAACTGGCTGGAACTCAGAGCCATACATATGGCCCTAAAGGGATTCACCGATATAGTACAGGGCCAACATGTCCTGATTTTAACCGACAACATTACAGCCAAGGCCCATGTCAACAGACAAGGGGGGACAAGGTCCAGGCCTCTCATGCAGGAGGCCAAATTGCTGGGGTCCTGGGCGGAACTGAATCTTGCCTCCATCAGGGCGGAGCACATATCCGGAGTGACCAACCAGCAGGCGGACTCACTGAGCTGAGCAACCATGGACCATTCGGAATGGCAGCTGGATCCGAAGGTGTTCAGAGAGATCGTGGACAGGTTTGGTTCCCCAACCTTAGACCTTTTGCCTCTCCCACCAACTCACAACTTCCCAGATTCCTTTCTGGGTTCCCACTTCCATCAGCAGAGGGAACAAATGTGCTCCGCAGTCCCTGGCCCAGGGAACTGCTCTATGCCTTCCCTCCTCTGCCGTTTCTTCCTGCCACGATCAGGAAGATCCTTCGCGAACGAACAGAGGTCCTCCTGCTTGCGCCGCATTGGCCGAGACGCTCTTGGTTGCCGACCTGATGGAGCTCTCCGCATCATCTCCATGGAGGATCCCAGCAAATCGCATCTCCCACATTCAGGGGGAACTACGCCATCCAGACCCTCAATGACTCCAGTTAACCATCTGGCACTTGAGAGGCAGGCCTTAGGCTGAGACTCATATTCGTCAAGGGTCATAGCTATGATTCAGCAATCCAGGCGACTCTCGACGAATAGAATATATGATGCCACATGGAGAGACTCCTGTAATTGGTGTTCAGTTCGAAAAATTGACCTTTTGGCAGTTTCAATGCCAGTTATCTTGGAGTTCCTGAGGGATGGTCTAGACAAAGGGCTTTCCACAAGCACCATCTGCAGGCAGGTAGCAGCACTTGCCACAGTTATTTCCTGTGGCAATGAATCCTTAACACATTACCCTATGATACGCTCCTTCCTAAAAGGAGCTAACAACGTCAGATCATCAACTGTACATAGATACCCCTCGTGGGATCTTCATCAGGTTTATAGGCTCTTGTTTCGCACCCTTTGAACTATTGACACTGGTTTGTTTAAACAGTTATCTATGAAGGTGGAATTTCTTGTTGCTGTAACTTCAGCGAGAAGGATATCTGAACTGGCTACTCTTCAGTGAGGAAGGACCTGTGTACGTTCCATAAGGACAGGGTAACCCTTAGGCTAGGCCCCTCCTTCGTGCCTATGGTCAAGTCCTTGTATCTTAGATCTCAGGAAATAGTTTTGCCGGACTTCTGTCCTAACCCATCTAATGACATAGAGGTTCAGTGGAACAAATTGGATGTGTGCAGGGCTTATATTGTTATATACAGAGAACCTCATCTTTTCACAGAACAGAGGCTCTGTTTGTGTCCTATCACCCTTCATCACTAGGTCAGAAGGTTTCTTCAACCACAATACGCAGGTGGATTAGAGTTTGTATTTCTCTGGCATACCAGTCTCAGTCACTGCGAGATCCCAGGCATATCACGGCCCATTTCACCGGGGCGCAGCTACTACAGCTGCCTGGTCTACTCAGGCCTTCGTAGAGTGAATTTGTAGAGCAGCAACATGGGCATCGCCCTCTTCCTTTGTCTGTCACTACAAGAGGGATATATATGCATCTTCTACGGCTTCATTTGGCCGCAAGGTTCTAGAACACGCATTAACGTTGGATGGGACCCAGGCCCAATCTAATTCCCCACCCTAGGGACACAGGGCTTTGGTATGTCCCATCCGTGGGTTCTCCATCCAATCATGCTGGAGAAAGGGGCGTTGTCTTACCTGAACGCCTTTTCTCAGCATGATGATGGAGAATCCACTCCCTCCCATTAGGTGAGTTGGCCTGGTTCCCATATTGTTCAGACGCATTGGACTAAAGTCTGAGTATCGCCTTAGCCTAAAACTGGGGTGCAGTTGGCACAGAGGGGGCGGTACTAAATTTCAGACTTAGTCTAATTGGAACAGATAGATTAAGACAACCCATCCGTGGATTCTCCATCATCATGCTGAGAAAAGGCGTTCAGGTAAGACAACGCCCCTATCTCCCCTACATATCTCTCAAGCAGACTGCCTTAGTTCTCCAGATGCACTAAGATTGCCCTCTGTCTGAATATTAACTCCCACTTGTGCTTCATCCTAATCAAGACTCCATTAATTTTTATACCAAAACTCATCCATGCCAGATATAGAAATAATGAAAAACAGCAAAGAAACAGGTGTTTGGATTGTTGTTGCAGGGAAAATAGGAAGAGGAAGGTGTATGGGATATGTTCACCACCTTGAGTTATTTGTAAAAATAATAAAGGCAGGATATAAACAAATAAATGAATTTGCTTGAATATTTGCTTCTTTTACTGTATTCAGTTCAGCAAACTTCCTGAATGGTACTGATATTACTGGCTTTATCAGAATTTCAGTAGCAAGACTAATGAGTCATAATAAAAATGAAAAGAACCCTGTCTAGACCAGTGAAGTCGCCCTTTCACATTATCACATTTCAACATTTATGACCTGCCTCCTACCTTCCCACACAATGAATACTTGAGCAGGATTCTTCTTCCTATTTCTGCTTTTGACTACTAAACATATAGCCAAATGTATGTAGTTATTGCCGATGTCTGTGCCAATCATAAGTCCAGATCTCAAGGAAAACATGCAAAGATGTACAGTTGGGAATGTATTTGTAGCTCCAAGTTGGTGAAGTCAGTGGACAGATCCAAAATTGGGATTGTGACCAGCCAATGAAATTCTACACTTTCTTTCTCTTTCCTCTCTGTGTCTTTCCTATCTGATATTGCAGAATAACAAATGAGCAGCATGGTGGCCTAGATGTCAGAAGACTGAGAGTTCAATCCTAGGCAGGATTGAATCTTTTCTCTATCAGGGCACAAAGATAATATATCTGCTGCAAACGCTGTGTAGGCATCAGGAAGGCATCCAGCCAATAAACACTCAGCTCTATTCAGTCCCCATGACCCTACCCCTATAAAAAGGGATTACAGAGTCATAAAAAAAGCAGAAATACAAATCTATAGATGTTTTTACATGGGAAAGGGGAATAAAATAGATGTGCTATACCATCAATAGGGTTAATTCCTTCATTTTAACAAGATCCATTTGGCAAAAAAGGAGTTTGAAAATTCTAGCTCTGCTCATCCTAGCCGCTGTGGTCTTGGAGGCTAAGCAAATAACATTCTTCAACCACAATTTTTCTACATTTCACCCCCCCCAAAAAAAAACAACCTTGGGCACCCTTAATCTAAATAGCAGGAATGAAAATACCACTCATTGTTGCTTAATTATTGCTGAACAGGCCAACTTATCCAATTCAATATCTGATCAAACCCAAACACCATCAGTGTTATTATTTTAAAAACAAAAACACAGCAACCTTCCCAGCAGGCAAATCAACTAAACATCTCACTTTAAGGCAGGGGTGTCAAACTCAATTTCATTGAAGGCTGCATCAGCATTGCAGTTGCCCTCAGGGGGGGCGGGTGGGTGTGGCCAGGGTGGGTGTGGCCTACTGGGTGGGTGTGAATGGAATGGGTGTGGCCTATTGGGTGGGCATGGCCAGCTATACATTTTTCGCGTCAAGGGTGCCTGTGGAGGCCTGGGCAGGAGTAGGACAAATCTGAGGGTCTCTGGAAGAAGGGGGTAGGACCAGGGCAAGTGCCAAGGCATGGTCCATTTCTTCCTCACAAAGGGTGACACCTCCCCAGGATGACCCAGGGGGCGGGGCTGATGTGGCAGGGGCTGGTTCATCGCTATTTCTTGTGGAGCTAAGACTGAAAGCATTTCAGCATAGATGGCCACCACAAAATTGTACATTGGCTCCCGGCTGGCCTGGGCCAGGGCCAAGGCAGCGGGGGCCATTCCCTTACTGATTCCAGGATGGCTTCGCGGGCCACATGAAACCACTTTGCGGGCCGCATCCGGGCCCCGGGCCTTGTGTTGACATGTCTGCTTTAAGGAATAATGGAGAAATAAACTGAATACACAGGGGAATGGTGCAGAAACAGTGATTAGAGGGCAAGGAATTGAGATTGCATTAAAAAAATTGATTAGAGGTGGGTGGGAGGAGATGGGGGAAAAAAGACCGTTTTGAAAAATGTATTAGGAAATTTGAAATTCTTCATAAAACACGGAGTTTCAGATGCTGATATCTTTAAAGGAGAACTGAACATGTCACCTCTGAATGGCCAATATTCATAATGAAAACAGTGTGCAGGAGATTTTTGGGAAAGAACAGCACTAAACATGCTTGAATATTATCCCATCAGCTTGAAAAGTATGCTCTCAAGAAAACTGACTAACAGAAATTAAAGCAGTCATTAAAAATCTTTGCACTGATACATATTACTCCTTGACAGCTATAAACAATGCTCAAATTGAGAATATCCCCAGCAAATGAGGACTACTTATTTCTGTAATAAGATAGTAAATCTCTGCAGCTCCTCCAGAAAATGCCTTCATTGGCTAAGGGCAAATCTCTGGGGCTAAATCGATTTTTATCTAGCCGCTAATGGATAATTGTTCTTGCTTCAAAAGATTTCTTAAATGAACTATTTGGAAGCCAAACATTTTAAATAGTCCTATGGGAAGAGCTGAAGTTTCTCAGGTAGTAAACCATACTCTAAGAAGAAGCCATGATGAAGGTCTGAAAAACAAATTCACATGACGGTGAATAACTTAACATGTTCATATGCATATTGCTGGACTTCAGGGATCCATGAAGCTCTTCCCAAGTCACCTCAAAGATTTTTCTACCTAATAACATCAAATTGTGAGATTCAGCTTGTTACTGCTACTACAATACCTTGTAAGCAACTAGATGCATAAATTCTGGAGCTTATTTCAGATGATCACACTCATTTGCTTCCTAAAGAAAATCTCAAATACCTAACAGTTTTCAAAATTGAAAATTAGAAGCTGTGTGGTCTTATAGTATTTCTACCTAATGAAAAAGAACATATAAATAAAATATAAAACATAATGCAAAGAGGAATGTGATAATGATACTAAGCATCTGCCTACAAACACAAGATACCAGCATTAATCAACTGATTTACAAAAACAAGGGACTTGGTTGCCCGAAACCTAGATGTTGGGTCTATAAAATTGGAAGGCATGAACACCAGCACTTGGTGGCCCTGAAAAACCTCTATCTAGATTAATGTGAAACATGGTCAACTCTTAATATTAATTTTAAAAATTCTGCAAGGCTTGAAATTTAGAATTCCAGTTACATATGGAAAGCCAATGTCAACAATAACTAAACATGGTCGATAATTTATGCCCTTCACTTATTTAGCTGTTGAGTATGTGAAGCTTCCAAGAAGTTTTTAAAAGCACCATGATTAAAATACCACCGGACACTTCTTTCCCAGCCATATATTACTCTATTCATTGTCATTAAAAATCCTTTATTTCAATCCCTGGAAATGATTCAGTTTTTTCCTGGTCTTGAGATTGTAGTCTATTTTCAGTTTTTATTTGTGCAAAACTGCACAACACATAAAAGCAACCCAACTTTAGCTTTGAGCTTCTTGGCCACTAGCTGCTGAAATTATTTACCACTTGGACTAACTGGGGCTGTTTTGGGTACCCAACCATCTCATATGGTCTCCTTCCAGCTGAATAGGACTAATTTTCTCTGAAATTAAATTAAATTTAAATTTAAAGTTATTCTTTGCTGAATCAGGTCAAGCAAAAACTAAAAAAGGAGAAAAAAACAAGAAGAAATTGAAACCTGCTTCATGTACCCAACCAAAGTAAGAGCAGAAAGGAGGAATAGCACTGGTCTTCCATAAGTGTCTATATGAGAATCTGCACAAATGGAGGATCTCGTTTTCTAAGAACTCCGTACCAAGTCTGAAAAATCTGGGACAACCACAAATGAAAACAAAGCAAGAAAACAAATTTTGCTGCTATATAACAATTTGGATTTTTACAGTGCAGTAGGAATATAATAGCCTTGCTGGGTTAGGCCAAGGCTGATATAGTTCACCATTTTATTTTGCACGGTAGACAATAAGATATCTTTAATTCTTTCACCATTCCTGGTAGCTTTGGAGACCTGGATAGGGGACAACTGACTTCAAATGAACCCCGGTAAGAAGGAGTGATTGTGGATGGGGGGAGGGGCTCTGCATCCAGGAGTTTATTATTTTTGGTCTTGGGTGGAGTTGCACTACTACAGACAGACCCGGTAGGTAATCCTGAGGTTTTTCTATACTTGCAACTCCTGCTCAAAGAGTAGGTGGCAATTGTAGCTAGGAGGACCTTTGCTCATTTACATGTTGTGTACCAGTTATGTTCTTTCCCCATTAAAGAGGCTGTCTGCTTGATCACTCATCCCCTTGTCATCTTTTGTTTGGACTACTGTAATGTGCTCTACATGGGGCTACCCTTGAAGAGTAAGGGAGCTTCAGTTGGCGCAAAATGTGCCCACACGGACAATCTTGGCCATCCAAAGAATGGCACATATAACTCTTCTGCTGCACAAGCTGCATTGAGTTCCAGTCTGCTTCTGGGTCCAATTCAAGGTATTGATTATGAAATTTAAGTGCTACATGGCACAGGACTAGGTTATCTATGGAACCATCTTCATCCCATTACATCAGCCCATCCCACCAGTGGGACAGGGAAGGTATGTTGCAGACCCCAGAAGCCAAAGAATTCTGACTGACACAATCAAGGAAGAGAACCCTCTGATGGGGTTTTGACTGATTTCCCTACTGTCAATCAACTCCCTTCAGCGAGTAACATCTCATCAGGATCCTTGCCTTGACTTGATCAGCTGGGAAGAAATGGCCTCAAAGGAAGCGACATCAGCCCAGGGTACTCAAGGCTTCTTAGCGAATAAGCCCCAGGCCAGTGACTCTGGGATTCCATCTATTCGTGTGACTGATTTATCTCAAGATAATTTGTGGAATCAGGAGAAGATACAGCTCTTCGACTCCTTTCGTGCGCTCCCACATTCAGAAAGGGCCCAAATTATTGAGCGTCTGGCTGCAGTTAAAGCCAAGCTTTGGAATCTCTCACTACCTGATAGGGATTTCCCTGGATTTCAGGGAGTCCATACTGACTTATTAGTGGAAGTTCCCCCAGCCCTTTCTCCAGGTTGTCTAACTCATCAATATGAAGATCTTGGCTCCCTCAGACCTCATCTGCTGATGCCACTGAATGCCTGCCAGCCAAGCATCTAACTAATGCTACAAGTACGAACTGGAGTGTGTTTAGAGTCCTACAGCCCCATGAACAAGGTTTGCCTTCCTTTCCCCCTTCCCTGCCTTTATCTCCCATGAGGGTGACACTGCCTTTTAATAACGGGTGTATCTTTTTAGACCAGAAGGGCTCCCTTGAAAAAAATTAATCAGATAGAATGACCATCAAATCTGGCAACCACCCTCTGTACTCTTAAATGTCTTTCGTGGAACATAGCAGGTTGGGGGAGAAGGTGTGGTACTATAGAATTTACCAACTATATTCAGGCATTTGATGTGGTTCTGCTTCAGGAGACTTGGGCATGGGATAAGATATCCCTTACAGGGTTTACGGCCATTTCCTTGGCCGCCATCAAACAATCGGCAACGGGAAGTCCCAAGGGTGGCTTGGCTTGTTTGGTCTCTACCTCTTTAAAGGTGGAAATAGTGGAGCTGTCCCCCTGTGGCTCTTTAGCTATGGCGCTCCTAATTAAGAGAGGACGCAGCAAATTGCTAGTGTTTAACGTCTACCTTCCTCTGACAGTGAGGCAAGGCGACATTAAGGTTCAATGGGATGAACTGGAGAACTATATTACTTGTATTAAAACTAAATTTCCAGGGCTATACACCCTTATAGGGGGCAACTTTAATGCCCGACTGGGAGTCCAAGTTCCTCTATCGATTGAGGCACTTTACTCCCAAGAAATCCTTCAGGCAATAGGTCATCAGATTTCAGCTAGACATTCTAAGGATGAACTAACAAATTTTGCTGGTATTCAGTTAGCACTTTTAGCATCCCAACATGACAAGATAATCCTTAACGGGAGTACCCCAGGGGATCTAGTCGATGAGTTTACTTTTAGTTCCTCACTTGGGAGTAGCATTATTGATTTTGTGCTGGTTTCTCAATTATTAAGAAAGGCAGTCCATGCTTTCTATGTGGACTGCCACACAGAGAGCGATCATTACCCCCTGGTTACAATTATTGGGCTTTCCTCAAACATACACTTATCTAAACGCCCCCAGATATTGGATCCCCATATGGCCTTCTATACAAAGAGGATCAAATAGTCTTCTAATACCGAAAGAAAGTTCCACTCCTTTTTATCATCTCTGGAATGTCTCAGCCTTTATAACCAGGTTCCAAGAAGTAGTGGCTCAGAGACAATCTTGGCCTTTGAATCACTAATTAATAGTGTTCAAAGGGAGCTAGGAGCTGATTGTAGGCCAAGGGGTCCATATCACTTAAGAAGCAATTCCTGGTTTGATAAAAAATGTCTGATGCTTAGGAACCAGATTAACCAGGCTTACTTGCTTTACCGTAACCGAGGGGACAAACGCCCACCAGAGGACTATTATCGCCTGAAGCGGGAGTATAAAGGGCTAATTGTTAAGAAAAAGAGGGCTAAAGTGAGAGAGAAGTGGGATTTACTTCTCCTCTCTATCCAGCAGAAGAACACCTGACTATTTTGGCAAATTGTTGCCAGCTTTCTCCCTAGTTACCAAGAACTCCCTCTCTGCTGTATTTCTAACAGAGATTGGGAAAATCATTTTTTGTCAATTTTTCAGACTTCAATAATTTCGATCGAGCTTGGATCACAACTGCCTCTTGCAATTCCTATATGGCAACCCGTGACTCATGCTGAAATTGCTGAGCTTATCTCAAAACTTAAGTCAGGCAAAGCCCCTGGCCCCAATGCTATACCCCCCATTTTGCTAAAATCTAATCCCGAGTGGTGGATTCTTCTTTTGGCAACACTTTTCACCCATATTAATTCCTCTGGTAGGATTCCTATCTCTTGGAATCTAACAATTATTATTCCAGTTTTTAAACGAGGAAACAGGAACAACCCTGCCGATTATCGCCCTATAAGCCTGCTTTCCATCATTGGGAAATTGTATGCTAAATATCTTCAACGTAGACTCCTCATTTGGGTTGCGGAGTCTAACATTATTGGTGTAGAGCAGATTGGGTTTAAAGTGGGCTGTGCCACATTGGACCACTGTTTTGTCTTAGCACACCTGGTTGACAAATATGCTATTACACCAGGTGGCAAACTCTTTACTGCTTTTATCAATTTAAAGGCAGCTTTTGATTCAGTCCCTAGGGAACTGTTGTGGGCAAAATTGCACAAAAGTTCTATTGACAGACGTCTTTTGTTCTTAATCAGATCTTTGTATAATCAGACCTCTAGCCAGGTTAGGTGCAGCTTGCAGGGAGAACTTTCAAATTGAGAGCGGAGTTAGGCAGGATTGTGTTCTGGCCCCTCTTCTGTTTAATTTATTCTTATCTGACCTGGCCTCTCATATTGTACACATTGAGTCCCACGCCCCAAAGTTGTCAAATTTGAAGATTCCGCTTTTTCTTTATGCTGACGATGTGGTCCTTCTATCACAATCAAGGCTTGGTCTAAAAAGATTACTTTCTGCATTTGGGTCCTACTGTGCTGAGAACCATTTGTCTATTAATTATGACAAATCCAAAGTATTGGTGTTCTCTAGAGCTCGGAAATCATACAACTGGGCTATCAATGATAATGTTGTTAGGCAAGTTTTCCATTTTAAGTATTTAGGTATTCAATTTCAGAATACTGGTGCTTGGACTAAACATCGAACCCAGGTGCTGAATTCGGCCTCCTGTAGCCACCAGCAGATTATAAGATTCTTTTTTACCCAAGGGGGCCAGTTTATTCCTTCTGCTCTGCGTATATATAAAGCCGAAACCCTGGCCCAAACTCTTTATGGAATTCCCATATGGATACGAGGCTTCAAGGATTGTATTGAAAGAACCCAAGCTGTTTTTCTTAGGAAACATCTGGGTCTTCCTCCTTGTGTTGGATTTGCTTCGATGTACCTGGAACTGGGCATTCGTTCAGTCGAATGCATGGCGTGGATTAACACCTTTAAATGGTGGTTTCGGGTGCTCTTTTTGGCAGTCCCTGGTAGCTACCTTTCCCTGGTGTTTGCTGATTCTCATATTTCTCATTGGGAGAGGAAGCTAATGAAGAAACTCCACTTGCTAGGTTTTACTGGGGATGCTCTGGGAGATTATGGTCTCAAGGACGCCCATTTTAGGGTAGTCCAACGGCTTGTGGACATAGATTTGCAATATTTAAGATCCAGAGCCAACAAAACCTGCTCCCCTTTGATCTTCAGCCATTCTAATAATTATGGATTGAGGATGGCTTCATATTTCTATACTCTAACCATCCCCAAGTATAGAAGAGTCTTTTCCCTAGCCCGTTTCAATGTTTTGCCCTCAGCACTACTTGACGGGCGATTCAAGAGGCTCCTGTTTAGTGAGCGACTATCCCCTGTGATAGGGCTGAAGTTGAAACTGTGGAGCATGTCTTATCATACTGCCCTATGTATAACACAGCCAGAATTAAATTACTGTCTCTCCTTGGAATTGATCCCTCTGGTTCTAATGTTAGTAATTTGGTCTTATATTGTCTAGGGGATGACTCCTCCTATATTACTTCTCAGGTTTCTAAATATCTTTTAAGAGCTGTAACTATTAGAGGAGAATGTTGTAATTCCCTTTAGCCAAGGCTTCTGGTGTTAACTGTTTGTGATTGTATTTTTCTTGTGTTTTCTTTTGTTGCACTTGCATTTTGGTCTGTGACTGTAAAAAAAAAAAAGAAGAAGAAGAAGAGAACCTTCCCTGGCTTTGCCCCTGTCTTATGGAACATTCTCCCCGGCTCCACCTCCTCAGGAGCAAGGTGACCCCCACTCTCTTGGGCCTTCCATAAACGCATAAAAACATGGCTCTGTGCCCTTGCTTGGGGCACATATATGAACACAGAGCCATAGGACTGGTTAGCACCCTGAAAGCTCTCCCTTCCCATCCTTAATCAATTTTTAACATCCCTTACCTCTTTTAAATCTTACATACTCTTTTTATGCTTTTAATATTTTATTGTATGCCACACAGGTCCATGAGGGAGATGAGCAGTTCTTAAATATGACAAATAAATAAAATATCTCTATGGAGCTCACAAGGAAAAATTGGAGTCATAATTTCCTGCTATTGTTATTCCCTGATGACTGATAATGGGAAGCATTTCACTGAGCCCAGCATAAGTAATCATAATCATAACATGTAAAATGTTTCCTGTGCATATTGTCTTACTTTATCAGATTATATTATAATCTCATACCTACTTCTGTTGACTACTGTATCAGTCAACAAGAAATGCAAACTGATGCTGTCTACTTTGGATGGTTGCTACTTTAGATGGTTTCTACTTAGGAGTCTCAATCCATTTGTTTGGACTTTGTCTTCCAATGTTGTTCCCCTCATCATTTTTTTCTGCTTGGCTAGGACACAGCAAGGGTTTCTAAACATCCTTGTAACACAAAGGCATTCACTGCTTTTATGCAGTTCTAATAATACATGATCATATTGCATTTGGCAAAACCCCTGGCAATCAGAAAACACATTTGCATCTGCACTACGTTTATTGAGCTGAAATTGTCCTTGCACATCAGAGTGGCCTGGGGGGAAAAGAAGTGGGAAATCTGGTGTGCGAGACAGGCACCATTTCTTATCTCCTTGTGTTATTTTTTTTCCCCTTGCAATGAGAATAACTTACAGGAAAGCCTCAATTCTGATTTGCCTTAGCATCACTTTATCTGAATGTGAGCTCTGTATTTATGTTATGAAATAATTCAGTGCAATCCATCAAGAGCTTCATCCAAATGAAACTCACTGAAGAGTGGAATTTGGAGTTTCTTTAATAGGTTGCACCGTTACTCCAGTATTTTCCGAGCCATTCCTCCCTGACATCAGCATCTGTAACAAGACATTAAATTAAGTCATTAATAATTTGTACTCATTAGCATCCCTAAATTAGATGGCAATTAGTTCAAACATGAAAATATCCATGGCACAAATAAGTGAAAAGTAATTTGCCATTGTTATTATTACCCTAATTTATGAAACTTAAAAAAAATAAGAGGAAGAATGAATTGTAATCAGAGGAGCAATTGGCAGGCGCAATATTGTTTTTGTTATTTTATTGTATAACTTCAATCAATGAATTTATATTGGATGGTCTTTTGGGCCATTGAGATGCAAGGCATCTTCCAAAAAACAAGGGTTTTTCTTTTAGATGTTTTACTAAGTCTTTGCTCTTCTTGCAGATTTCATCCTGCACAAGCAGAAATCGAAACTATAGCTGGAAACTCCATATCTAAAAGATAAAATACAGATGGGCAGCTCCAGGTGTTTTGTTCCCTAGGATGAACACCTTACCTGTGTCCCATAAATAAAAAGCAGTCAGGCTTCATTACTGGAGATGAGAGGATGCCCTTTGCCTTGCTTCAGACAGAAAATTGAACAAGTCATTCACAGCTCTGCATTTCAGTGTGGAATCAGTAATCTGAAGGAATTTTCTCTTTGATTAATATTTCTTTGGTTTTTTTTTTAAAAAAAGAAGAGTCAGCATATAACTAGACAGAATAACAATTTAAAGCACCAACAAAAATAAATTGTAACATCCATGAATGCAGTACAAAGGCAGTGAAGTCTAAATTAAAAAAAAAACAACTTCCAGCAAATAAATATGAATCACACTCACTTAACAGCCTAGATCAAGTATCAAGAGAAAGAGTCAGTTTTTTTAAAGTTCTATGGAAATGGAGCAGGATCAGGCCCATCCAGATCCTGGGAGAAATAGTTTTCTATAGGGCAGGTACTATGACAGGATCCTTTCCTAGGGAACTAATAGAACAGCCAGACACAGGAATGACAGAAAAATTAGTCATTATTTCAAAGTGAATTCACCTGATTCACTTCTGGATTCTAATGTGAAATAGATCTGTGCCATCCCTTCTGAGAGATGATTTGGCATTTTCTTGATTCTTCTTTGACAACAATAATTAACAAAGGAGTTAGTCAATTATGCTTTTTGTTTAGCTTCTGGGGACACACTGTATAGCTAATAAATAAGTTATAATGTCAGGGTGACTGTGCAGAAGAAAACCTAGTTGCTGTCCTGGACCCAGTTATTCAAATGTATGACATGTTATGAAAAAGATAAGTTAGTCTTCACATCCAACTAATTTTCAAGCTTTATAATGGTTCTTTTTATTTTTATTTTTGTTTTTAAAATAATTTTGCACTTTTTATATAAAAAAGGAACGGATAGAAAGTTAGGCTTTTTTTCTGAATTTTTCATAATCCTGTCAAATGCATAGCTTTTTAAATTTACCTGGAACCTTACCTTTTTCTTTGATATTTGTAAGCTACCTCTAAAAACATACTTTCTGCAATGAATAATGGTCAATTTCAAATTTTCACCCCATCCAAATAAGTCAGCAACTATGCAGTGCATAAGACTAAATATAGATTTAAAAAAAAAAAAAAAACTCTTCCAAGCATTCAGAAGGCTGACCCACTGTAAGCATGGGTCAGATTTTAGTTTTAGGCATTCACTATCCTCTGGTCTCTGGAGTCTACAGCTGAAATGTGTTCTCTAGAATTTTTAGCTCTTTGCACTTTAAAACTACCCATCTGAAACTTTGCTTTGATCTAGGTTCAACTGAAGTTAATCAGGCTTAGCTACTGCAGCAAAACAGGAATGTTACAGTTGCTACACAATTATATATGCACCTGTCAATTCTAAACTTATGAGATTACTTTGCTGCATTGCATAAAGGCCACTCAATTTCTCTTTCCACTTCTGTTTAACTCATCTGTTTCTATCCTTTCTACCATGCATTGCTGCAGAAACAAGCTGAACGCATTAGTTATTGATGCGGAAAGAGAAACATAATTTTCATCTATATGCTATAGAGTCCAAGTGATTCTTGTGTAGTTTGTAGTCCTTCCTTCCCTTTCCCTTTCCCTTTCCCATATCCCACCAGATTAGATAACACAGTTTTGCTTTGTGTGTCTCATAGTTAATATAGTCACTTTGCTGGGAAAAGTAATGGCTCATCTATCTTTGTATTTTGACAAATAGAGACTCAGTTTGATGTAGTGGTTAAAGTGTTGGCCTAGGCCAGGGGTAGGCAACCTTGGTTCTTTTATGACTCGTGGACTTTAACTCCTAGAATTCCTGAGCCAGCTATGCTCAGGAGTTGAAATCCACAAGTCATAAAAGAGCCAAGGTTGCCTACCCCTGGCCTAGGAGTCTGTGAATTCTAGTCCTACTTTAGGCATGAAAAACAGGCTGGGTGATTTTGAGCAGTTCCTCTCTCTCAGCCTAACCCACCTCATAGGGTTGTTGTCCTGGGGAAAACAGGAGGAGGAAGGGACATTGGTATGTTCATCACCTTGAGTTGTGTAGTAAAAAAAAGCAGGATAAAAATCTTTTTTAAAAATAGCAATAGCTGTCTCTGCAATTTTAACTGCAACATCCTGCAAACTTTTATTTCCTGAGAACAGAATTTAAATGTTACCCTTGAGAAATATGTTACTATGCCTTTAAGATATAGTTACAGTCACCTTCTGTATTTGCAACTTCTGGCCTGCAGTAAACAGGTTGCAACTGTTTGTTTGCTGCTGTGTTAATAATATCAGTCACAGGCTGGGGTTCTTTTGCAGTTGAAAATGCTTCCTAATTCAGGGGTCTTCAAAGTTGGCCCTTTTATGACTTGTGGACTTCAACTCCCAGAATTCCTCAGCCAGGCATGCAGCTGAGGAATTCTGGGAGTTGAAGTCCACAAGTCATAAAAGGGCCAACTTTGAAGACCCCTGTCCTAATATAATAGCACACAGGACAATTTACCACAGAGGCTTAGAGGGTTTTTTGTTTCCAGAGAAAATGTGACAAATTCTAAGAAGGATAAGCAACCAATCATAAAATCCTTGGAGATGGAAAACAGGAGACTTCACGCATGAATCATGGATACTGCAATTGGGCAAAATCATTACATGAAAATTCCAAAATTCCATAAAATTAATGTACCATTTAGATCCAAATGAGGCTCACAGTTGGCTTTTCTGGGGATTCATCCTAAATATCCAGTTGTAAAGAACAAAACAATGAAACAAACAGGGGTATTTTTCCTTGTATAAGAACATATAAATAAAATGCTTCCTTACACTGTTTAACAATAGAAGACACAATTTCATCCTTTCCCAAATCTGTAATAAGTCAATGAGTGTATTCTGCAAATTCAGTAGTGTTAGAAGAAGGTCAGCTCCAGCAGCCCTGGAACTTTCAATCCCATTCAATAAGACATCCAGGAAGAAGGGAAAAAAAGAAATGTTTTCAAACTGCTTGAAGAGAAATTGGTCAGATGGTAGGGCCTAACTTTGTTTTCTTGGAAAAATTATTCCTGCTACAACATCTCTTTGTTTGAGAATGATTTCTGGGCAGCTTCCGCACAGTTCACTCAGGGTTCAGTAAACTGGACTGATTGAGTAAGTGAAAGCTGTCTCAGGAAGACAAGAAGCAGAGGATAGGAAAAGAAGAAACCAACAGCATTCATAATGGGGGAAATAAACAGATGCCCCGAAGGATTTCTGTTGAGACTATTTAACTCTGAATAATGCTAGTTACTATGGAGCAGAAAATAGAGAAGGCATGTTAACTTAATTCCCTTCTCCGTGCCTTCTATGGATAAAAACAGAAGCCTGGTTTTCATGTTCTTATTGCAAATGGATGTAAAGCTATGGTTGCATCAAAATCCTGAATTCCAATACCCAAATGTGTCACAACGTAATCTTCAATTCTAACATTTATAATAGTTTCAAAGTTACTATACACAAGGCTTCCACTTATGAAATTATGTATACTGAATGTACCTGTCTTTTTCTCACTGAGTGCAAAAAAACGAATCAGGAATTCTAGTTCTGGTTTCCCGGTTATATACTGCATATGAAGCAAAAAAGCAGCAATATTGCATACTAAAATGTATGGGCTTTCTCTCTGTAATGTATGAAAAAATCCCAGTGTCAAATGTGGCTAGATAACATGACAAATCTGTCATTCATTACAGAATTCTGAAGACTTAGGTTTTAAAGCCTAAGTTGTAAGTCTGTGCCAACTGCAGCCTGATTCAGCATGACACACAAGAAAAAACATTTCAATGCAGCATTGAGGCTGAACCTGAGTGGCCTGTCTTGATCAGCTGCCTAGATTAGATATCAGTAGTATCAGAAGATCTGCAGAAACCCTTGTGAATGACTATAAGACATTTTATCGCAATTCTGACAATGTTTCATCCCTAACTTTAGAAATGGAATGCTGCTGTGCTTCAAGGGGTGACTTCAGAGGACCATTTCATTGAGGAAAGGAAGGCATCCCTTCTGAGATTTCCAAAGACATAATAAGGCTCAACAAAACAAAAATTACTTGAATTATGCTTTCAGGGGCATTGCGGATGCTCCTATATATTACCATATCCATGCACTTTCTTCCTACATGTATCCATTTCATCAACATTCCGTTTTTCTGCAAGTATTCTCCATTACTTACCTTTTTTTCCCTACAAGTATAAATTGTATTACTGAAGAAGTACATAGCTGGAGGATTTTGTAGGTCCAGCTTTGTCCCTCGGGCTCCAGATGACCCCAGAATCAAGAATATCTATTTCCCAATTGGATTATATGACATCTATAACTTCTCCTGCCTTAAAGAGTTGCTTTCTTCATTAAGGGTAGAATCAGAGGCAGCTTGGAATTTCTTGCATGGGGTATGATATCATCAAAGAACATGATGTCTCCAACTGTGGCTGGATGGAGTATCTGGTAGAAGTCTTAATGTAGTATCTGGAAGTTGTTGGGGCCTTAGGGTCAATGGAAGTAATATGGAGCACCTATTGATTTAAAGGTTGCTGATTTTAGGATGGTTCCAACTTTGGTTCTAGAAAGAACAGACTTGCAATCCAAAGATATTACTCATAGCTCCTGCTAGAACAGCAGGTGAAACCAGTCACCTGGCCTTGACTGATGGGTCAGTTGCAAACCTTTTTTTGGAACAGAAACAGTTTAAAATGATCACTCATGCCATGTTACCTCTTAACTGGAAGACTGCAACTTGCTCTACTTGTGATTGTGCTTGAAGATCACCTGTAAAGGTCAACTGGTGCAGAACATGGCTGCCTGTTTGTTAATGAGTCAACTTGTTCATCTTATATTGTTATTACAGGAGCTGAATTAGCTACCAGTTTATTTCAGGGTACATTTCAAGGTTATCCCTATAAAGTATAAATCACTAAATGACTGAGATTAATTAAGTTCAAGACTGTCTGCTCCAGGTACAATTTGCTTACTCAATATGTGGAATCACAGAGTGCACATTGAAAGGTCCTGCATTGCAGGAAATGTGGTAGATGAATCAAAGGACATTTTATTTAAAGGCCCCTGTCTTCTGCAACAGTTTATCCATGGATGGATGTTTTGCCCTTTCCTTGATGGTATCCAGAAAGCTGTTTTTAGAGACACTTTAAAGATCGGGAGGCCTGTGTAAGCTGCTAAAATGCTCATCCTGTGGGTTATAAATGGTGGTATGAATATGATGAAGGCATAATTATTGTTATGCTGTACTGGCTATGTATTGATGTACTAATTGTACTGTCTGAGTTTTTTTAAGCTGCTTAGAGTCATATACATTTACTACTTTGTCCCAATCAAAGCCAGCAGATTATTTAATAATCCTTTTTTCTGGATTATTATTAATCTATTATTTTGTTAACTTTTGTCCATTGTTTTAATCTCATCTATTTCAAACAGATATATTTAATTGTTGACTCCCATTACAGGACCAGAGTTAAACAATTTTATATCATGCCATTTAAGTTGGCTACAAGTTCCCATGACTTATTCTCCAGACTAAGGTCAACAAATTTTCTCGTATTTGCTTTAAAGGTATGTGTGAGAGTGTGTCTAAAATGAGGATAGTTTGGAATAAGGGATACTATCAACATAATGTTTGGACTGAATTTGTTCTGAAAACCAATTCCCTTTTTGCGAGGTCCTTGGTGCTCTCTGAGCTTGCTTGTTTTTTTGCAGACATTTTATTACCCAAACTAGATAACATCATCAGTATCATTAGCACTGATGATGTTACCTAGTTTGGGTAATGAAACAACTGCAAGAAAACAAGCAAGCTCAGAGAGCACCAAGGACCCCTCATTTCAAACCTGAGCTACATATACAATATTCTCTTTCAATTCCCTTCTTGGAAAAAAAAAAGTGTTCTGATAGTGTTCTGTAAAGATGAGCAAATATTGCTCTATAACAAAGGAATATCTGAAGATATTTTTTCTTTTGCAAGACAATTTGTCCTCTAATGCTTCTTTTAATAATTGAATCAACTTTCCAATTTCCTGATTTAAGTGCTGCTGCCTTTTCATGTTTTCTCTGCCTAGCAAGAAGCTCATGAGCTTTGCTTTAAGGTTGCAGACAGCTCCAGCTAGGTGTATGAAGTTGTGAATTTGTTTAAAAAATATTGCTTTACTACCAGCATTGCAGCCCACTCTTCCATTCCTGAGAAGCTTTTTTTTTTTAGAATCAAACCCAATAACATTAACATTCAGAAACTTTGTGTACCTTTTCTCTTAATTTATGTAACAGTTAATGTAAATTGCACAAAATGTTTTTTAAATTGCAAATCACTCTTTGACGTGTAAATATGTCTCATGCTTGCTTTTAAAATACAAATTCCCCTGATATAATCTCTTCTGAAAAACAGAACTGCTGCTATTTGCACACAACAGTTCTGTTTCAGTGATATACCTCCCCAGAGAATTCATGGGTGAGATTCTGTGGCACCCCAAAAGACGTGTTGGCTTCTATTTTCACAAAAGGGTGATCTAGGACTGTGAGTCTCTTTTGGTCTAACAATCATAAATGCAATCTAACACCTTGTATGAAAAATAATCAATTATTTGATTTATTTCTCCAGAACTCCATCCTACCATCCTAGGGTATCATTACAGCAGATTTCATGCCCCTCCTTCTGCTCACCTCTCTTTCTCTCTCTGTCTCTCTCTCTCTTTTCTCAAATTCTTCTTTGCTTCTCATTCAACCCAATCATGAAATCTGGGAGAATTCCAAATCTTGCTTGCTTTTTGTGACTTTAGGGTAGATCACCAAAGCATGGATTGTTCTGCTTTACTTTCTGTTTTGGATTCTTAAAAATAGCCTCCTGTGGCTCTTACCCTCCTTTTCATGAAAAACGGAAACAATTATTGTGGATTGCCCCAATTGATTTCTTCACCCAAACCTCTGAACTCAGTGGGCAACGCAGCAAGTGAATCCCACTTCCTATCAAATGAGATATGTCTACAAGTTAATAGTAAAAAACTTAATTTCCCCCAACTTTTAATCATCTTGGTTTTTTGCTCTATCTCAGCAGGGATAGTGAAAAAGAACCTCTATCAGTTGGAGATTTTGTTAGAAAAAGACTGATTGCAAATGTCTCATTTCTTGCATAAAAATTGGAGGAGATAAGATGGTGACACACTAGCAGTTCCAGAAATAAGCTCATGATGGGTCTTATCCCTTCTCACCTATCCCTATGCCCTACAAATGCCATCCAGAGGCAAGAAAAAGAACCTAAACCAGAAATGATACTGGCAACTCACAAATCTAAAAAAGCAGAGAAACAGATGAGGATTGACTCCTATCTCCCCATTGCAGAGACAACAAAAAAATGTGGGTAACAGAGCCACCTCTTCACAATCACTTTTACCTCCAAAGATTATGGCAACATAGAACCAGTGCTTTTTTTCTATAAAAAAAAAAAGGTGCCGGAACTCACATACGTCATACAACCCGCCTTGCCTACCTTACAAGGTTCCATCCAAAAAGGTGCTGGAACTCTATTCTGGGCGTTCTATGAGAAAAAAAAGCCCTGCATAGAACCAAGATAGGCCACCTTCATAACCCTTAATACTCAACGCCAATCACCCCACTCCCAGCAGGGAGATAACCTTCTGAAACAAGCCTCCTGCATCCCCCTCCACCTCCCAACTACACCAATCAACTTTTTCATCAGATCTGCCTTCTGTCTGTAGAAACATTGATCTTTATGTTGCAGTGACCAAGTGACATTGCACCCAAGGTGGACAACTTCCAACAAGCCCTTAGTCTGGAAATCCTCCATGGCAATCAGGTTAATAGTACAGCAGAAGCTGACTTGTTAAGAGAATATCTTAACATGACTTAAGTCTATTAATAACTTAACAGATCCAGCATTCTAGCATCCTGCTCTTTCAGGCATCCAGAAGTAGTTAACTTACCTAACTACTACTGTGTGCTACATAAAATAAACAAACAAACAAACAAAAAAACCCTCCTCCTGGAAACCATCTGAATTCCTTCAGAGTGTTCTGTTTCAAGGTTGTTGACATGCAAATACAAGCACAATACTTAAGAACAGTGGTGGGATTCAAATATGTGAACAACCAGTTCTCTGTATGGGTGCCGCTTCAGGAAGTCCATTCTGGGCCTGAACAACAAAAAATTAGCTACCGGTTCTGCTAAAGTGGTGCAAGCTGGCTGAATCCCACCACTGCTTAAAAAGCAGGAATATGTACTGTACTTTAGGCAGATAACAGCAGAGAGAAATGTGATTCAAATGTCTTGTTAGAAGTAAGTCTTCATCCTGGTTCATCCTAGCCGGGAATAAATAAGCAACATGGCGACTGCTTTGGGAAGATGGATACAGTTTATTGAAGAAGCAGAAAGAGCAGAGGAGAGAAGGGCTGAGCACATGGGCAAAGGGTTTTTTATACCCTCTCTAGCCTTTTGTTTGGAAGTTTCCTGTTCCTGTGGCATGAACTTTGAGGCTATTTCCTGTGTCATGTATTCTGACCTGAGTTTAGGTGTGCCTCTATGATATTCTTGATGGTAATGGGTTAGTCCTATTATGTCCTAAAAGTCATCTCCTGCTTCCCTGGGGCTGGGCTAATGACTCTTAAGAGTTTCTTTGTCTTGAGTTCCCTGGCTCCAACCTTCCTGATGGTTTTACATCTGCATTTGTATAGGGCTGGCTCCTGCTTGGAGATAGATTTGGGGCCAGGTTTGGTTTCTGCTTTTCAAAAAAATGCTTTTAAAAATCCTTTTGGTGAAAAATATATTTTCCTGCCCTTTTAATATTTCCTTCTCTGGGCTAACTTCCCTCAGCCTAGTGAATGGTTTTTGCCTAAAGAAAGCCAAGCACATAGTGGTGGGATTCAGCCAGTTCGCACCACTTTGGCAGAACCGGTAGCTAATTTTTTGTTGCCCAGGCCCAGAATGGATTTCCGGAAGTGGCATCCACACAGAGTTGGATTGTTCACATATATGAATCCCACCACTGCAAGCACAGTCCAAGGAACAAAAAAACAGTCCAAAATTTCTAAGAGTCACAGGATGCCAAATCAGAGACTCACTTGGTTCAAGGGTCAAAAGGCACCAAGAAGAAACAGGAACATGATCCAAAAGCTGAACAGTTGTTTCCAGCAAAGACTGCCTGCACAGAAGCTAACTATATCTGTCTGCAACCATTTGGCTATAATTACTCATGCCTTGCCTTTTGTTTTATGAGAAGCCTCTTTGAGGAAATTACTGATCTAGATTTGGGATTGGCTGTTATGCCTCATCATCTAACTGCTCCAGCTGAAGAGGGGATGCCTGTGACTGATCAGTTTCAAATGAATCCTGGCTTACTGATTCCTGAGGTTGACAATTCTGAAGCACAGCCTTAGCTGGAGCAACATCATCAGATTCAAGGTCAGAGTCAAATTCAGAATTGTGGCTCATAATACAATGGAACAACCATAAGCTCATTGTGATTTTTCTATCCCAGCTAGTAAACAGCCAAAATAGGTCAATTGATTTGAAATATTTTTACTTTTTATCCAGTTCAAGAAATACTAAACCAAAGGGTGACTGGAGTATTGATTTTGGAAAAGTACCAATGGACTAAGGGTCTAGCTGGATTTGAAATAAGATTTTGAAATGAATTATAAGAATCTTTCCCATGGAAATACAATGTTTGAATTCTTTAAAAAAAACCATGATAGGATAGGACTTTGAAAGTTGGACACTAAAAAGAACAAGAAGGAAAGATGAAAGTTAGAAGAATACTTAAATTTGACTTATTAATACAGAATTGAGCAACATATTTTAACACTGAATATCTGAAATGACATTTGTGAACAATGGACCTAGAAGTTAATGTTAAGAGTTTCTGCCATAATAGATAGACCAGGGGTCTTCAAACTTGGCCCTTTTATGACTTGTGGACTTCAATTCTCAGAATTCCTCAGCCAGGCATGCTAGCTGAGGAATTTTGGGAGTTGAAGTCCACAAGTCATAAAAGGGTCAAGTTTAAAGACCCCTGAGATAGACTGTAGTTAAGAGGGGTTTAGAACAACTTGGCGCGGCCTACTCACCACAACCAACTCACTGCAACTAATTTGCTGTGGGACAACTCACCATGGCCAACTAGCCATGGGGTAACTTGCTGCAGGACAAGAGTTACACTACTATCAAAGAAATTGTGGAATAGAATCATTAAAGAAAGGATGAAATGTGAATGACAAAAAATAAAATATTTAAAAAATTATTTTAAATACTTAAATTGAATTGTCGAGTTGTCCCACAACAATTTGTCCCACCGTGAGTTGGCCGCAGCACATTGGCCATGGCAAGTGGGCTGTGGTGAGTTGTCCCATTTTGATTTAAGAGAGGTTATGGAAGAGAAACAAATTTTATTGGACAAGATTGAGACTGATTTGAAAATTGATTTAAAAATGACAAGCTATAGAAAATATGAAAAAAGATGCTATATATATATATAAATAAAACCAGCTGATGTCTTAATAATTAAAAGAGGTGTACAAATAATTAAAAAAGAGTGACTTGGATAAATTTCCCATATTGGATCTACAAAACAGAGGTTTTAAAGTTTCAAAGGATTTTGTGAGAAAGGACAAAGAAAAGATGAAAAGAAATCAAGTTCTAACACATTATTTGAAGGGATTAAATATCAAGAATTTTAAAGGAGAAAGGAAGTTGATTTTATTTGATTAAGGTTAAAATAGATATTTTATTATCTCGGGCAACCCTTAATAGATTTTTGCTGACTAGGACTGAACAAGGAGGTTTTAGATAAGAGATGAGGTACAGGAGGAAGAGATCTTTTGTTGTATTTCAAGAGGTGATAGGTTACTAAATTATTTATACTTGTTGCTTTGAAGGGGGAAATCATTTTGTTATTTCTTTTCCTTTACTACATTCTTATTTTTTTTATTTTCCTTTTTTCTTTTCTGTACTTACTAGAGTTCTATTCTACTTTATGTAATTTTTTAAATTTAAATATAGTAATTAAATTAAATATAGTAATTTCATAAAATTACTATAAAATAATCACAAATGGATATACTGGCTACGGAGATATCCCTTTGCAGATGTTCTAATTGTTGAGAAGGAAGGAACCAGCTGAGGGGAATGTACTCACTGTTCGGGACTGAATGAACAGCTGCTCACCATTGCAAGAAAACAATTTCAAAAGTTAAAGTCACATTTCACACATTATTATTTGATGCCTTAATGTTACTACTGTCATTTAATATTTTAAACAACAAAGTAATAGAGAGAAAAAAATCTCTTTCACACTTTGGATCTGCAAAGTCGTTGATGTGATGTAGGGTAAAGTTAAAATAGGGGTAAATATAAAATTCAACCCTATATAAGATTTCTTCTGCTTTCTTGGACTGTAGGGATTATAAGTGATCTCATAAATCATCAGCTCTAACCTCCAGCACAATACTGTACCATCCCTTGACATCCAGCTTGTGTTCAAATACTTGCAGTGAAGGGAAGTCACAAGAAACGACTTTTGAACTGTTAATAGCTCTTAAGATCTATGTGTGTCTCTTCCAATGGTTAGTATGATAGGCTTCAAAAAATGGGAGGATTTCAAAAATTAAACAGAAGCATTTTCTAATGATGGATTTAGTTTCTGTTGATGGATAAACAGCACTGGCTGTAAACACAGATTATCAAGCATGCTCAAATTAGGGATAATAATAAAAAGATGAAAAATAATAACAAAAAGATGAAAAATTCAAAAATAGAATTGAATTTTATAGATTTTTATACAAAATCCAGAGGAACCAACTTTCTGGTTTTCATCCATACTTTACCTGAAGGAATTTCCAGAGAAAGTAAACTTGTACATAACTTCTCGTCAAGGATGTTGATTTTCCTTAAAAAGAAACTTTATAATAAAGGTAAATTATGGAAGAGTATATTATCATAGAACACCGGAAGAGAAGAATGCAATGTAAGAACTTGGCAGAAGTTGAAAAAAAAGGGAATTACCATAATTTTGAAGAAAACTGCACTGATTTATTCTGTAAAGCCAAAAAAAAAAGACATAAAATGGCATTTACTGCAATGATTGCAAGTTTGGAATCCAGCAATTTCTGGTGATTAAAGGCATGGAATTTCATTTGACATTTACTATGCCATCATTTACTCATCAACTACCTGATTTTTACCTGAAGAAAACTAGCACTGACTAAAAGGAAATTAAAGAAGTGTGTGCTTTTCTTTTCAGTTGCTCCCTATGAAGGCACACAGTCTTCATTGTAATGCTTAATTTCCTCCTCTAGCATTCAGATTCCCAGTGGGAACTGAAAATAATAAAGAACTTGTGACAGAATAATTAACTTCTAGAATTGTTTTTTTCTTCATTTATAAACGATCATTCCTAAACTGGCTTAATTTTTGTTTAAAATTGAAAAAAAACTTGAATGGTTTTAAACTGAAATATTTCAGGGTAGATAAAACATTGTCTTTTTTTTTAATAATCTGGCATCATTTCTTTTATACAGTTTCAAAATATAGTTGTTTATTATATCCTTAAAGATGACTTCCTACCACAACTGAGACAGATCAGTATGAAGGCAGGTGTTTCATTGATTTCATTTGTTTGCATTTAATTGTGTTTTTTATCAGAAAGAGTACAGAGAAGAGCAACAAAGATGATTAGGGGACTGGAGGCTAAAGCATATAAGGAACGGCTGCTGGAATTGGGTATGTCTAGTTTAATGAAGAGAAGGATGGGGGGGGACATGACAGCAGTGTTCCAGTATCTCAGGGACTGCCACAAAGAAGAGGGAGTCAAGCTATTTTCCAAAGTGCCTGAAGGCAGGACAAGAAGCAACGGATGGAAACTAACCAAAGAGAGAAGCAACCTAGAACTAAGGAGAAACTTCTTGACAGTTAGAACAATTAACCAGTGGAACAACCTGCCTCCAGAAGTGGTGAATGCTCCAACACTGGAAGTTTTTAAGAAGAGACTGGACAGCCATTTGTCTGAAATGGTATAGGGTTTCCTGCCTGAGCAGGGGATTGGACTAGATGACCTCCAAGGTCCCTTCCAACTTTATTATTATTATTACTGTTATTATTATTATTATTATTATTACATTTTTTTTCAAGCATCAAGGAAAATGTGAACTGGGAAAAGATCTGTGCACTTGCTGTTCTGTGTTTTCTTTGTTACCAGAAGGTTATAACTTAGATAGTTTGTGGCAGGGAACCCAGATAAGTGCATATGGCACTATATTCAGGATGGGAATCTATTGTAGCTTATTAGTTCAACAACTGAAAAAAATTGTATTCATTTATAAAGATGACAATGTTACATTCATGTTAAAAACATTTTAGTTATATTCATCATTGCTTCTATATGTCTGAATTTACTGTATTATTATTTACTATTTTATCATTATTTTATCATGACCACAACAAGGAAAACCACATAGTGGCGCTTTTGAAATAAATTGGTCCAGAACTGAATAGAACAAAATGTTAGATGTTTTATATCCACACTTGGAGCTGGGACTGGTTATTAGGATAGCGATGATGGTGATGTCTTTATAACTTAAAGGAATTATTATTATCCCTGTAGAAGTAATTTGAGTTTGTGTTAGTTGAGACTAAGAGAATTTTTCTCCCATCTTTCTAATTTGACTGCCTATAAGATTGTAGAAATAACCACTGAAAATGCAGTCATGAGTGTATTTTGTGTGAGGCAAAGGAACTGGATTTACAGATAATCCTTGATTTACAACTGTTTGTTTAGTGACAGTTTAAAGTTACAGCGGCACTGAAAAAAGTGACTTATGACTGTTTTACCAGTTACATCTCCATGATCATGTGATCAAATTTCAGATATTTGGCAACCGGTTCATATTTATGACCGTTGCTGTGTCCCAGAGTCATGCAATCCTTTTGTGCAACTTCTGACAAGCAAAGTCAAAGGGGGAATCGGATTCACTTAACAACGGGGTTACTAACTTATGAACTGCAGTGATTCACTTAACAACTGAGGCAAGAAAGGTCATAAAATGGGGCAAAACTCACTTAACAAATGTCTCACTTAACAACAGAAATTTTGGGTTCCATTGTAAATTGAGGACTACTTGTATTTGTTTGTGCAGTCATCAGTAGCATCTTCAAGTGTCTTTGTTTAATCAAAAGTTCCTTTCTACACTAGCAAAGACCAAGAAACACAGCTTAGACTAGGGATAGGCAACCTTGGCTCTTTTATGACTCATGGATTTCAACTCCCAGAACTCCTGAGCCAGCTGTCTCAAGAATTCTGGGAGTTGAAGTCCACGAGTCATAAAAGAGCCAAGGTTGCCTACCCCTGGCTTAGACAGAATCATGCCGATAAAGAGTTGAAATTTGAAAAGACTCCCAAGTAATCATTTGTTCCAATCGGATAATCACATCAATTGGCTGTATACATACACTGTTATTAGAAGCTGCTTGGAGATCACCAATGTTTAGATCCTTGAGGCCATACATTTGTCTGGATCCTGCTGATTTGAGAATATTAATTCATTAGTTAATGATTTTCTGCTGATTTTCTGCTTGACTTCAGATGATCATATTCCTAGTCTCCATATTGATTTTTAAAGTCACAATAAACCATTTGAAATGTAGTATTTTTTTTTTACAAATTCTAAATATTAATTGATTTGTTCCAAATTTCTTCAACTAAGAAATGATTTGGGGTATAATTATCAATCAGATTTAATATTTTTTTTTGTTCAATGACTGCCACATTTTAAAATGGAGGGAAGGGATTATTAGAAGTATTTGGGGGTTTTTGCTAGCAAACATTTCAAAATATGTCTTTAAAGGCAGAATAGTGGATTATGGAATTAACATTCTGAAAGTAATAGACAGCTGGGCACTTCTACTAGATGGGAGATTCTAGGAGATGCAAGTATCAACATGGAAGAGATTAGATAATCTAAAAGGGGAAAAGAAATTGATAGATGAAGAAGTAACTCAATTCAAAATATAAAAACAAAGATAGAGATTTATAATAATACCATTTTAGTACTTATTGTAATTGTTTATATTCCCATAACAATGTAAAAGTAATACAAACAACTTATAATCAACACAAGAAATATTATTTAAAAATACACTTTTAAGATCCTTCCCAAAGAGGAGCTAGTTGCCAATGGCCTGGGGGCAGGATAAGAAGGATCTAGCTAAAGAAATTTGGTGAATTGCCTTAACTATCTCTATCTTTCAATATTTCCATCTTTTTTTCCTGGAAGATTGCTTTTCAGCCAAGACTGGAAAATAATGAGACATCAGTGGGTATCAGTCTTGCTAGTATTGCTATTGTGTCTGAAAAGGGCTAGTGGGTTTCCTTGTATGCAGGTGAATGGTCATTGTGAGAAACAACTTCTGGACTAGATGGGCCAGAAGTCTGATCTGGTAGGACACTGCTTGTATTGTTATGTTCTCCTGATTTAAGGAGTAGAAGGGCTAGTGATGGGATCTGTTTTCATATTGATAAGCAATCTAGTAATTATTTGCAGAACAATCAGCTGGTGCAATCTGCCCCTCCTGCACAAAAGAGAGAGACTTTAGATCAGGGGTCTTCAAACTTGGCCCTTTTATGACTTGTGGACTTCAACTCCCAGAATTCCTCAGTCAGCATGCCTGACTGAGAAATTCTGGGAGTTGAAGTCCACAAATCATAAAAGGGCCAAGTTTGAAGATCCCTACTTTAGATTAAAAGAGTGCAGGAAAATGAACCAGAACTTTCCTGCCCCAGAGATGCATCTCATTTGAAAGCAGACAGCTTGCTGGAATTCTTATGTTGTTAACAGCAATAATAGCAGCACTTAGACTTTACAGCCCCCTCTGACCAGTTTGCAATCTCAACATATTGACCCCAACAACATACATCATCATTTTACCAAACTTGGAAGGATGGAAAGCTGAGTCAACCTTGAGCTTTTGAACTCCTGGCTTCAGAAATGACCACTCTTTATGGTTAACAAAGCAGTCCTTTCGAGCAAGGCGGAAAGGCCAAAACTGCGATGTAAATTTCAGTCTTTGGTCTTAAGAAAAGAATGAAGAGATTATCTGAATTTATGAGTATGAGGAAATTTGACTATTAGTAATAAGGGGATGCATTCTTTTTTAGTCCTAGAGGTTTAAAGAGGGCCCTTCTGTGTAATTCCATTCTAAAGTTTATCAGAGCACTAGGAAACTCACTAAAATAATGTATACTTTTAGCCTGCATATGACCTAATGCAGCCCAGCCTCTTCTCCCTAACTTTCCATCACCCTAAGCCTTTTGGACATTGTGGGGTTTTGTGTCAGTTAAATCCAAAAATAATTGTCGGCGTACAAGGCTGCATTATTCATAGCAAATTTTAGAAGATCTTTCTTCTATTTATCCTTCTTGCTTTTGTAGATTAGATGTTATAGATTAATATTTGCATTAATTTATGGTGCGGCCACATTTTCCTTTTACGTATAATTTATAAGCATCAAACTATGAAAGAGTGCACAGTGATTGTCATTATACATATTAGCTGCATTTAAAGTCAACCAATATAGATGATTTTGCCTAAATGAGTACCTAAAAGCATTCTTCATTATGATAATCAGAAACAACATTATAAATTATTATTTTAGTGAAGAAATAGAATATTCCATCCCATTTATGCAGAATCACTCTATCCCAAAGACCATTTTAGTGGCTAGGTAATACTGATCTTAATCTGATCTGGAATACAGCTGTATAAGTAGTGATGAGCAATACTGTACACATGGTTACCTACCTTACAGATATCAGATTTGGGCCAAAGGGGTTACCGATCCCTTATTTGAAAAGAAAACATTGGAGGGTTGTGGGGGGGGGTTGTATCTTTTTGCTGCTATATAATGGTCATCCAAGTTTTTTCAGCATGGGTCTCATGGTCTTAAATGCAATCTTCTCTTTGCAAAATCTAGCAAGCTCATGCTTGAAACTGGAAGCAAGTCTTCTCTGGTTATTTTACAAATGAAAAATGTTCAGAGTTTGCTTCTACAGGCATATCTACTCATTTTAGTGCTTCATAGGTAGAATGTTCAGGAGTCTATAATGGCTGATAATGAACTCACTGACCTTTTTCTTTAAAAACAAAATATCACCTTGAATTTGAATGGGCATATTTTTACTGTTGCCTTTTCACAGGAGTTTCACTGATGTGTTTGGCTGCATCTTTTCCAATAACTGTACAACCTACTTTATTATACAGAGAAAGGGGGAGAGAGGAAGAGGGAGAGAGAGGAAGAGGAGGAGGAGAGAATAGAGATCTCATTTTGTTCATTTCAAGCTTTTTAAAAGAGGGTTGTTACAAAAGCCATTAGAAAATGCTTGCTCTTAAAAGTTGTATTTTCTGTTGTATATGTTTGAAAACATCCGTTTCCATAGGAACAGTTTTTCAGGCAAAATGTTACAGAGAGAAATGTGTCATAAATAATTGGTCTTGCTCTCAGGGAACTAACTGCTAAACAACAAGGAATATTCAAGAAATGAAGTGAGTGTGTATGCAGAGAGGGTAGGAAACCAAACAACAAACAAAAACAAACTGCAGTAACAGAAGAAAATTATATATTAAATAAAACTTAATCCAAATTCATAAAAATCTGTCATACACTCCAGTGTGTCTACTCTGAAGTAAATCTCACAACATTTGATAAATGGCCTCAAGAGAAAAGCTACATAGCAGCTTAAATGTTGGCCACAAATTAACTTATGGAATTGATTTTTATGGATTTTTCAATGATATTTGGATTTCTTCCTTATTTTTGATATGTCTGGTTTATAAAAATTATGTGGAATGTATAACATTGGAAATTAAAGCACACTATCAGTGTTCAAATGCATTTTAGCTATTTTCACTGCTGATTTAACATTTATGTTTTGCATAACATTACATTTTGTGGCTTTTAAGCACACTTTGAAATGTAAATGAAATATTGTAGGAGGGCCTCATCAGAAAGCTTTTTACTGCCATTAACATAAAAAAGCAGGTGTAAACACGTTTGGAAGATCTCCAATCTATAAGGAGCTAAATACAGTTGACATTTTATTACTTCTAACCTTGGTTGCTTGTTTGATCTTGAAAATCAAGGCAACTGAGACTGGGTGAATTCCTTCTAAAAGACACTTTAATTCTTATTAAACAAGCAAATAAAACAGATATGTCAAGCCAAATTAAAACTCAACAGTTCAATACTCCATCTTTTGTTTTAGGGATATAGATAGCATATGAAAGTTCATACTCAGTGCAGGACTCATATGAAAAGATGTGATTTAATTTTTTCTAATCTGGTGCCTTCAGGACTACAACTTCAGATTCTCAGCTAGCACAACCAACCCAGCTAATACAATTGGCTGAAAATTCTGAAATGGCTGTTCCAATGAATCTAAAGCAATGTTTTTCAATCTCAGCAGTTTTAAGATTTCTGGACTCAACTCCCAGAATTCCCCAGCCACTAAAGCATGATCTAAAAAGCATGCATATCAAACTCGACTGTGTCACATAATGTATCGTGACATATCATAACATTTTTGCCTTTGCAGAATCGGGGTGGGTGTGGCCTGCATGTGACGCATCCGGCCACTGGGCCACCAGTTCAACACCCCTGATCTAAAAGATGACAGATCAGGAGACATTGGTATAACTGAGCATATGCACATTAGGACATGCACTGAGTCCTTTCTATTAAACAAAGTCATTTTGTTGGACCCTGGACTCTTGTCTTAACAGGAGAGCACCTACCTTGTGGAACAGCCTAGCTCCTGACAGTTGGATGGCCTGAACCCTCTTAGCCTTTCAAGGCATTGAAACTTGGCTATTTCCTCAGGCATTTGTGCTGGGGGGAGATAAGTTGAATAATTATTGGTGCTGAATTGAGCAAACAGTTCATTCTTGGGTGCAGAGGGCTTATGTTTGATGGGTTTGTCTGTTTTAATTTTGTAAACCTCCAGGAATCACTTGTGTAAGATGGATGGCTATATAAAAAGGAAGGAAAGAAGGAAGGAAGGAAGGAAGGAAGGAAGGGAGGAAGGAAGGAAGGAAGGAAGGAAGGGAGGGAGGGAGGTCAAAACCTTCCATGGTTAGAATTGAAATGCTGGAATGGAATGTTTCGTAGCTGAAACAGAGTGTATGTATGGGCTGATCTCAGAAAAAATCCTCAGGTTTTCTTCAAGACTTGAGTTGTTCAGGGCCTCCTATTCATCTAAATGCTTCTGCATTTAGAACTAAAGCATAAGAATGGATGAAAACAGTGGTCACTTCCCTTCCAGCTAGGTACATACCTAAGTTTACTTTTTTTAAAAAAATAAAAATTACAATTTGCATTGTGGAAATTATAATCCTAAACTATGTTGTGGATGTTTTGTTCAGAAGTGTTATCTATAGCAGGCAAAGAGTTACCAGGCAAATGGACAGATGTTTACTATGTACTAGATGAATTTATACAAGGTGAATCCCTAACAACACTTCCAATTGTTAAATGCAAATACTGTGTTGCTGTTTGTTGTTCAGCTCTGTACACTCTCTGTATGTTCTTGCTGAAATGTAGCTTTCAGTTAAGCTTCTCAATGCAGAACTGATTTGTTGCCAGATTCTGGAGGGTGTCCTGGACTTATGCATTAGGAAGACAGATTTCTCAAGGCAGTATTCAAGGAGATTGAGGTAGCACTGCTTGAAGAAGTAATGGGCTAGTTTTAATTTCTATTATTGCTATAGCAGAAGTCTTAGAATGATTTAGGTTTTATTTTACACAGAACACAGCAAACGTGAATGCTTCTTATTAAGTCCTTTTTTGCAGCTCGGAACAAAATATTTTTCCATGTTATCCATTCCAAGCCATACTAACTGAATGTTATGCCAGATTTTCATTTTGAAGCATTTATGTCACACAACAACTTGCTGTTTCTATGAATCTATGGCAAATTTCACCTAAATTGATGGTTTATTTGTTAGTATATTCTGGCCAGATTCTGATATTTGCTTGATTTTTCAGCATATGCTCTTTTGTGCAACTATTGTACTCAGTGTGTTTTAAATGGCCTTGTTCGATCTTCTTTAAAGGACATGGTAGCTTTTTTGTATCTATTGTGTATTTTTGGGCTTTACTATAAGTGGATAGTTACCCAAGCCCTTTGCCTTGAGCATACATTGTAACTTCAAGCTTTTTAAAATTTATTTGATGCTACAATCATAAAAGCTGATGGTTGTGCAAAATAATTCTGAATATTTACTTTCTTCCAGCACATTCCAATATAACAGATTTTAAGGAACATTTATTGGAAGAGAGAATTGATTGAACAGGAGTTCATCCTGTCAGAAAATACACATTTAAAAAAACATGACAGCACACTGTGAAAGGAGGTGGTATGACAAAATTGTCTTTTCCAGTATTTGATTAGATTAGGTTAGGTTAGATTAGGTTAGGTTAGGTTAGGTTAGGCAGGAAGGAAGGCAGGAAGGCAGGAAGGAAAGGAAGGAAGGAAGGAAGGAAGGAAGGAAGGAAGGAAGGAAGGAAGGAAGGAAGGAAGGAAGGAAGGAAGGAAGGAAGCTATTATAAGGAAGCTTACTTTTTGATTAAAGGTGAGAAAAAATATTAATTTCCAAGTTGTAGGAGCATAAGAGTAAATCAGACAGCAAGTTTGACTAAGCTCTTGGAAAAAATTTTTTTTCTAGTCCTCATCATTTAGTACTGGGCTTTCAGCCATTTCTTAGCAATGAGGTGCATGAGCCCACCAATACAAAATATAAAATTGGTGCTTTCAGGCACTGTGGGAAACATAGAAATGGTGCATCATAGTCCCAGGGCGAAGGCTAAGGCTAGAATACCTGGCACTTACTTAACAGGGTCAGGCACAAAGATTAGTCCTATCAGAAAGGGACCGATTTTTATTTAATTTATCCAAATTCAAATAGTATTCTATGTCTCAGTTAAATTGGGGCTCAACTGTGAAAAAATGTTTATGTATGGCTATATTGTGGGTAGAAATGTTCATTCACATGAGAAGCTCCGCCTGATGAGTTGGAGAGGGATCAATTTAATACATGCAATTGCTAATCCAGCAAGTGTTACATCAAGCATGCACAGCCTGAGGCCCTAAAACCACATGCAACTCCCAGGTCCTATCAAGAATTGCCATCAGACTATTTTAATATAATAGTGGAAGGAAGGAATGAAATACATTCAGAGCAATGCTAGCAATTATGTTTAATTAAGTTAATTATAATTCAATTGAAGCAAAATTAAATCAAAAGTAGTTTGGTTCTGGAACTGATTGCTGCTTTGTCTGAGCTGTACCAGCATTTTGCAGGACTCAGTTTACAAAGAAGTTTAAATTCATTTGTTACCTGCATGCCTGAATCTGCTTTGCATCATCAAAGGGATGAGGAGCTGTCATCTAGGAAGCTCCTAATTCAGACTGGCTAGCTTTATACCCTCTCTGATCTCATTGATGTTCCCTCAGTAATAACTTCCACTGTATTCCGTAGACTTACTCCAGTGTATTTTGGATTATAGCTTTAAGTCTTATGTCTGTACAAGAGAAGAATAGCATTGGCTGAACTGACAGATTTGT
This sequence comes from Crotalus tigris, assembly GCF_016545835.1. Taxonomy (NCBI): domain Eukaryota; kingdom Metazoa; phylum Chordata; class Lepidosauria; order Squamata; family Viperidae; genus Crotalus; species Crotalus tigris. Next base: position 1,929,535 of record NW_024100518.1, on the reverse strand, counting down.
TGTGAAGTTCATTTGTATAATAAAAGAAACAGCTTTATTTAAATGACAAATCATCTTTTTAGACCAAAGATGTTGAGGATTAAATTTAGCTTTGATCTTTAAGCTAGGATTGGAAGCTTCGTCCAGGGGAAAAAAAAATTGCTTGCAGAAAATAAAATCCCCTTTTTTTGCTAACTATGTCTGACAAAGAGCCAAGTGAAAGAAATATTTTAGCAATTCCATTTTTCATATCTGCTTTGCTTTTTTCAGTACTGATCATTAAGACTATTCCTGCGTAAGAAATGGCAAACCCAAAGACGGCTCTATGAAAAGTTAGAACTGATGTCTGTGATGAAATGAAGTGCCAGTGAGTAGACTGGCTCTTTGTAATTCCTCTCCAGACAAGAAAAGGACTTAAGATTGCCCATACATGCCCCAAACAGTTGCTCCTCACGAGGAAACTAGACAACAATGGTGTCTGGGGGATTTAGAGCTCTGGGAGAGGATGAATAGCCATTTTGTTCAAACCTTCAAAATGACATTGGATTTGCTTACAGTCCTTTCTAATCACTTTCCCAAACTATTTGTTAACTACTTTTCAACCATTAGGAACATATGTATATGAAGGGATGTGGGTCTATACATTTGTTGTTCATAGTATGTTTAGGTGTGTGTCATGTATATGTTTCACTTTGAGAGCGGGCAACTAAATTTAATTTTTGATGTGTGCCATTGTGCCCACAGTATAAAAATGACAATAAAGGTTATCTTATCTTATCTAGGATTGAAACTTTTTACAGCACCAACTGAGTTTCTTCCAAAATCCTTAGCAAAAGAAGTTTTAAATACAAGTTTAAGAAATCAAAAACAATTGGGATGGGGGATAAACATAAAAAGGTGATTAGAACTTTGATTTTGGAAAATTATAAATGACTAAGGTTCCAGATGGATTTGAATTTTTTTTTTTAATCTTACTTATTACTTTCCCATCAGCTGTGGTCTTGGTCAAAAAGTCCAGCTTGTTAATTAGAGGCAATGTTGTGTACTTTTGCTGAATGCTGATAATGTTAACAAGATACATATAAATACAAATAAATAGCACAGCTGATTTTTATTAAAACTGATTAATACTATTAATACTATTAATACTATTAAAAACGTATTTACTTTTGCTGAATTATGATAGATTACATATATGATGAACTAAGAGTTTAAGCTCAGTAGAAAAGTAAGGATGGGAAAAATGACATGACTTCCAGGTGCAACCAAGATCTGCTCCAGATAGGAGTTTTCATTCTCAACATGTAGCCATTGATCACAGTTTACCTTAACCATCACATCAGTGGGATAAAAGAAAACAATACTTTTATAGATATTTAAATTTAATTCAGCCCTGAAGGCACAAAGAATGTGTCTCAAAACTGCAAGGAACAAATAATTAACAACTTCCATAGGAGTAAACAAGCTAGTATTGAATTCATGAGGAGTCAAGGCAGCTAGGAAAGATGGAATCAAAACTAAGGAGCCAAATAAAAACAAATTAACAGTACATGTCATTTTATTAAACCTGTTATTGATGAAAAATAAAAAGTAAAATAACAAAGACTTATGGTATCTGAGTTACAGCCTCATCCCCAGCTTTACGTTATGCATGACCATGTTGTGGCCTTATTTGTGATGAAGTTAGAATGTTACATTTTGAATTAGTAATAATAATAATAATAATAATAATAATAATAATAATAGTGCCCCAGTGAGGCACTACCTTGACGTGGTTGTGGGGCTTGTGTACTCTGAGGAAGATGAGAGCTATGCCAGAGGTTCAACCATACTGGACAGGTCTCATCAGAGGAATCAGACAAAGAGTGTCTCTCCCATACAAAATATGGTGAGACGTAAATTGCAGAATGCCATACCGGCTCGGACGTCGCCCGGGTTAACAAGGTCCGCACTAGATATTGGAGTTCCTGGATATCTGGTGAAAAATGGGTTACAGGACTCAGGACTGTTGGCTGAGCAACCAGGGCCAGCAGCTGCAGAACTACTGGAAGAAAAGGTGTTTACCCGTCGCAGATACACAGTGATGGAAAACAAAGAAATAATGATCTGTTACTACAGATCAAGTCCAACAAGAAGAGGATATCTAAAACGAATGCACCAGTTCTGGAAAGAACAACATCCAGAATCAGAAATAACAGAACAGAGACTAGCAGATCAACGCCGATTTATAACACGAAACAAAATATTCACAGAAACAGAATTGGACGAACTGCAAAGGTTTACCCAGGGCAAAGAAATCAAAGCCTTACCAGAAGTAATTCAGAATGTAGAGGCTAACCAGGGGGAGTTGGCAGTGAAGGAATCTAGCAGAAATATACAACTGTTCTCATTTGGAAACCAGGCACCTCTACCTCAGGAAGAACAAAACCCTCTAACTAAAGAAATAAAAGAATTGAAACAAAGAATAACTGAGCATCTAGAACAGCACAAAAACAACAGAATAAGGCTACCTGCATTGAAGCTTGTTCCAAAGAAACAGCTAGCACAAGCATTAAAAGATGCAAATACTGCAATATCAAGTATAAGCACCAATTCACTGCAAGAAACAAACCAACTAATGTACAGCACAGCTGCAGTTATAACTGAATACCTGGGATGCAAAATCAACAAAGAAGAAAAACAAACAAACAGTGCACCAGAAAAATGGAAGGTTAGACTAGAAAATAAGATCAGCAAGTTAAGATCACATGCAAGCAAGCTAGAACAGATGAAAGAAAAGAAGCTGAAGAACAAGAAGACCAAAGAATACCTAATCAAGAAATACCACTTAGAAACAAGGAAGATCAAGGAAGCACTGGAAATAATAAAGCAACAAATAACAGCTATAGCCAGGAAAATCAGTAGATATGAAGCTCGAATTGCAAACTATAGGCAGAACCTCCAATTTCAATCCAATCAGAAACGTTTCTACCAATCCATCAATGGAGAAACTGCAAGGAATCAGTCAGTACCTGACAAGGAAGAAACAGTGCAGTTCTGGAAGCAGATATGGGATAACCCAAAGAAATACAACAAGGATGCGGCTTGGTTAAAAGAGGTGGATGCAAATAAAACAGAAGTTGAAATGAAAGAACTAGTAATAACAACAAAAATGGTAGAAAAAAGAGCAAAGAAAATCAAAAATTGGTCAGCACCAGGTGAAGATGAACTGCATGGGTTTTGGTTGAAACATCTAACTGTTATACACCCACTCATTGCCAAGCAGTTCAACAATATACTACAAGGAGGAGAAATTGAAAAGTGGCTAACAACTGGGAAAACCTACCTAATAATGAAAAATCCAGCAAAAGGGGCAACACCAGGTAACTACAGGCCAATTACCTGCTTACCAACAACTTTCAAATTACTAACTGGTGTGGTAGCTGATGCAGTACAACAGCATCTAGTTGAAAACAATCTCTTTCCACCTGAGCAGAAAGGAAACCGCCCCAATAGCAGAGGAACAAAAGATCAACTCCTAATAGACAAAATGATCTTGGAAAACTGCAAGAGAAGGAAGACCAACCTGAATGTGGCATGGATTGACTACAAAAAGGCATTTGACTCTCTGCCACATGATTGGATAATAAAGTGCCTAGAAATAACAGGAGTCAGTAGAAACATCAGAAAATTTGTGCAAAGATCGATGGCACAATGGAAGACACAGTTGCAGATCAATGGTGAGAAGCTGGGAGAGGTTAATATCAAGAGAGGAATATTTCAAGGAGATTCATTATCACCATTACTATTTGTTATTGCACTGTTTCCTCTGTCAACAATACTGAATAACTCAGGACATGGCTATCAAACATCAAAAACATCTGCTAGACTATCCCACCTCCTTTACATGGATGATCTGAAGCTGTATGGAAAAACATCATCTGAAATAGAATCGCTGCTCAACACTGTCCGTATATATAGCCAAGATATTGTAATGGAGTTTGGCTTGGACAAATGTGCCACACTTACTATCAAACAAGGAAAAATAGTGAAAACTGAAGGAATCAAGATGCCCCACGAAAATAACATTAAGAGTCTGGATGAGGAAGAGTACTACAAATACTTGGGTATCCTTCAAGCTGACAACATCAAGCACACTGAAGTCAAGAAAAAGATTAGAGGTGAATACATCAAGAGAGTGAAGAAGATCTTAAAGTCCAAACTCAATGGAGGAAATACCATAAAGGCAATCAACACCTGGGCAATCCCAGTCATTAGGTACACAGCTGGAATAGTGGACTGGACTCAAGCAGAACTAAAAGCAATGGATAGGCAGACCAGAAAAATAATGACAATGAATCATGCCCTTCATCCACGCAGTGACATTGATAGACTTTATCTACCAAGGCAAATAGGTGGGCGTGGAATGCTACAAGTACATCAGATGGTTGAAGAAGAAAAAATGGCTTTGGAAGAATATCTGAAGAACAATGATGAAGATGCACTGAAATTAGTATATCAGGAAGGCTTACTAACTACTGGAGAGACCAAACTGGCCTACAAGAAAGACCAAATGAAGAACAGAATAGAGGCATGGGAAGACAAAGCACTACATGGCCAATACATGAAAAAAATAGCTGGGAAAGCAGATAATAATAAAACCTGGCAATGGCTAAGAGCAGGAAAATTGAAGAAAGAGACCGAGGGACTAATTCTGGCTGCACAAGACCAAGCCTTAAGGACAAATGCATACAAAGTCAAAATTGAGAAGACAGCAACAGACAGTAAGTGCCGCCTATGCAAAGAAGCTGAAGAAACAGTGGACCACTTGGTAAGCTGTTGCAAGAAGATTGCACAGACTGATTACAAGCAGCGGCATGACAAAGTAGCAACAATGGTGCATTGGAAGATCTGCAAAAAATATCATTTGCCTGTAAGCAAAAACTGGTGGGATCATAAAATAGAGAAAGTCATAGAAAATGATAAAATTAAACTGCTCTGGGACTTCAGAATTCAAACAGACAAGCACCTGCAACATAACACCCCAGACTTAACAATTGTCGATAAGAAAGACAAAAAAGTCTGGATAGTGGACGTGGCAGTGCCTGGAGACAGCAGAATAGAAGAGAAAGAACTGGAGAAGATAACAAAATACAAAGACCTACAAATAGAAATAGAAAGACTGTGGCAAAAGCAAGCAAGGGTAGTACCAATAGTCATAGGCTCCTTGGGTGCAATCCCAAAACAACTGGAGCACCACTTGAACACCATTGGCATTGACAAATTCGCTATTAGTCAATTGCAAAAGGCGGCCTTATTAGGAACTGCTTCCATCCTGCGACGATACCTGTAACACCATCAAACATCCACATCTGCCTATCCCAGGTCCTGGGTAAGGACTCGATAGGTAGACAAAATGCCAAATCCAGTCTGAACATCTGGCTGACTGTGCTATGATCCATAATAATTCTTGTATATGATTAATTCAGAAAATGGACCCCTTCCTTCTAATGAATAGAACATGTTAAACCAAAGAGAACACTGGAAGCAGTGGTGGGATTCAAATATGTGAACAACTGATTCTCTGTGTGGATGCCACTTCTGGAAGTCCATTCTGGGCCTGGGCAACAAAAAAATAGCTACCGGGTCTGCCAAACTGGTGTGAACTAGATGAATCCCACCACTGACTGGAAGGCAATCACTTCCAGCATGGTCAACTGCCAGTACATTAGAAGAAAAAGAAAATATAAAAGCCCAAGGATATTATAGAAGTGCAAGTAATAGAAAAGATACAGAAAGAATGAAAAAAAGACATGGAACAGAGTATAAAAATTTGCCTTCACATAGATAAAATATAGCCTAGATTACATATATGATGAACTAAGAGTCTAAGCTCAGCAGAAAAGTAAGGATGGGAAAAATCATATGACTTCCAGGTGCAACCAAGATCTGCTCCAGATAGGAGTTTTCATTCTCAACATGTAGCCATTGATCACAGTTTACCTTAACCATCACATCAGTGGGATAAAAGAAAACAATACTTTTATAGATATTTAAATTTAATTCAGCCCTGAAGGCACAAAGAATGTGTCTCAAAACTGCAAGGAACAAATAATTAACAACTTCCATAGGAGTAAACAAGCTAGTATTGAATTCATGAGGAGTCAAGGCAGCTAGGAAAGATGGAATCAAAACTAAGGAGCCAAACTCAAAGCAAGGCAGTATCAAACAACCACCTTACAAAATCACCTGGAGATTATATATTGTCGCCTAAGGAGAGATCAAAATTGAGACAAGTGAAAAACACAATCAGCAAATATATCACCACTCAGATCATTAAGGTCATGAGGACTTTCAATTTTCTCATGGATGGAAATTCCATATTTTCCAAATAAATAAATTCATAAATATGTTTTTGAAATAAAGATTTAATGTATTTTATTGCAGTGGAGTCTGTGAACACACACTCTAAGAAAGGAGCTGGGAGGAACAAATATATTAATACAACCTGGACTTTCACAGGATTGGCAATTGACCTTGATGCACTAATACCTATGTCCATAAAGGCCTTCCTGCAGAGATTTGTGTGGCGTTATCTGGTACCGGCTGCTTCATTATTTGTAGCTGGTTTTTAAGGTCACCAATGAGGAGGCACTGCTGTCACTGAGCTGTCATCGCTTTATGGTTTAAGTGATGGAAAGGGAGGAGGGAACTTCAAGATTAATAAATCCTGGAAATAAAAAAGCAGCTTTCAGACTCTAGGCCTGTTGGAAATTACCTTTTCTTTCTTTTATTCAGAGGAAGGTTTCCATATAAGACACAGTTGACTTATGTTTTAAATCATGCATGCTTGCTTGAGTCAGAAAAATAGAGCGAAGCATTGTCTATTCACATAATTTGGTTCAGAGGGTCTCAGTAGTTCCAAACCAAGCCACCTCTTCAATGATGGCAGAAGACTTCTGAAAAGAGATCATTATTCTCATGATTTTAAATTCTTCAGTGTTCATGTCCTGGCTTGGAGCTTATATTTAATAGGGACTACATTTTGTATTGGACCAGAGTTGAATCACCAGTAACACTATCCCCTGACTCACTGATAGATGTAATCTGAAATACAATCACAGCCTTTCTTTTCCCTTTTCCCTCCAGCATCAACTAGAATAGGAACTTTGGCAGATGCCTCTGCTGATACATCTTAGATGCAGGCTCCACTCATTCATACATTCAAAATCAGGAACCAACACTGTTCTGTTCTTTGAAGGTGAGAGTGGGTGGATTTGCCCCTGAAATTACAATCTGATGGGAGAGGAATTTCCCATGGCCAGTATTCTTTTCAATTGGTCACCTATTGATATCCATGTGACAAAATAGCCTATAACATAACAGAGTTCAGAATGTTCTTCAGACAGAATTTACCTACCATCATTTAGAATTAGACAGTCACCCGGGCAGGAGTTACTGAGGTCAAGAAGTCAGAGGAAGGTTTTTAATTTCATACAATTTGCCCTCCATCCCCAAAGTTTCTTTTCCAAGTGAGATGAAAGAGCGCATTCTGTTGCCAATGCTATTGTAATAGGATGAAATCTTTCATCTGATTTAGCTACCAGATTGGTGAGTTTTTGTCTGCCAGATATAGCTGCTTCTTATTCTTCCATTCTGAAACAAACCTATGATGCCTTCTGAATTTGTACGTGTGCCCAGATAATGTTTTTAAAAGATTCAAACATACATTCCCTGCATCTGCCACATCAAATTATTTCTAATCCTCATTTCCAGACTGCTTGATTTGTCCTTTAGATTTTGGTTTGATTAGCCTTACTGATACTTGTAGGAATTATCCCCCCCCCCCACTTGCATGTACTTTAATGTCATCAGTGGAAGCCCTTGCATGAGTAAATCCCCTCCTCAGATGGTGCAGTTATATATCTGCATAGGGAGATGTAAGAGAAACTATGTGAAAGTTAGAAAAAGAGATTTTGAGAGAATAATCAGACATATAATTTATCACTTTTTTATCATTTAAAATGTTTTGGCATCTCATGCTGATGATAAATTTTAGACTTTGTTAATGATTGGCAATAAGACTATTCACAAAAAGGCAACAGAAAATTCTAATAAGCTTAAAATATACTCTGTTATAGGCATATCGCCTTAAAAAAGTTTTATATTTCCTAACTTGATTAGAAGAGCTAAAGAAAATCACATTAATTCTACGTATGTTGGAAGGAAATTTAAGTTATCTAAAAAACTAGAAGAAGGGTAATTAATTTTCCAGCTATCAGGTTCAAAATGTTCGTTATATTCTTGGTTCGTGTGCATTTGATGAAGACACATGGTGACAATTAACAAACACTTTATTCTCTTTCTCCTACAACCAAGCAAAACAGCAAAAGGCACGCAGGCCTTTTATAGGACCAGAAATCCAGGCAGTGTTAACCAATAGAAATTTAGCATTTTCATGCCTTGCGCATGCACTCAAGGCTGGCACTGCTTTGTCTGGTCCCGGGCAGCTTTTGGAATGCCCTGGACCAATTGCAATATTCTGAGCCTGCTTTCAGCTCTTGCAGGCTCAGGACACAACATCCCTCCCCCCTAGATGAAACACACCTAGCTTATGCACAGGTGCATTGTGCAATGCAGGGAGAGTGATATACAGATGCATTATCCAAATGCAAGGAGGGCGGAAATGCTTGGGTCTGCATGCATGCAAACCTCTTTCAAAAATAATTGTTAACTCAATTAAAATATACCCAAATCAAAATAGCATGTGATACTTTTACTTAAATGTTGATTTCCTCATTCAGGGACCTCATAGCGAGGTTGACAGCAACCTCACAAAATCTGCTAGATGTCAATGTTGCAAATATTGTATATTCTTGCTTTTGACAATATGCAGAACTGTCTGGTATTTATGGGGTTAATACAGAGCAGAAGGGGGGGGGTAAAGCCCGGGAAAGAAAGAGGAAGAAAACCTTTGACCTTCACACTAATTGGATAATGTGATATATGATGGTTAATTTAGGGAGGAAACATGCTGATAATTTAACTGCTCAGAAGAAGAGAACTTAGATCCTAGCATTCCTCCGTTGTGCCTGTGCTGACATTTTGTAACAATAAAAGACTTTTAGGAAAATAATGCCTGGAAGTTCTTTGAAATGTTTCATTAGCCGGAACCATAACACTAGATATTTAGGTGGATGCTTGGCCCGTTGCGACCTTCTAAGGGCCGGTGATATTGCCTGTCCTACCTGCTCACCTATCAGGCTAGGCAGGCCAGAGCTTTAATGCCCCAAATACCCGGTTGACCCACCCAGCTGCTGACTGGCTGGACCCTCTGAGTCCAAACCAGTATTCCTCGGGAGGGTGAAAGTCCCCGAGTCCACAATGGACTCCTCTTGGGAACACTGTCCCTCGAGCCCAAGTCCAGCAGATGGAGAGGCCTGAGTGGCGGAAGTGCCTCAGTACTCCGTAGCCCCCAAGCACATGCTAGAGGTGTGCCAGAGTCAGGAGTCTCCATGGCAAACCCCCTTGCTACTGACTTCCTTTTGGGAGCAATTGCTGAATTATGAGCGTGCCCCTGATGGAATTCCCTTTCTATAGCTGTGTGTGATTTATGTGGATATCCCCGGTCTGTCTCCCTGTCTGGAGCACTATCTGACATGTTTCAATAGTGTGGATACCCCCGGTGTGACTCCCTGTCTGGAGTAATAATGGATGTGTGGGATGACCCCCTATCCTGTGAATTCCTGTTTGGAGCACTTGTGGAATCTTGGGATGACCCCCAAACAGCCTCAGCCGCTAGTGAGGGCCTGTTAGGCCTAAGAAACTGTGACCCAGAATGCATATTATAGTCCTCCTCCCCCCCCCCAGAGTAGAGGCAGGAGCAGAAGGGTGGCAGTCCAGGCTCCAATGCAGTTGGTCTATGTGTCTGCGAAGAATGCGGCCTTCATCCAAGGCAACATCATATGACAACGGCCCAGATACCTTGCAGACCACAGCTGTGACCCAAAGATGTCCAGGCCCATAGTTCCTAGCCCAACCTGGATCACCCACCTGCAGTCTCCTAGGTGCCTGCGGTTGTGACACCTGTGAAGCCACCCGGTCTGGGTGCACTCTGTCCAGTTTGGTAATGAGGCGGCGACCCCAGCAGAGTTCTGCAGGGCTCTTCCCCGTGGCTGTGCATGGTGTGGTGCGGTGTGCAAGAAGAAAATCTGCTAACCTGTGATGCCAGTTACCGTAAGTCAGTTTCTTGAGAGCATCTTTGGTAGTGTGTGCCATTCTCTCTGCCAGTCCGTTGGAGGATGGGTGGAAGGGAGCAGAAGTCACATGCCGGATCAAGTTGGCCTGAAGAAAAGCCTGGAACTCAAAAGAGGTAAATTGAGGGCCATTATCTGAAACCAGGACATCTGGAAGCCCATGCGATGCAAAAATTCCTCTCAACACCTGGATGGTCCTGGCAGTAGTAGTGGAGGAAACAGAAACAACCTCTAGCCATTTGGAATGACTGTCAACAACGATCAGGAAGAATTGCCCTTGAAAGGGCCCAGCATAATCTATATGCACCCTTGACCATGGGATTTGCGTTTTGTCCCACCTATGTACTGGTGCCTGAGGCATTTCAGGCTGTGACTGTTGGCACAGTTGGCACCCGTGCACCTGAGTCTCGATGGCTTTATCGATCCCAGGCCACCACAGATGGCTGCGCGCAAGCGCTTTCATCCTGACTATACAAGGATGTCCCTCATGCAGAGAGAGCAAGACTCTAGACCTCAATGAGGCTGGGATTGCTACCCTGCTACCCCATAACAGGCAACCCTTGAAAGTGGAAAACTCATGCTTCTTGTGCTTTGGAACTCAGTATCTGGGCACTTGTCAGGCCATCCTAACAACACCCAGGTCAGCATGCATGTAAGCCTGTGATCAGTGGCAGTTTCTGCAGCCACGTACTTAGTGTTTAGGGGAGATTCAGGCAACTCCTGAATGGAAAGAATATTGATAGCAGGTCTGCCTCTACCAGTTTCAGAGGTAATCTGCTTAGGCCATCTGCACGACCCATCTCTTTTCCAGGTTTGTGAACTAGAGTGTAGTCATATGCTGACAGGAAAATGGACCATCTCAGCATATGAGGAGAAATGATATGTGGTGTTTGTTTGTTACTGGTAAACAAACCCAGCAGAGGCTTATGGTCTGTATAGACTGTGAAGTGGCAGCCATATAAGAAATCATGGAATTTCTTTATGCCAGCCACTATGGCCAAGGCTTCTCTGTCAATCTGAGCGTAATTCCGCTCTGCAGATGATAGAGTCCTTGAATAATAGGCCACAGGGACTTGTGTCTCATCAGCCCTCAGATGGTTAAGTACTGCTCCCCAAACAGGCAATTGCTCATAGAAATGTGCTAAAACAGCATTTGAAGTGAGCAAGGCCTTAACCTCATTGAAACTCCTGCCATGGATTTGGTCCACTGCCATGGAGCCTGCTTGTCTAAGAGCCTGTGTAATGGCTCTGCCACTGCAGCCTTATATGGGAGAAATGCATGGTAAAAATTTAAGAGCCCCAAGAAGGCTTGCAGTTCACTCTTGGACTTGAGGCTTGGGGCCTGCTGAATAGCTTGCAGTTTGGATTCAGCAGGGTGAATGCCTTGGGCATCAGTCCTGAAACCCAAGAAGTCAGTGGAAGTGACTCCTATCTTGCACTTATCCTGCTTTAATTTAAGGCCTGCTTTTTGAAAACAAAGCAAGACAGCCCTTAGCCTTTCTGCTAAATTTTGAGATGATTCCCCAGCAATGAGGACGTCATCAAAGTAGGGACAGACCCCAGGAATACCTCGAAGTGTGCTCTCCATGACATTTGGAATATGCCAGGAGGTACATTTACCCCAAATTGCAGTCTTTTGACCTTGAAGGCCCCCCTGTGAGTTACAATAGTCTGGGCCTCTGCAGATGCCTCATCAACAGGTAGCTGTTGATAAGCCTGTGCCAGGTCAAGTTTCGCAAAAATGCGCCCCCCCCTTGAGGGAGGCCAGAATGTGACTTACCACAGGCACTGGATAAGTGTGCTGTTGCAAGCACCTTATTCAGTGTGCACTTGTAGTCTGCACATATACGTATGTCCCCATTAGCCTTTAGAGGCGTTACTATGGGGGTTTCCCATGGATTTGAATCTATAGGTTCTAGAATGCCCTGCTGGAGCAATTTGTCCAGCTCAGCATCAATCTTATCCAGGCACTGGATAAGCATGCTGTTGCAACGCTTTATTTAGTGTGCACTTATAGTCTGCACATATACAGATTTCCCCATTAGTCTTTAGAGCAGTGGTTCTCAACCTGTGGGTCAGGATCCCATTTGGGGTCGAACGACCATTTCACGGGGGTCGCCAAACAACGCAGTCCGCCATTTTTCCCCCCATTTTCCTTAGCTGTGCTACTCCCTTTTATTCTATTGGCTTTTGAAAGCCAATAGAATAGACTCTCTTGAATAGAGTCTAATTCTATTGGCTTTCAAAAGCCAATAGGAATTGTCCAGGCTGTCTCTGCCCTGCTGAGCCCGCCAAAAGTCCCATTCTGCAAACGGTGCTGCACCAGTTGAGTAGTCCTCGACTTACGACCGGTTGAGTAGTCCTCGATTTACGACCGGTTGGGGGTCGTGGCATTAAAAAGGTTGAGAACCACTGCTTTAGAGGGATTACTATGGGGATTTCCCATGGACTAGAATTGACAGGTTCTAAAATGCCCTGCTGGAGCAATTTGTCCAGCTCAGCAACTATCTTACCCTTGAGGGCAAAAGGTACCCTCCTAGGCTTGACCCTGATGGGCATGATGGTTGGGTCTAACCATAGTGCAATGGGAGGCCCATTGTAGGATCCTAGCTCTGAACTAAACACATCTGCAAATTCCTTGCAAACTTCTGCAAGGCCCAACGTTTGCAAGTTGTGCAGGCCAGTTACTTGGATTCCCAGAACCTCGAACCAATCGATCCAATAAGACTCGTACGTTCACCCCCAACTACCACCACATCCAGGAAACCTTCAAAATCCTTACGCTGAACCTTGAGTGTGGCCTCCCCCTTCACTGAAAATCAGTGAATATTACATTTGATGGCCTGAGTTTAACTCGAAGGCCACTGCTGCTGCAAATCCTTTTGAAGGTGTTAATTGAAATAATTCAGAGAGCGGACCCTGTGTCCAACTCCATCAATAAGGGAACCCCTTGCAACCTCACGTTAATGCAAAGTTTCTTCTTAAGGGGCTTGTTTGTTCCTGTCCTTAGAATACTCCTGCGTGATGCACAGAAGCCCACCCTGTGTTGGCTGGGGACCCTGGTACCTTTCTGAAGCAATTCTTCCTGAGGTTGGACCTTCTGGTGACCCAAACAGATGGAGGCGATGTGGCCTTGCCTGCCACACGCCCTGCAAATGCTGGAGCAGAACCTGCAGTCATCTCGCTTGTGGCGTCCTCCACACCCGAAGCACTGAAGAGATGCTGGGGCCTTGTCTGGACGTCCCTTCAGCCTCCTCTCAGCTGGCTGGTGAAGTCTGTCACTTCCTCTTCAGGATCCGCTTCTGATTCTTCTCGAGCGTCCTCTTGATGGATGGTAGCTGTGGCTGGAGGGTTTCTGGTGAGCCGCTAAGCCTTCACAGCCCCGCCTGCTGCTTCCTCAGCTGCCACCTCTTGTAATGCGTCTTGGAAGGAGACATTTTCTTTTGCAAAAGTTTTCTGTTGTAAGTCTCTGCTTCTTAAGCCACATACAAAGCAATCTCGCAGCCTCTCTTCCAGATCCTTGAACTCACAAGGCCTGGCCGCTTGCCTTAAGGCAGCAATAAAGTCCGCAGCAGATTCACCTGGCCTCTGGTCTCTCTGCTCGCACACATGCCTCCAAGCAATGATGGATAACTTCAGCTGTTAGTGTTCCTTCAACATCTTTTTCAAGTCAGCATATGTTACTGACTCCAGAAGTGCAGGGGCCACCAGATTTTCTGCGATATCAAAAGCTTCTTGTCCGCAGGCACACAAAAGAGTTGCTGCCTTCAGGCTATCTTCTCTTATCTGATTTACTCTAAAGTAGTTCTCCACCCGTGCTATGTAGGAATTCCATCTCTCTGGGTGGGAGACATCAAAATCAGTCAAGCAGCCAATCTTTGACATCATAAAGTTTACGACCTTCACCAATCGCCTCCTCTGCAAGCTGATGTTTGGGAAAGGGTCCTTTTGCTGAGCTCACCCCCAGTGATGCTGAACTGGTAGGCTGAGATGCTGATGCAGATGCCGTCTTTCCCCTCGTCAGGACTTCCTAGGTGAGTCCTTAATTTTTTTTTTTATTGCTTGCAGAGGATCCCATCGTCATCCCCAGTGTTATATTCTTGGTTCATGTGCAATTGATGAAGACACATGGTGACAATTAACAAACACTTTATTTTCTTTTTCCTACAACCAAGCAAAACAGCAAAAGGCATGCAGGCCTTTTATAGGGCCAAAAACCCAGGCAGTGTTAACCATTTAGCATTTTCGCACCTTGCACATGTGCACAAGGCTGGCGTCGCTCTGTCTGGTCCCGGGCAGCTTTGGGAATGCCCGGGACCAATTGCAACATTCTGAGCCTGCTTTCAGCTCTTGTAGGCTCAGGACACAACAATGTTCATATTCCTTGAGGTCTGGGAATAACATACTCTATTGGTTCACTAAGTCCCTCATCGTTATTGTAGTCTCTTAAATGCTTAAATGCATTTTATTGTCCTGTTGATTATTTTTGTCTATCCATTTTATGAACTATTCTGATCTAAGGGCCATAGTGGCACAGTGGTTAGAATGCAGTACTCCAGGCTACTTCTGCTAACCCCCAACTGCCATCAGTTTGGCAGTTTGAGTCTCACTGGGTCAAGGTTGACTCAACCTTCCATCCTTCCAAGATAAGTGAAATGAGGACCCAGATTGTTGGGGGCAATATGCTGACTGTCTAAACCACTTAGAGAGGGCTGTAAAGCATTGTGAAGTGATATATAAGCCTAAGTGCTATCTACATTAACTACTTTGTTAATGTTGTTGCTGTGTAGGGCCCAAGGTGACATTCATGATAAACATTTTGTCTTATTTTTGGAATGTTCCACCATGGAACAGAGTGTGGTGGGGTCAATACTTGCAAGTTACTTTCTCAAGAGATTAATCAATTCTCTCAAGCAGGGTTGTTAGATATTAAGACTCACAAGATTTGCTCTTGTCTGGCTGTAATCTTGTATCAACCTGCTCACTGAACCAGGATAATCCTTAATGTATCTCTGGATCCATTTGATGTTGTGTTTTTAGCTATTTGGGAGACATTATAGGAGGAAAGCCATGTTATACTATGGTGGGAGAAAAATGGGAAGTCTGGTAGCATGTTTTTAATTTTATAAATTTTATTAAAAAATATGTTTTCATGAGCTGCAGATTCAGAACGGGGCTTGTGCTTCTTAGAACTTCAGAGAACTTTTTTTGTCTTTCTTGATATCCAGTCCTTATCCTGGTTGCATGATTAGGGTGACTTTATGGACGATGCTCATTATATCTGAAATATATGAAGGTTAATTAATGTCTAATCTGACATTTAAACCAAATGCCAACAATATAACTTTTTGACCAGATTTTCACAGGATTGATTTCATGTTATTACATGGTACATTAAAAAAATAAGATAATTTAAATTCATAATAGGAACAGACTGCAATATATCTAATTTTCATATAGATGTTGAGAAGAACTGTGAAGGACCATCTAATCAGTTTCTCAAGTGTTACTTTAAGGAACTGCATTCCATCTTCTTATTATCTATATGGGGAAAATATATCTTATAAGGGGTTACTTTCTTCATCCACATGTGATTAAATTGACAGAGGAATTATATTTTTAACTGCTTAGACAGATTTATGAAGAATAAATCATCAAATTGCTATTTAAGTATGCTTTATTTTATAGCATAGGAGGCCTGGGAATTCTGATGCACTTTCAGAATTTAGATTAATCTTTTTTTTTTACATTAACCATGTGCATCAATCTAGTGATTTCAGTGGGGGCAACATAACCATATCACCATTCTGTTGCAAGCATAGATCTGTAGCTCCAATATAATGAATGAGGCAGTTTGTATATATAAGAACTGCTGGCATAGGTGATATTTTATATCAAACATAAAAGTAGGTGGGAAGGACATTCAAGATTTTCTGAGCGTCCTTTGTTTAATGCCTTTCTATTTCAGGGAATCTGATCCCCTGCTTCATTCTGATTATGCAAGCTAGGCATAGACTGTTATTGAAAATTAATTACCTGTAGATAAAAAAAAACCTCATATATTTTGAACTTAATAATGGTTGGCTGAGAAATCTCACATACTAAAAAATATGACAAGTGAAGCTTAAAGGCATGATGGTCCCAGGAGCTATTAATGTATGTAAATTAATGAGGTTATATTTAACTGCAGTGAGAGTTTGGCAAATGGTCGTGCTTCATTGTGATCCTAAAACAACAAATCACTGGAGTCATTTAGGTTGAGCCGTATATAAGGTTGAAGAGGCATTTATATTTCCTTCAGGTCAATAAGAATTGTGAAGTATTAAAGGAAAACGGGGAGAAAGAGCATTACCAGTTTTGGCATTTTTCATTCTATACTGGTTCCATAGAAACAAACCAATTGCACACATCAAAATAATAGGTTCAACTCATCTAAATGGGACATGATTTTTTATGATCCTCAGAAAAATTCTAGTCTGCTATTGCGTTGAGGGGAAAACTGAAAATCTGATTGAATCTATTTATTTCAAAAAAATAAAATTAACATCTGAGCATAAAATGCATTGTGTATATATTCTTGCCTTACATAGATGCCAATGATATTTTCAACTCCTTTTTTACTCCGGATATTTTTATGTAGTTCATATGCTCCATCTCCCTGGGAGTCTATTGGGGAAGAAAAAGTATATTTATTCATATATTCCTATATGAATATACAATTCATATACATGGATTGAGATGATTTTGTACTTCTGATAAATGATAGGGATTTGGAAAATTGGTTTTAGGCCTCCTTGTTGTTGTTAGTTTATAATCAGTCTTCAGGATTCCCTGGCTAACATAAAACACAAATGCATCTAGAATTAGCTTAATTTTTTTCATGCTTATCTGGACTGCCCACTTGCTGGATTGCTAAAATGTGCAGTCAGCCATTTCTGGAGGGCAGAAACAGACATCACTTTCTATCAATCCCACCACACGTCAGCAAAGTGTGGTGGGATTCAGGGTGTGTTTTTTTGCTCCACTTTCAAAGTACACTTTTCAATGTTGTTGCCTCAAGTGCTCCTGTCTGTTTCAGGTATATGCTTCAGTTAGTTGCAGGCTCACTCCGACAGTTCACTGACTATTTTGCAGAGGCCGGAATAACCCTCAATACAGTCAGTCCTTATTACAGACTGTAATACTTCAAAGGCTATCTTTTCATAAATGCCATTATAGAATAATGGCTATTATTTTTGCCTTGTAGATGGAAGGTTTCTGGTTTGAAACCCAGCAGCCACATTTAAAACTAAAACAAAATGATTTTTTCTTTTCTTTTCTTGAACTTCCCATCTTTCCCTGTGTATGTAAGAGAAAGGGTTTTAAAGAAAATCAATTGCTACATCATTTCACCATTTTTCCAAACAATAGTTTCAAAACACAATGCATAAAACTGAATTGATAGTCATATAATAACCTTTGAACAATTCAAGGGTAAGGGTTTCTGTTTTGCTGTCCCCTAGCCCTCCAAGGCCTTCCTGGCATGGAAAATATTACATTGAACTCTCATGCTACAGTTCCTATTGAAACATAAGTCAGGGATGTCAAACGTGCAACGTCACGTGACATGCCGCAATGTATCGCGACTTTTTCCCCCTTGCCAGAACTGGGATGGGCACGGTTTCGGCATGACACCTCCGGCCCACAGGTTGACAGTTTGACATCCCTGCAATAAGTGATCCAAGTCTCGGAGGTATGTTCTTTCACAATTTTTGAAATATCTCTATATTGAATGTATGCATGTAGTTTGGTATAGCGGTTAAGACACGAGACTAAAGCCTAGGGACTGTGAGTTCTAAGCCTTCCCTTGATACCAAGCCAGCTGGGTGACCCTGGGCAAGTCATTCTCTCGAATTCTAGGATGCTAGATAAAATTTAAAAAATTGGAACTACTAGAAGAAACTAAAGAATTACAATTAAAAGAGAAAAAACATATAAAATTGACCTACGATTGAAGAACGAAGCAAAATATTCTAACAATGGACATACTGAAGATATTTTTGAACAGAGGATTCAGAAGTTAATTGTAATAGTGTTATATGCCTCTATGAAGACATTGTATCTAAAAGATGTTATAAAAGAGGATCAGGTTTTAGCTGATAAAATTGAAACTGAGTGGAAAGTGGATTTACAAATGACAGTCTACAAGAATTACATAGCACAGATGTTACACTGGACATACAAAAGGATTCAGCTGAAGTTTTAATAATTAAAAGGTATATACAAATAAGAAATCAAGGAAAATGACTGGATAATTTTCCTATATTGGATTTAAAAAGAGGCTTGTTGAAGAGTTTTGAAGAATCTTGTGAGAAGGAGCAAATAAAAAATAAAAAGAAATCAAGTTCTAATGAATTAAAGATTAAAATTATTAGAAATCAAAAGAAGGAATATAAAGCTGGTTTATTTGATCAAGGTTATGTTGCTATATGGTAACTCTTGAAGGATTTTACTGGCACTAGGACTGAAATGATTATGCTTTATAGTTTGTTTATAGGTAAAACATGGGATATAAGAAGAAGAGATAATTTTGCATTTTAAGAGAAAGTGTTACTAAAATTGTTTATACTTGTGATGAAGACAGGAAGTCTCATATATATATACATATATATATATATATATATACATGTATGTTGAAAAATTTCCATAAAAATACGACTCCTGGGCATGTTTATAGTACAAATAAAAATGCGACCCCACCAACGACTCAGACCCCCGGGACGAATATTCCAAAACTGTCCCAAAAATGGATATAAGAGGGGGGAGTGGGAGTGCAGGGATCCAGAGCATGGGGATTCGGATGCATAGTGCCTACTTAGATGCCGTTCACAGCGGTAATGGCAAAGAGCGTGTGACATGGAGGGGGGAGGATGGAGAAAGAGGCGGAGTAAACACCTGATCATGTAGCAAACAGATGGAATGGTGGAAAGCGGCCAACATGGAGAACACCAGGGCGAGGGAGGAGCGCATGGATGCCCAAACGTATAGCGCCCATATGAATGTCACTTACAATGGTGGGGGGGTGAGAAGAGAGGATGTGGAGCAGAGGCCGAGAGAAACGCGGGGGTGTGGCTGTGATCCCAGAGAGGGTTGTAATACTGACAGAGGAGAATTCGACGCCCCCGGGGTGGACAATAAAAAGGGGAATGGGATGAGAGTTAATATTATGGGAGGAAAGAAGAATAAAGGGGTCTTGGAGGAGATGAGTGTCAGCAATAGGGTGGTGGAAAGAATGATCCGGAAGAACAATAGAAGGAAATGCAAGGAGAGTAACAAAGAAACACCTGGAACACAAATTGACCGGCCGGGACTGGTGATGCGGTCCAGGAGCCGGGTGCAGATGTCAGCCAAACCCATTTAAGTCATCATTGTTTAGTGGCTTCTTAGCCCTCCTGATGTTTGGAGTTCCCAAACAAAAGCTCGGCAGCTTTTAGTAAAGCATGTTTTTATTTCTATATTCTCCTGGTGGTCACATTTTCATTTGTACTATATATATGTGTGTATTTCTTTACTATATTCTTTTTATTTCTTTTTCTGCACCTTTTTTCTTTTATTTGTCTACCTTTTATAGTTTGTATTAGTTTTTAACTCTGGCAATAATATTTAATAAATTTATTAAAAATATTGTTATTAAGTCAGTTAATAAAATTAATTAAAATTATTGCTTAAAAAAAGAAAGTTTCCCCGCTGTAACAGATTGAACCTGGAGATCAGCATTTACCATAAGCCATTATTGCTTGATAGTTGAGACTTTCAGGAATATAATTCATGCCCTTGGTTATGGTCAGATGCGGAGCTAATTAGAAGTTGCTTTCTGCAGTCTGGTGTCCTTCAGATATGTTGGCTTTGTAACTTCCAGAAACAGCACACTGGCTATATTACAACATCAAATATAGAGAAGACATAATTTTACTAGTATAAAAATGGTTTTCTAATATGCATAATAAATGTTAAAAGCATTGTTGAAATATAACTATAGTTATCTTATTATGTTAGTGACCACAAACTCTAAGCACTCAAGCTCAAACCACAAAGAGGAAAAGGAAACTAAATTAAGAGAAATAAAGCTGTTTTTCCACTTCTGTCATAAGAGAAATCAACTGCATTACAATCTTCCTCAGAATATAATATAGCATTATAATTATTGTCAAATATAGCTAATCTACACAATGGCTCTTTATAATATAATTTTTGAGGTTGTAATTATGGTTTTATGCTACATGGTGGGGGAGTTAAATTGCTAACTGTTCTCACTGTATGTATTTCTGATTGTTTGGAAGGAGAAAAAAATGTGCTTCTCAGTTCATCAGAGTTTTTCAAATTTGACACCCTTAAGACAGTGTGGACTTCAACTCCAAAGCTTCTCCAGCCAGCATACTGGTTAAAGTCACCAAGTTTGAATTAATCTGTTAGACATAACTTTGATCTCCAGAAGTAATACTCGAAGAGGTGATAAGTTATTGTGAACTTCCATTTTTATGGTTAAAGGAGAAGGTTTTCTATAGTCTCCAACCTGCTTTAGTGCTGAAAATCTTTCCTTTCTGGTTATAAGATAGGAATACCCCAAATTTGGGGACTATCCCCAGTCTTTGAGCAGTAAGACACCTTCCAGAAATGAATGGTATAAAGACAGAAGTTTAATTTCCATTACATTAAATTTAAGTATTCTAAATGCAATTAATGATTAGTCTTCATGGGCTCATTATTTTCCCTCTTCTGTTGTATTTCAATTTTTAGTTATTCATTATACAAATTATCCTTCATTGATACAAATTTTTCTCTGCCACTTCAATCATGAGAATTCTAAATGGTTTACAGCACAGTTTAGGAATACCTGCAATAAATGATGATAGAACATTTGTTTTATTGTTGTAAATAAAATTTTAATGACAAATCAATATATATCAAGGCTATATATTAATAATGATAGTAGTACCACCTAAACTCCACATAAACATAAGCACAATAGTTTCCTGATACCCAAGTAGCCAGATTTATCTCAGTTCAGGCAATTCTTTCACTCTTGACTCAAGTTTAAGAGAGCCAAAAATCAAGAATATGGTAGCACCTTTTCTATGGCATTTTGTTAAAAAAAATGCAAGCTTCCATGAGTCTCAGATGCATAAAGATACTAAGAATGAGGATGTGGTTGTTATATTTGGTGAGAGGACTTTCCATAGATGGAGAATTCCTGCAAAGAAAGCCTTCCTATTTCCACCCATTTCACTTGTTGTGGATGTGGACACCCACCAGATAGTCTCCAGAAGTGCACCTTTGGCAGGCAGATTCTGATTTGTTTGTTATTAAATCTATATAACAGCCTACTTCACGAATGTGAAACTAGGCAGCATCAATGAAACAGAACAATGAAAAAACAAAACTTTTAAAAGCCATTAAACAATATAAACATAAATATAACTAAAACTACAGCCTTCAAGATCTTACCATAAGCCATTTTACTGATGCACTCTCCTTGGTTTTCTCCATCATTCTGAAGGTACAGGCGATTTCTTTCTTAGGATGATGATGATGATGATGATGATGATGACATTGCTCCCATGATGGAAAAAAAAAAGTTCTGATTTTGTGTTTCCTCATTCACTCTCTCTACAATATCACTGCTATCCAATTGTGATTCTTTGGGACTGAGCCATTTGCAGAAAAAGTATGTGATCAAATTGAAAATAATAGGATTTAGATAGTTCTGGTCATATTGGCCAAACAATCCAACCTCTCAGAAACAAATACAATATAAGGCTTTGATTTTGCTCCATTGTATGCTTTGAAATGACATGGCTGCTTTTCTGCTAATGCGCAAATACCAAATAGAAATAATGACATCATATGCAAGTTTACTTGAAAGCAAATGATTAGGGGACTGGAGGCTAAAACATATAAGGAACGGTTGCTAGAATTGGGTATGTCTAGTTTAACGAAGAGAAGGACAAGGGGGGACATGATAGCAGTATTCCAATATCTCAGGGGCTGCCATAAAGAAGAGGGAATTAAGCTATTTTCCAAAGCACCTGAAGGCAGGACAAGAAGCAACGGGTGGAAACTAATCAAGGAGAGAAGCAACCTAGAACTAAGGAGAAACTTCCTGACAGTGAGAACAATTAATCAGTGGAACAGCCTGTCTCCAGAAGCAGTAAATGCTCCAACACTGGAAGAGACTGGACAGCCATTTGTCCAAAATGGTGTAGGGTTTCCTGTCTGAGCAGGGGGTTGGACTAGATGACCTCCAAGGTCCCTTCCAACTTTACTACTACTACTACTACTACTACTACTACTACTACTACTACTACTACTATTATAAATCCCACTGTGTTCAAAAAATATTTATCTTGGCTGAGTGGGTCTCACTGAAATCAGTGGGATTTACTTCTAAGTAAACACTGATAGAGTTGTTCCAAAGGTGACAAAGATGACTGAGAATTTCCATAGAGTTGTTATGTTAGTCTCTTAAATGGTATTGTGATAAACATTGACAGCAAAGAAAGGAATGAAGAAACTATCTCAAATAAAATGTGATAGAGCAAGAGAAAACTAAATATATACATAACTTCAAAGTGTAACAATGTATACACACACATAAAACATGCCTGCAGGAAATTATCCATGAAAGTATAACAGATGTGCTTTGCTACATTTTAAAAATAGAGAAAGGAACAGAGAATGCCACAAATTCTATCTAAGAGAAGGCATGTCAGAGTACATACATTCTTGGTGCTAGAGCTCATAATTTTACTAAACAGAATGAATGGAGATTTCTCATATAAACAAACATCGCAGAATTACAAGCCTAGTTGGTTGCAAGAATAAAATAAAGAAGCTTCTTCAGCACAATTTGTATCCTGCCATGAGCCATCCTATCAAAGTGCCTTTTGATCAAATGTCAATGCTGTTCCAGGGAACAGCATAAGCTTTAGGTTCAAGAGCCTAGGGACTCTTCTAGAAAAGATCTGGAACTTTTTCTTCAAGGCATTATATCTGCAGTGAGTACAAACAGAAGTCCATAGGATGTGTATTCCTTGATATGTCTTCAATATAGTGTATATTATGATTAGCCTTCTTAGGAAGGCCATGGCTAACAAAACTTAAAGGGAGAGATAAATTGTTTTGCTTATGACAGGTTGGTTTTACAGCTGAGTATGCTCCAAGGAATGTTTGCAAGGACAAAAAAGGAACAGAACACAACCCAATAACAAGAGAAGAATCACACACAAATAGGAATTTGGGGAGAAGGTTAATGGAGAAAGGGAAGGGATGCTAACATTTGAGGAGGGCTGAGTATTTTTCCTAGATCCTCTTTGTTTTCAATTTCTCAAAAAGAATTGTTCACTTTTTTATGTTCCTTTTTATCATCGGTTTATCTAAAACGACATATAGTAATGTAAGTGAACTAATCAGTTAACTACTGAGAAAAAAGAGAGGCGTTGTCTTTAGATTAGCTAGATAATTCTAGTTGAAGAAAGGATAAAACAAGGCAAAATGGAGGAAAGGGCTTCAGTTTATAGGGAGATCACACAATGGCTCAACATGTTTTTAACATTTATTAAAAATGTCTTTACAATGGAAAGCCCAAGGCAAATGACTGCTTTTCAAAATGCCGTTTCTGAAACATCACATTTGGAAGTGAACAATTTAGCTTGACTAAACAGTGGCACCTACTTTAAGATGTAGAGTTAAGCATCTTGCAGATATCTTCCTTGAATCCTTCCTGTCACACGTGTATTTTTCTCCCATAGTAGTTTTATTTTTTTAAGGAAGCTGCAAGGCATAACCCTCAGGCATTTTCTTTATTTAGAAAAAAGGCCCTGGGCCTTCTTATTTTGGGTAGTACATACAGCTAGTGGCTGTTACACAAGACTTTGTTTGGGAGTGTGCCCAGCTGTATTCAGCCAAAAAGTCAGAAGGTGAAAGTGGTAAATACCACACTAGGGAGATAGGATGGGGGACAGCTTCACCCAGGTTAAATATTTAGTGACTGGCCTTACCCACACTGGCAACCAAGTTTTGGTGGCACCCACAGCATGCTCTCAAAATTCTAAATATGTTCACAGATCCCAAAAGTTGATAACTTTGGACTAGATGGAAGCCTCTCTTTGGTAGGTACGAATTCATTATTTTTTACTGGGAATGTCACACAATGCTTCCTTCCTCTTCCTTCCCCTCGTCTTCTTCTATATACAATTAAATACAACCTACACTACCCTGCACAGAGCAGGGAGCCAAACTATACTAAATTTGACCACCCAAGCAATGTTAATAAATTAAAATTACATTTTATTAACAGAATTAATTAGTGTAATAACATATTTCATCTATGTCCTTCCATTAAATGTTTGCAATAATCTGGCAACATCATCAGACAGAAGAAATTGATGCTATGTAAATACTGCAGAGCTGATTAAATGTTATTTCTTTAATAATCCTAACAACAACAACAACAACAGCAACAGCAACAACAACAACAATAATAATAATGTATATATAGCCAAGATATTGCAATGGAGTTTGGCTTGGACAAATGTGCCACACTTACTATCAAACAAGGAAAAGTAGTGAAAACTGAAGGAATCAAGATGACCCACGAAAATAACATTAAGAGTCTGGATGAGGAAGATTACTACAAATACTTGGGTATCCTTCAAGCTGACAACATCAAGCACACTGAAGTCAAGAAAAAGATTAGAGGTGAATACATCAAGAGAGTGAAGAAGATCTTAAAGTCCAAACTCAATGGAGGAAATACCATAAAGGCAATCAACACCTGGGCAATCCCAGTCATTAGGTACACAGCTGGAATAGTGGACTGGACTCAAGCAGAACTAAAAGCAATGGATAGGCAGACCAGAAAAATAATGACAATGAATCATGCCCTTCATCCACGCAGTGACATTGACAGACTTTATCTACCAAGGCAAATAGGTGGGCATGGAATGCTACAAGTACATCAGATGGTTGAAGAAGAAAAAATGGCTTTGGAAGAATATCTGAAGAACAATGATGAAGATGCACTGAAATTAGTATATCAGGAAGGCTTACTGACTACTGGAGAGACCAAACTGGCCTACAAGAAAGATCAAATGAAGAACAGAATAGAGGCATGGGAAGACAAAGTACTACGTGGGCAGTATGTTAAAAAAAATAACTGGGAAAGCAGATAATAACAAGACCTGGCAATGGCTAAGAGCAGGAAGATTGAGGAAAGAGACTGAGGAAGTAATTCTGGCTGCACAAGACCAAGCCTTAAGGACAAATGCATATAAAGTCAAAATTGAGAAGACAGCAACAGACAGTAAGTGCTGCCTATGTAAAGAAGTTGAAGAAACAGTGGACCACCTAGTAAGCTGCTGCAAGAAGATCGCACAGACTGACTACAAGCAACGGCATGTCAAAATAGCAACAATCGTGCATTGGAAGATCCGCAAGAAACATCATTTGCCTGTAAGCAAGAACTGGTGGGTTCATAAAATAGTAAATGATAAAATTAAACTGCTCTGGGACTTCAGAATTTAAACAGACAAGCACCTGCAACATAACACCCCAGACTTAACAATTATCGATAAGAAAGACAAAAAAGTCTGGATAGTGGATGTGGCAGTGCCTAGAGACACCAGAATAGATGAGAAAGAACTGGAGAAGATAACAAAATACAAAGACCTACAAATAGAAATAGAAAGACTGTGGCAAAAGCAAACAAGGGTAGTACCAATAGTAATAGGCGCCTTGGGTGTAATCCCAAAACAACTGGAGCACCACTTGAACACCATTGGCATTGACAAATTCGCTATTAGTCAATTGCAAAAGGCGGCCTTACTAGGAACTGCTTCCATCCTGCGACGATATCTGTAATACCATCAAACATCCAGATCTGCCTATCCCAGGTCCTGGGTAAGGACTTGATAGGTAGACACAATGCCAAATCCAGTCTTAACATCTGGCTGACTGTGCGATGATCAATAATAATAATAATAATAATAAAATGTCAGTACCTGACAAGGAAGAAACAGTGCATTTCTGGAAGCAGATATGGGATAACTCAAAGAAATACAACAAGGATGCGGCTTGGTTAAAAGAGGTGGATGCAAATAAAACAGAAGTTGAAATGAAAGAACTAGTAATAACAACAAAAATGGTAGAAAAAAGAGCAAAGAAAATCAAAAATTGGTCAGCACCAGGTGAAGATGAACTGCATGGTTTTGGTTGAAACATCTAACTGTTATACACCCACTCATTGCCAAGCAGTTCAACAATATACTACAAGGAGGAGAAATTGAAAAGTGGCTAACAACTGGGAAAACCTACCTAATAATGAAAAATCCAGCAAAAGGGGCAACACCAGGTAACTACAGGCCAATTACCTGCTTACCAACAACTTTCAAATTACTAACTGGTGTGGTAGCTGATGCAGTACAACAGCATCTAGTTGAAAACAATCTCTTTCCACCTGAGCAGAAAGGAAACCGCCCCAATAGCAGAGGAACAAAAGATCAACTCCTAATAGACAAAATGATCTTGGAAAACTGCAAGAAAGGAAGACCAATCTGAATGTGGCATGGATTGACTACAAAAAGGCATTTGACTCTCTGCCACATGATTGGATAATCAAGTGCCTAGAAATAACAGGAGTCAGTAGAAACATCAGAAAATTTGTGCAAAGATCGATGGCACAATGGAAGACACAGTTGCAGATCAATGGTGAGAGGCTGGGAGAGGTTAATATCAAGAGAGGAATATTTCAAGGAGATTCATTATCACCATTACTATTTGTTATTGCACTGTTTCCTCTGTCAACAATACTGAATAACTCAGGACATGGCTATCAAACATCAAAAACATCTGCCAGACTATCCCACCTCCTTTATATGGATGATCTGAAGCTGTATGGAAAAACATCATCTGAAATAGAATCGCTGCTCAACACTGTCCGTATATATAGCCAAGATATTGTAATGGAGTTTGGCTTGGACAAATGTGCCACACTTACTATCAAACAAGGAAAAATAGTGAAAACTGAAGGAATCAAGATGCCCCACGAAAATAACATTAAGAGTCTGGATGAGGAAGAGTACTACAAATACTTGGGTATCCTTCAAGCTGACAACATCAAGCACACTGAAGTCAAGAAAAAGATTAGAGGTGAATACATCAAGAGAGTGAAGAAGATCTTAAAATCCAAACTCAATGGAGAAAATACCATAAAGGCAATCAATACCTGGGCAATCCCAGTCATTAGGTACACACTGGAATAGTGGACTGGACTCAAGCAGAACTAAAAGCAATGGATAGGCAGACCAGAAAAATAATGACAATGAATCATGCCCTTCATCCACGCAGTGACATTGATAGACTTTATCTACCAAGGCAAATAGGTGGGCGTGGAATGCTACAAGTACATCAGATGGTTGAAGAAGAAAAAATGGCTTTGGAAGAATATCTGAAGAACAATGATGAAGATGCACTGAAATTAGTATATCAGGAAGGCTTACTAACTACTGGAGAGACCAAACTGGCCTACAAGAAAGACCAAATGAAGAACAGAATAGAGGCATGGGAAGACAAAGCACTACATGGCCAATACATGAAAAAAATAGCTGGGAAAGCAGATAATAATAAAACCTGGCAATGGCTAAGAGCAGGAAAATTGAAGAAAGAGACCGAGGGACTAATTCTGGCTGCACAAGACCAAGCCTTAAGGACAAATGCATACAAAGTCAAAATTGAGAAGACAGCAACAGACAGTAAGTGCCGCCTATGCAAAGAAGCTGATGAAACAGTGGACCACATGGTAAGCTGTTGCAAGAAGATTGCACAAACTGATTACAAGCAGCGGCATGACAAAGTAGCAACAATGGTGCATTGGAAGATCTGCAAAAAATATCATTTGCCTGTAAGCAAAAACTGGTGGGATCATAAAATAGAGAAAGTCATAGAAAATGATAAAATTAAACTGCTCTGGGACCTCAGAATTCAAACAGACAAGCACCTGCAACATAACACCCCAGACTTAACAATTGTCGATAAGAAAGTGGACGTGGCAGTGCCTGGAGATAGCAGAATAGAAGAGAAAGAACTGGAGAAGATAACAAAATACAAAGACCTACAAATAGAAATAGAAAGACTGTGGCAAAAGCAAGCAAGGGTAGTACCAATAGTCATAGGCTCCTTGGGTGCAATCCCAAAACAACTGGAGCACCACTTGAACACCATTGGCATTGACAAATTCGCTATTAGTCAATTGCAAAAGGCGGCCTTATTAGGAACTGCTTCCATCCTGCGACGATATCTGTAATACCATCAAACATCCACATCTGCCTATCCCAGGTCCTGGGTAAGGACTCGATAGGTAGACAAAATGCCAAATCCAGTCTGAACATCTGGCTGACTGTGCGATGATCGATAATAAATAATAATAAAGTAGCAACAATGTGCATTGGAAGATCTGCAAAAAATATCATTTGCCTGTAGAAAAAACTGGTGGATCATAAAATAGAGAAAAGTCATAGAAAATGATAATTAAACTGCTCTGGGACTTCAGAATTCAAACAGACAAGCACATGCAACATAACACCCAGACTTAACAATTGTCGATAAGAAAGACAAAAAAGTCTGGATAGTGGACGTGGCAGTGCCTGGAGACAGCAGAATAGAAGAGAAAGAACTGGAGAAGATAACAAAATACAAAGACCTACAAATAGAAATAGAAAGACTGTGGCAAAAGCAAGCAAGGGTAGTACCAATAGTCATAGGCTCCTTGGAATCCCAAAACAACTGGAGCACCACTTGAACACCATTGGCATTGACAAAAGGAGCGTGAACATGGGAAAACTAAGTACAGAGAAAAATGAAATGAAATGACTGCACATTGGCATCTTAAGCAAATTAAAATCAAATGGAACTTGACATTTTCAGTCAGAAGATTATGCTGGGCATGGAAAACAAAGAAGGAAAAGTGTTATTTTCATAGTCAATAAATATAAAACTTGAGTACAATACAGTCAAATCAAATATACCAATTAAACTTCCAAGTTTAAAATTATCCAAGTTTATGTTCCAACCACTGATGCAATTGAAAAAGAGGTTAAGGATTTTTATAATTAAATTCAATCTGAAATTAACAAAAAAATCCTGCAAACAAGATGTGCTTCATGCTAGACAATTGGAATACTGAAGCTGGATACGGGAAGAAAAGAAAATTGGACTCTATAGCCTAGGAAACAGAAATAAAACAGGAGAATGATTTATCATACCAGTGTCTACCAGTCACATATTCTTCAGACAACCAAAATGATGCCTACATACATGGATATCATCCAAACATGCAGAAATCAAATTCACTGTCTTATTGATACTAGGAAGTAGAGAAGCTCAGCTGTATCAGCAATGATGTGGGCAGGTGCTGAAAGTTTAACAGATTATTAACAGCTCATGTGCAAGTTTCCAAGTCAAGCTAGTGCAGAAGAACAAAGCCAACCAGTTTCTACAATATGATCTTTAGCATACACTTCAAGTTCTTTGAAGTCCTGTAACTTATTCACACAGAACCTAAACAACTATGGAATGAAACAAATAAATTGTTGACAACTATGAAAAGCAACTGCTGAATACCAAGAAATAAAAGACAGCAAACTGGATGTCAGAACAAACAGAGGAGAGCAAAAGCCAAAGAAAAATGATGATTTCAATAAGAAACTTAACAAAGAATTTTGAGAGTTGTTAAAAGAGACAAGAAACAGTATTACAATGGCATATGTTTAAAACAATGAAGATAACAACAGGTATAGAAAAACAAAGAAAGTCTTCCAAAACATCTCTGAACTTAGAAGTTAGTTCCAATCTTGAACTGGTATGGTACAAGGCAATGCTCCCTGTAAGCTGCATATCTGAATGGACACAAACAGCCACCAATTCCCTTTCAGTGACTATCACATACCCATGTATGAAACTCAGTCTCCTGACAAGGATATTATAAACACAAGAGTGGAAGTGGGTGAGTTAAAGAGGAAAGGGACAAGGTAGCAAGAGAGGGTCATGGTGAAGAACAGATGCCAGACAAATCATCTTGTCAGGAACTGGGCTACAGCAGCTTCGATTATAGGACTGTGCCTTGATCTTTTAACTTGGTTGACCCAAAGACATATTTTGGACCACCAAGGCACCAAAACAGATTTGGATTAGGTGGTATGTGCTTGGCAAACTATGGTAGGAGAACTAGCATTGCAGGTCCTGGCTGGTGGCTTTTGCAGAGCCACACTGGCTGCTTGCTATTCCTGTTTTGTGACTTTGGAGGCCTTGGCTTGCAGACCACCATATCCTCCATTGAACAATGTCAGCAGCAATAGCAAGGGAAGCGATGGAGAAAACTAACCAAAGAAATAGTTTGGTCTAATAAAATGGATTCAGCTGATGTAAAAATTGTCGCCTGATGCTTAAAAGCACAATTTGCAAGAACAGCTTATGCAGATTGTTGAGAAAAAGAAATGAAACAATTGCTAGAAATAGACCAAAAGCTTGCTGAATAAATGGAATTAAGGCTAAATCATATAAAATAGGAAAACTAGGAAGGGGGGATTTAGTTGCTAAGGGTGCTGCTCTTGCTCATGCAAACATGATCACTACATAAGCTTTGGCCTTGCCCCAGTTATTGAGAACCTTATATTCCCCCCCCCCCTTGCAGAGCTGCAATAATTTATTTGAAAATAGAAAATGTAGATTCCACTCTCTTAAAGGATGAGGGACTTGGATTTTTCCCCTTCAGAGGCAACAAGAGAGGGATTGAGATCTTTTGGCATTCACTTTCTAGCCTACCAGCAGCTGGGATGGTCTTGCACCAAGTCCCAGAGAAAGACAAAAGGTCATGCAGCGGCCAGAAACATTTCCCTTTGGCCAAGACACTGCCTACTAAGCATGGCTGAGAGCACACAGCAGAGACTTTTGCTGCAGTCTTCAAGAGAGAGGTGGAAACACTGAGAAAGTGAAAATCCCGAACATGAGAGGTAAAACCTATACATGCTACAGGAAGCCCCAGTCTGGATTAAATTTTGCGAAACAAAATGGTCCCTACAAAAGAATGAGAGGAAGCTAAATTGGAAGAAGACGATTTTGGCTTTAAAATTAGAGGAAGAAATATCAATAAGCTGCACTATGCCAATGACACTACTGAGAATGGAAAATGTAAATGATCTGCAAGCTCTAATAATGAAAGTCAAGGAGTGCAGAAAAATGATGTGTCTATGATTAAATATAAAAACCAAACTAATGCCAAGTCCATCAACTAGCCTTTGAATTAACATGAAGACATTGAGCCGATGGATAGATTTTGCCTTTTAGGATCAACTATCAAGAGTAAAGAAAATAGTGGTCAAGAAATAAACCACAGGGTAGCATTGGGTGTTGTAGCAATGAAGTGTTTGAAAAAGATATGCAGATGTATGAAGTATCTACACCTATAAAGATCTGAATCATGCAGTGACCTATGATCCTTTATGGAAATGAAAGTTGACGTTTTAAGAAACAGAGTAGAAAGAATATTGATGTGTTTTTTTAAAAAAATTCAGTATTGGAATTAGAAAACAAACAAATGGATTGTAGAACAAATTAATCCATGGTTTTCATTCCTAGCATAAATTGCCAGGTTCAAAGTATTGTATTTTGAAGATATTATGAGAGGATGCAGCTCTCTTAAAAACTCTATAGTTCTAGGAAAGATGGAAGTACAGAGAAGATGATGACCAGCAACAAGATGAATTGCCTTGATTAGCAAATAGTTTGACTGTGAGAGCCGAAAGGCCAGGTTGGGGATAGATTATTTGGGAGAAGTCTATCTAGATAGCCATTAGGAGTTAGCATGTTACATAATCGATCGATCAATTTCATCTTAATTGGTAAGTGAAATCACTCAATCAAGGACTAAATTTAGTGAACAGAAAAATATAAAGGATATAAATGAGATGATAGATAGATAGATAGATAGATAGATAGATAGATAGATAGATAGATAGATAGATAGAAAGACAGTTCCTGATTTAACAAAAATGAGGCTAAAATGCAACCTATTGTCTAGTAATTCCCAGACATATACTGTGTTCCCCTAACAGAATCTTTTTGCTAATGTCATTCTATAGTTCAGTAAAACAAATCCGTAATGCATATTTTTATAAGCACTTCTTGTTTGTTGTTTTCCCCCTTCACTCTTCATTTTTGTATTATGACTGCCCTTCAAAATCATAATTTGGTGAGGGCTGCAGGAACTTTTACTCATAAATATTCAATGCTCTGGTGCATATACGTTTAAGCATCAATTGACATTTTTTTAGAATCTGTTGAGAACAACAGATTTAGAGCATCATGGGAGGGAGTATAAATTCAGATTAGGAAAAGTGAAATGGATTAGTACTTTGTTTACTATGTTTTTTTTAAAAAATAATAAATTTATAAGATTGGTAAGATGAGATAAGATTAAAAGATGTTTGCCAGTTATCTCAGTGCCCTTAGGATCAAGGGCAAACTTCACTGAGTCCCTGAGTTGCACATGTGATTATCCTATGCCTAGATTTTAAAGTTATGGATTATGATAATCTCACCACAGGTATTACAATATGAACAATAACTGTGTGACTGAGGTGCTGAGTCAGAAGAAGACTAAAGACGTAACTGAACCTGATCCTCAATTCGTATTGCATAATCCAATTTCTCTAGGACCTTCTGTAATTGCAGCTCAATCATTTTTTTTCCACAACCTTCCCTCAAAAGTTCAATCTGCTAATATATCTGGATTGAGTGATGACTTCTTGAGGAGAATGTGGTAATACTCTTCTCAGCTCATCACCACTCTGATCCAACCTCCTAGACTTTTTCATCAACCAGGAAGGTCAAGGCAAAAAATGCCTTACCTGATACTGCAAAGATTCTTTTCCACTTCTTCAGATTTGACTGGGCCAAACTCATACAAGATAACATCACAAGGTAAGACCTCAATCATCTTCTCTTGATAGAAGAAAATATGTGCAGCTCAGGGTTGAACTATGGAGTTCCTGGCACTCTCTGAACTTGGTGGTTTTCTTGCAGATGGTACACTATCAAACTAGGTAACATCATCAATGCTCTTCTCTGGACTGCTCAATTACTGTCAAACTCTGAGCAAATTTGAGAAACTTTGTTCTCTAGATTCCTAGAAAATTCATTTTAACAGCCATTTGGATGATATTTCTGCCCGTACTTACACTTTAGTATGGGTATGGGTCACCTATTGGATAACAATTTGTGGAAATAATGAAAATGAATATAAAGATTTTATCCCAGTTATCCCCTTAGTGTAAGTCTGCCTGATCAGAGTCTGTCTTATTTTAAACCAGTATCACTTCAGGCATCTCTTGGTTTACCTCATCCCATAAAGTTCCCAGAAAATTAAGGATCTCCCCAGGTCAATAAGATGGGAATGGCTATTAAACTGCAATGTTATTCAACCCTCTCTATTTAGCAGGTGATTAGGACCTTGATGGAACTGCTCACCTTCAGCTTTAGAAACTCCCCCAGGATCCTCTGAGAAGCCCAGAGCAAATGGGGCAAATAAAGTCATCCTCCCACTGAGTTTTGTGGTGCCAGATAATGAGTTATGCTGAGCATGACAAGAGATGGATGTTAATATCCCTAAGACTTACATCTCATATGCAGTGGTGAGATTCAAATATGTGAACAACCGGTTCTCTCTGTGGATGCCACTTCTGGAAGTCCATTTTGGGCCTGGGCAACAAAAAAAATAGGTACCAGTTCTGCTGAAGTAGTGTGAACTGGCTGAATCCCACCACTGCTCATATGCCTCAAGGCAAAAATGTTTGGCCTCTAGAATACATTAAACATTGTACTAACCGTGAACTTCTGAGCTGCCTCTATAGAAAGCAGGTTGAAATTCCCAAGAATAGTTAGCTCCAGGAACTATATAGCTAATTCCAGAGGTGCAATAGTTCAGGAAGGGAATCTGCTCTGCACAGAGAGGGCAGGACATAAGCAGCATCTTCATGTTCCTTAGACCTTAGCTTTACCAGAAAGGTAAAATTTCTCATAGTCCTGGTGCTTGCAGCATAAAAACTCCTTTCATCTTTATGAAAGGTGGCACACATGTGCCTGATTTTCCCTCATTAGAACTATTGCTGGAACCGATTTAATTTCAGAACCTCCGTTTGCATTGAATTCTAATTTCACAGTCCCCTCTATTGCACTCATCTTCAAAAATATTAGCTTGATTTGGATCCCAGTGGAGATATTTAGAAGGCAAGCTAGATTATTCAATAAGCTAATATTTGTCCTTATTAACAGTTAATAAAAGTCATCAAAAGAGGCTTATGCCAGTGGACATCAGGTAAAAAATTAGTTTAGGGATCAGAGTAGAAGAAGAGTAAAAGAAACCCATTTTTCAGTGTTTATTTTAGGGTCACCTATTTGGAAAGGACAGATTATTGTGAAGAAACTTCTAAATTGCTATTGAGGAAGGCCTGAAATCTTGAGATAGATCCTAGTTCTTATGAACAATGTTCATAAGTCCTCAGACTGCTAGCATAAACTTTCCAGGTGATTGTTTCTGATACAGCTCTAATGAGCTTAATTAGAGAAAGTGATCTGAAATCTAGGTCACTATTATTTGTAAGGATAGAGCACAAGAACTGCATTTACAAAGGTCCAAAGTTGAATCCTGGAATCTCTAATTGAGCTGAAAAAGATTCTTGCCTGAAGCACTGGAGGGCCACGACCATGTCCAAACTTTACACAGTAATTCATTTTCTACCTTTCCTTTGGCTTTATGTTACTGTCCCTTACTTAGTGGATAGTTCATGTATTTCATGTACCAAAACACCTGTGTGCCTATTACAGAAAAGTCCAATTAAGCTTTTTGAGAAATTGTAGAAACCCACCTATCAATATCTCATAAATGATGTATTACTTCTGAGTGTCAGAGGAAAACCTTTACACCCACAATGGTATATATAGTGATTTCCAGTGCTTTTTTTCTTAAAAAAAAAAAAAAAAGGTGCCGGAACTCACACATGTCATACAACCCGCCTTGCCTACCCTACAAGGTTCCATCCCAAAAAAGGTGCCGGAACTCCGTTCTAGGCGTTCTATGAGAAAAAAAGCCGTGGTGATTTCCACATGAACTAAGAGCACAAAGAGCCAGGATTCTGGCTTTCATGTACACTTGTACATGTGAATATTTCTCTTCTGTAGATACAACAAACAAATCAGTAGGAAGCCAAAGTCGCTTGAATGATATACCTAGAGAAAGTTCATAAGGAATTGCAATCACATCGCATTTTTGCAGGGATGGATTTGAGTCTTTGGTGCATCTATAGCTAGGGTTATACATGGTGTTCTCAGGATATTAGAAAAAATCAAGAGCTCCATGTTTCAAAGTAAAGGGTATACACATTATGCTCTGGTGTCCTCTTCAGATCATTGATTCCAAAAGCCTAAAATTATCTGGATCACTGCATATAATTGCACATAAACTGGGGAACAGCTCTCAATGGAAATATATTGTATGATGTGTATTAAAATTATAACACAAACAAATTCCTTTGAATCATGTAGACTAACACCCAGGAATGACTGATTGCTTGAAAAACAGAGGGGACATAAGGGTCAAGATGATAGAGAATGACAAATGAGCTTTGGTGAAGAGCATAATTGATAAAATGCCTGATCAGGCTGAAGAAAAGGTTCTAGCATAAATCAGTAATTCTGGCAAAACTGTCATTTTCTCCAGGCATTATCACTCTAAGCTTTTGCAGAAGATCCTCATAGCTATCAATTGCTTTTGATTCAAATCATGAATTCATGAAACTCATTCAGTACATCTTGCAGAACTCAACTAAGCATTCTAGAGATGGCAAGAAAAAGTGCAGCGGAGAAAGTCTATGTAAGAAATTATGCATTCAGGTAGAGTGAAATAAGATGAAGGGAAGGATTCTCTATGAAACAGTGCAGTATCATTGGGAAAATCTCAGCGTTGTGGCCATTGTAACAAATCATGTCCATCACTTGAAGTTAAGATTGCATTAAACTGACTTGGCTTTTTTTACTCTGAAGGCCACTCTGGACATGACTCTTATATTTGCGGTCTAATAATAGCTGAGATGTGTGCTAGAAGCAATGTTCCTAGGCAGTCCAAAACACTGAAATTCCTGAACCACTGAGTACGACTTCACTCCTTATTAGCAAATTTAAAAAGTACGGTATGTAAGGTGAGTACATATATTATAGGTGTGTGTATATAAGATAGGCATGCTTTTTCTATGGCTTGACAACCTGACTGCTGGCATCTGGCAGCTCAGAGGTGTATCATGAGGAAATATAGTTCTCTATGCTAAGAAGGTTTTCTTAGCTTGTATGTTATGGCTGCTTATGATGTAGTATGAATAGCCAAATCCCCCAAGGCTGGAAAAGGCCTTTGGAAGCCTTAGATCTCCAAACATTGCATTTGAATTAAAATCTATAATAACTGGAGAGTACCGTATATTCAGGCGTATAAGACGACTTTTGAGAGTGTCGAAACAGCCTCTGAACTCAGGGGTCGTCTTATACGCCAAGTTGTCTTATACGCCAGAAATAAGGTAGTTTCTGGCATATAAGATGACTTTCTAGGCAAGCGACTCGGCGTCGATCGTCTTACACACCGGAAATAACGTAGTTTCTGGTGTATAAGACGACTTTCTAGGCATGCGACTCAGTGTCGATCGTCTTATATGCTGAAAATACCAGTAGTTTCCGGCATATAAGATGACTTTCTAGGCATGCAATTCGGCGTCGATCGTCTTGCGACCCGGCGTCGAACTCGGGGGTCATCTTATATGCCGGGTCACCCTATACGCCAGAATATATGGTAGTCATATTTGCTTCTTTGGATTTGGATTAAATGTGCATGTAAATGCCATGGAATCAATTATGGATGCTGTCCTGCTCCATCCAGTGCTTATCAGAGAGGCATCCTGTTGTATGGACTAGGATGTAGCCAATAGAAATCCGTACTGGAATCCTGATAGATGAACTTGGACCATATTTGTTCTCCCAGTAAAGATTTATAATTTGAACTGCATCTTGCCAGAGGAGGAGGATTGGGCGGCATATAAATATTTGTAAATAAATAAAATAAATAATAAATAAATACAGAGAAAATATGCTGGCAGATGTTGCCTTCAAAAGGGCATCACACATGACAGAAAAGAAAGGAAAATGTGCCAACTATTTACACAGCACATGGTGATTAATGAACATCATCCAGTTGAATAATCTACTGTATGTATCCTGCAAACAGAAGAGAGAAGCACAAATTCATTTGAATATTTTTACCATCTGAAAAAAATGAATAAAGTGTTGAAATAATCAGCTATATGCACTCATGTCGTCCTTATTTCCTGGAAGTGGGAGGGAAAAAAATAGAACATAAAAGTGTAACCCTTTAGGATAAGACAAGTATCTTTACTGCAGTCAATGTCCACTTCATAAAACACACTACAGAATATAGAATAACAGCATTGAAAGAGACCTTGGAGATCTTCTAGTGTGTGTGAATATGAGCGTATGTGTATGTGCTGGTCATTACAACTTGGAGAATACAGTAATGGTTGCCATGTATAAAGACCATTTGCAATAACATCTATATTTATTTTATTTTATTTTATTTATGAGACTTATATACCGCTTTAAGTGCAAGCACTCTCTAAGCAGTGTACACCAGTAAGCAATGTATATATATATATATATATATATATATATATATATATATATATATATATATATATATATATATATGTATATATATCACATTGCCCCCAACAATCTGGGTCCTCATTTTACCTACCCCGGAAGGATGGAAGGCTAAGTCAACCTTGAGCCGGTAAGATTTGAACCGCTGACCTGCTGAACACAGTCAGCTAAAGTGGCCTGCAGTACTGCACTCTAACTGCTGCGCCACAGTATATTATACAAATATACTGAGTCTAATTCTTGTCTGATCAAAAATATGGATTTTCCCACATTGCCTTCTGTTGTGTTTTTTATATGGATACATTTTGTGAAGTCCTTCATTGCATCACAATGAATAATCCAAGTGAATTGTGCCACCGTGCTCTAGAACCAAGTTGGACATGGAACTTAACATATTTAGTCATCTAATAACTGTTGTAGGTGGGGAAATTATGCAGTCATTCTGTACAATTTTCCTAGGTTTTAGGGGGGGTCTTCATGATTTTAAAAACTCTAATAAACTTAGTATAGGCTGGTACTATAGTTATATGTATTACTGTCTCAAAATAGTGAGAAATTGCAGTACCATTTTTTCAATGATAGCAATCTAAGGCTTGGGATCCAAATGTACTCCTGGGATCAAAGTTCCATACCTTATGCTAGAAAATGGTGAACAGCAGATTGCAATTGATGAATATATCTTCCTTACAAGTATTTTTCATCTGAATTTATATTTATTGTGGCCTTTTACATCACTTTGGAGGGGATAAGAAGCATGGTCTTAGACTCCACATTTGGCCATTGTTCAGAAGCAGAACCCATCTTGAATCTAACATAAAAGCTGATTTCCAATCAGTCTCCTGATGGCTAACAGAGATGTTCTTCATAAGAATATACATGAAATCCTTGTTTAGCAACCAAAATTGGATCACACAATTTGATTGTTAAGTGAAGTGAATGCTAAATCAAACCACAGCTGTGCTTATGCTCTTACTTTAGCTTTCCTTTGCTTTACAGACCTATGAAGATTGGTCATAGAGTTCCTTTTTTTCCATTACTGTTGTAACTGCAAATAATCACTAAATGAGGCAGTCACTAAATGAGAAAGAGGCAACTAATAGAAAGAGGTAATAAAGCAGGGCAAAAGCTATCTTCAAATAATGTGTTCTAAGACTAGATGACCTCCAAGGTCCCTTCCAATAGTCCAACTACTATTACTATTACTAATACAAAGAGACACACAAAACAGCATGCAATGTTTTGAAAGAAGCACTCCCCCCTCCATCACTGCCCATTCTGGCCAATGGTGCGCCACTGTATGGGTAGAGCAGGGGTAGGCAACCCAAAACACTCAAAGAGCCATTTTGACCCATTTCCCACCGAAAACAAAACACTGGGAGCCGCAAAACCCTTTTGACATCTAAAATGAAGATAACACTGCATATATCCTTTTTTACCTTTATTATATATATATCTTCAGTGTTATCTTCATTTTAGATGTCAAAAGGGTCTCTCTCTCTCTCTCTCTCTCTCTCCCTCCCTCCCTCCCTCCCTCTTTCTGCCCTTGATCTGCCAGTCCTCTTCCCCCACTCAGTGTGTGTGTGTGTGTGAGAGAGAGGTGGGTGAGAGAGGGGGGGGGAGAGAGAGGCACTTGCACTTCCTCTCTGTCTCTTTCCTTTCTCTTTCTCTCTCTCTTTCTCTCTTTCCTCTCCCTCCCTCCCCCCTTCTTTCTCCAGGTGAGGAGAGAGAGGGGGGAGAGAGAGGCACTTGCGCTTCCTCTCTCTCTTTCCTCTCTTTCTCTCTCTCTCTTTCTCTTTCCCCTCTCTTTCTCTCTTTCCTCTCCCTCCCCCCTTCTTTCTCCAAATAAAGAGAGAGAGAGAGAAAATGAAGGCACCGAAGGGGCAGGGGGCACCGAAGGGGCAGGGGGGCAGGAGGCAGCAGAAGACCCCATCACCGCTGGAGGCACCCAGCTCTACTGCCTGCTGGGCCTGCAGGGATGCCCCAGCTCACAGTCACGTTGGCAGGCCATCCCACGTGCCGCTGGCGTCCCTGAGCTCAAGTCGGGGCCATGGGGCTTCTGCGGAATGCCCCACCCATCGGCTGCATCGCCAAACCTCCCCTCGCGCTGCCAGCGTCCCCAGCCTTAACTTGCAGGGCATCTGCAGAACACCCCCATCAGCTGCTGGAGGAGATGGGGCTGCTCCGCAACGCACGATGCTCCCGGCCATCCGCGACCCACCAGCATCGCACAGGGAGCGATGCCCCTGCTGGCCACCTCCCCAGCCAGGACTGCTGCCCAGAGGAAACAGGAGGAAGAAGGGGAGGGCAAGGAAGCCAGCACTGGACCTCAGGAGGAGGAGCTCCCGCAGATCTGGTTGGAAAATGCCTCCCCCTCCCTTTCTCTCCCCCCATCTTCTACTCACCTCTCAAAACAGTCAGGACTCCGGCACGCCTTCCCAGCCAGCTGGGCCAACAGTCCCACGGCTGGGGATTGCAGGGGCAGCTCTCCCTCAGGGCCGCGGCTTGCAGGGAGGCTGGCCCGCTAGGCTGATGCTCTGGTGGGCTGCTCCCAGTGGGGATCCCCTGCATGGTTCTCCGGCCATGTGCACCTGGGATGGGGCCAGCCAGGGAAATGGACTTCCTGGCTGTGCTTGTCCCAGGAGGCATGGAACCCGGGCGCAGGGCCAACCAGGAGCCCTGTGAAGGGGCAAATCCGCATCAGAGAGAGAGAGAGAGAGAGAGAAGCACAAGTTCCTCTCTCTCTCTCTCTCTCTCTCTCCCCCCCCCCAAATGGCGGAGGAGGCTCAGAGCCACAGGGGCAGGCTCAGAAATGTCCCCAAAATTTCTTGCTCCATCGCCCCCATATCGCCCCCTTTTCATTCCTTCGCCCCCATGTCACCCCTTTTCATTCCATCGCCCCCCTGAAAAACAAAATCGCCCCTTGGGGGGCAATATCGCCCAGGTTAAGAACCACTGTTCTACGTGATGCTTTCCTGTCATATGCAATAAGGTAAGTTTACATCCCTTGTCATCCGGATGAATTTCAGGGAAATTTGAGTTGACACAGCAAATAAAATAAAGTGCAGAATGATCTGAAGTCCTTCTAATAAATGTCTTACCAAAATCTTACATTCATGTTTTTTAAAAAAGTGAAATCCTTTCTAGTATCCTCATCAAAGTGGGCATAAACTCACCAGCACTTAGCAATTTACAATAATAACACCAAAAGGGGTTGAGTGATCAGAGAGACATGTTTGTAGAATGGAAAACAAGATCAAATCCAAAGGAAGGAAGATGACACACTTTGGCCTGTGTTTTAAACAAACAAATACATTTTCTTGAAATTAGCTGACATTCCACATATCATATGCTTACAAACCAATCCCTTTCCTGCCAACTTTGCAGTAGAAAACTGTACCAAGGAAGCGAGTAGAACTTTTGATCTTCTGGTTCAACTATTCATTAAGATTTTATTACAGCAAACTAGAGCACTGATTTTTTTTAATGCACTGTTCGAGATACTGCAATACTAATTTAAAAATGCCTACATGTAACTAGTTGATGTACTGCAGCAATGAAAAAGTGTGTGTCTTAGAAAACTCATCAGGAAGTCTTTACAGAAATAGATGTACATACATACACACACACACACACACACACATGCACACAGGGTTAATATGACTTTTTGTAATATAGGGTAATACATTATATATTAATATAGTATAGTATAGTATAGTATAGTATAGTATAGTATAGTATAGTATAGTATAGTATAAATATATATAAAGTAATATAGAGTACATATTACTTTTGAATAAGAAAGGAAACTCCATGCTGCATTAAATACGTAGCACCTATTTTGATTCTAATATTTCCATTTAAATCAATGAATTTTACAATATTTCATTTAAACTCGATTATGATTTTTATATTATCAATCTTTTCATGTCAACATAAATTCTATGAATATGAGAATATATTCATATGTGTATTTGTGTATGTATATATATATATATATATATATATATATATATTTGTATATGTATTTATATATTTTCATATCCAAGACCAGCATAAGATTGGTCTTGTGACTTCTGACTGGTTGCTGTGAGGTACAAAATTCAACTAATGAGGTGTGGTCACCTAGCAGTAAGCTTGGACAAACCTCTGCCTAAATTTACAGTCCAAGCTACGAATATTGTCTACAATTTCTAAAACAGTCTATTTTCCTATATTTTTAATTTGCATAATTACTCCCAATATTTATTTCTCTCTACAGATATTACTCCAAAACACTATTTTTTTCCCTTCTCTACAGCATTTAGATTCAACTAAACCCTACTCTTTATTCGCAAGCTGACTTGAGTGCTTTGCATAACGCTGTTATGTACTGCCTGGACAGGGCTTCTAGGGATAAGGGATTTATTTGGAACTTTCTTAACATGAGACTGTCTTCCCCAAAGCAACAAAGAAATTATTTCTGAAAAATGAAGCCAGCTTCTAGTCAGGAAGCT
Source organism: Crotalus tigris (assembly GCF_016545835.1). Lineage (NCBI taxonomy): Eukaryota > Metazoa > Chordata > Lepidosauria > Squamata > Viperidae > Crotalus > Crotalus tigris. Next base: position 1,887,024 of record NW_024100518.1, on the reverse strand, counting down.
ACTTAAAATACCCATTTTGCTAAGATTTTTGAGATAACACAAATCATTGGCAAGGAAAGAATTGTTGCCCTTCTCCATGACATGAGCAGACATGGGAGCTGGATTTGTCTTGGAGACTTTTATGAAAGGATTATATTTCTTTCTATTTTTTTGTAATAAATATGCCTGCTATTTTTATGGCCATCAGAAGGTCAAAGTCCATGAAGAAGATACATTTTTTTTCCCGGAACTCTAGGTTTCTCTATGTTTTTGGAGTTTTGATGATGATGATATTTATAATGATTGTATTAAATATCCAAAGACTATATACCCTCACCCATCTATCCACCACCCCCAAGTCAGATTCACACAATTCCTTTCCACAGATTACTGTTAAAATTGTTGTCTTTTCCTTTCTCTAATCTCATTCTCTCTTTTTTACTGCAAATGTACTTTTCTCTTTACTTCCATTTGCACTAAATTTTCTTTCATAACAGGTGACTTTAGTAAAACCCATTATATAAATTACTTTAGAGGGATTGAAATATTTTAGAGTTTCCTTAATACTCATTATACTAGTTGCAAGATATTTGAGGGTAGAGGCCATCAAATTCAGGTAGCTATAACTTTCTTACCCTTCCTTTGGAGAATTATGTCTGAGTGTTGAAATCTGGATCCCTGCAAATCTTTATAATTGGCTGCATTCAAGCATTTTTCTAAGTTGTTTTCTTACTTTATATTAGAGAAGAATCCTTTTTGAGCATCTTTTTTGCCTTTCAGATGACAAAGGCAGGTAAGCAAACGCATGAATCTGATCTAGTTATTGAGTATTTGATTAGCTATTCAGTAACTCAACTCTAAAAAAGGCCCAGGGAAATCTAAATATGTCACTTCCAAAAATTAAAAAATAAAGCATATACCAATCTAATTTGCTTGCTGTTTAAAGAAAAAGATAAATGGGAAATGATTGATTTCATTATTTCAAATATTTAAGAAGATATAAGTAAAAGTAGAAATACACCCTGGTGTTGACTGAATTCCTGGTGACTACATGAACAGATTCATGTAATATTCTGAGAAAACAACATGGAAGTGATTTGCCATTGCTTCTTCCATTTTAGTTTTAATTTCCAACCCAATCTAGAGCCTTGGGATTTTCTTAGTAGTTTCTATCCTGGTCTCCAACTTCATTTGGTTTTCTGGAATCAGCCAAGATTAACAATAATAATTTCTCAGAGAATTATTTTTCTGTTGCTGCTTATCAATATAATGTATTAAAAGCTATGTTGTCCATGCTCAGAAACTGAAAGCAACCTGAAATGTTAAAACATTTTTATAGCAACAGAAAAATAATGTTATACACTTAATATTATAAAGAGTAGAACATCCTGCCCTCATGTTTCATGTGGGATGAGGTAAAATTTAGAAACATACAATTTGATAAGGTTACTTAGTACAAAACTTAAAAAGAAAAAATTGTAGATAGCAGATTTGTTCTGAGTACCTTTCTAGGTTGGGAAGCAAAGCAGAGAAAAATCACATTACTTACATTAAACTAAAGGAGTATGACATTGGGACAAATGCAAAAATTAAGTAGCTAGGCCTGGAACTCAGACATTCTGCAAAGAGGTAAGTACAAAAATAAGGTCTAAATCCATTAAATTGATGGGTTCCTGGAGATGCTTGCACAGTGATGGAAAATAGCAGATCTATATTTGTTTACTTTTTTTGCATTCCTGACTGTGCCAAGTTTAAAGTTTGCCTGAAAAGAGACTGATGAATATTATAAAACAAATCAAATTATGCCAAACCACCTTCTGTAAATTGAACTGTTTGTGGATAAATGATTAGACTATTAATATAATACCAAACCAAAAAAAAAAAGTGGTCTAGAGATCCTAAACTCAGAAACAGAAAGATAATAGTCTTCCAAGGTGCCTCTTTTAAATGAATGTATGCATGAATGTGTGTGTGCATGTGTGGATGAATGTGTGTGCTTCAATTCCAACTATTTTGTTCTTGACCAAATGTAATTTCCCAGCTGCTCACCTTGTTCCCAAATTCATCAGTGAACATGTTGAGAATTTGATTAAGTGAGGACATTGATTACTAAGGCTATGCAATGCTTCAAAGGATAATTTCAGTTGAATACAACTCCAATTGAATCATCTTACTCAAGCAGATTTGCAAATCAAGACTGGACCTGCTTTGAATCAAGTAGCTACCTGTCAAAATATTTCTTAGCTTTGTTAACTTTTCTGGTGCTTCTGGTATCCACAATGTTGCAACTTCACTTCCTATATGGAAAATTTTAGTGAAGATGTCAAATAGCATGACAGATCATCTGAGGTCTCATCCCCTTGTCTCCCTCACTGCAGTATCAATATGGCTGAATAGCTGTTTCTATATAATGTGTCTATCTCATTCCCAGCCTTCAGTCATTTTTGACTGCTCCAGATTTCAAGTAGCATTTCCCAACTTTTCCTGACACAATTTTTGCCATGCAGACAATAGCCAAGGGCTGGAAGTGGCCATTCCTTGCCCATTCCATAGAAGACCTCTATCCTTGTCAGGTATAATATATTGCTATTTTTCTTGTCAATGACTCTGTACAAGACAGACTGTGCTCCATCTAGTGGAACTGGGAAGAGAGACTCCGTACTTTTGCATTCTCTTGTTTCTATGGTATGGTCAATAGATCTAATAATATCTTTCTTATCCCATTCTCAGACCATTTTAGAAAACATTCTCCTCCTCTTATCTGAGATGTCAATCAACATCTCTAGAGGCGTCATTACATTTATTGCAACTATCATTGCTGTCAGACACCTGGCATGTTTAGCAATCTTGGTCACTTCAATACTATCTGTAGTTGTCTACTATCTATATGTGTACTATCTGTACACAACCTCATGTTTATCAACTATCATGGGTATCATGATATAACTGCACAACCCCTGTGACTCCTATGCTTGCAATTGATGCGGGGGTACAAGTACAAAAGGGTGGTATTTGTATTGTGACATCACTGTGCATCTCTTTCTCTGCATAATGACTAGTAGATGCCTATATCTGCAATTTTTGCTTGTTTCCTGTATCTGTTTTAATTTTTTTTAACCATAGACATAAATAAATACCACCTTCTGTATTTTCATTTGCTGCTGAGGGCAAACCATCTTTCTTCTGACTATTGAGTACTGCATTGTATGATTATTTGGTTCATGCTGCAAGAGAGACTAGACGCTTGGCTCCATGTAACATCTGACAAGAATGCTTCAAAATCCTTGGCAGATCTTATGTGCATAGCTTGAATCCTCTCTTCAAAGAGTACTAGACCTGTGGTTAAAAACAGTACTAGCACATTAAAGGTCAAAGTAAACTGAGAAAGACAACCAAGTCCTGCAATTTGTGTGTTGCTGGTTGTGTTGCAGTTGAATGCAAAATGCTTTTCCTCTGCTTCTGCAATAGATTGATTATTTGTCAATCTATTGACAAATATTTCTTTTTTTTTCAAAATTTTATTTATAATACAATTAAAAAAAACCATTGGATATAACGTGACAGTCCAGTATATACATTCTTATCAAATTATTCCACATTTTACAATCGGTTCTTCATCTCTGAATATACATCTAAATTTTATATACAATACTTATTCTAAAATTACATATATTTCTATCTTAACACTAGCCTATAATCCCAACCGTCCTCCCCGAATCCTTCCAGCGGTAAAATTTATCCCAGATTTCGAAATAAACTGATCTACATTTGCTATTGACAAATATTTCTTGAGGGAGCACCATTTAGCTTACAGCATTTCAGCTGTATGGCCACCCACCTTGTCTTGCTAGCCAGAATAATAGAATTGACTGATCACAATTGATTTGCAGTGCTAGTTAAGAGTGAACCTCACTTTTTATTAATCACTCCCTCCAGCAAGACATTCAATAGATTATTTTTTGAGTCAGGTTTAGCACTCTTTCAGAACAGCTCAAGATCTGTCTTCAGCTATAGCTCAATTGGCAGGTCTCAGTTATGAAGCCCCTTCATATGAAGTCAGGCAACTTGGCAAATGGCTAAAAATGCCATTCTAAGTATTGTGTATGCTTGTCAAATCTGACCCAATTATTTTAGGAAGAATTATTGGTGCCTGTTTTCCCATGGGCAAATGACACTTGGTGGGAGGGGCAATGTAGATATGGGAATCCACCAATCACTTTCTTTAATTTTTCCTGCATTAAAGCAGTCAGGACCACAGCAGCTACCAGCCTTGTCATTGTGGTCCAGCAGGATTCTGGGATCTTCTCTCAACATATTTTTCTACTAGGTCAAGGAAGAACACTTTAATGTGGCTTTCTGCTTGTGCCTTGACACTGACCTAATCAAATCAGAGCTCTTTTTGGATGGTAGTAATTTACTTTAGGCTTCACTTATTTTCTCAATTTCCAGCATCTTTAAGGCAGCCAGTCATTTTGCTCTTTGTTGTTGAACTCCCAGGATGTAATATTTCAGAAGTGGCCTTGCCCAAAGATTTAGGAGTTCAGCTTGGGTCTCAACTCTCTGAATATGAGGTTAAAGCTGATCAGTCCTATATGTATTCTTGGATCAAGTTTTCATTATAAATTCTGCATGACTGGTGCAATTTTTAGTGTGAATGAGTGCCAGATTATCACTTAGAGACACTAGTTCAAACATTTATTGTTTTAAGAATATGGGGTGTCAAGCCTACAAATGCTATTTTGTGTGTGTGTGTGTGTGTGTGATTAACCTATTTCAATAGCAATATGTCAATCTGCTGAACTAATCTATAGCATTGCCAGGCCCAGACACAATCAACCCCTTATAGTGGTGAGTGAGTCCTTTCCACGGGAGGGGGGTCCAATCTCACCAACCAACCCTCTGGATAATGCCAAAATCCCAATGGAAAATACTCCGTCCCACTAGGGCAACTTAATGATCATTCTTCAATTCATATTAGACTAAACAGAATAGAGATAAATGGGTATTGACAGCTGTTCCTGATCAGCGGCATTCAACTATAAGAGCATAGAGAAAGTTTTATTCTGATGTTGTGCAGAAAGCTACCCACCATAGTAATAACATGGTATAAGCTAATGATCCATTGGGAGCTGAATAGGATCTGCAAATGACTATATGCAAATTTACTCCATATTGTATAAATATTGGATAATATTTAGTTATTGGAAGGCATAGATCAAGAACTATGTTGATTTGGTATCAGAATATTGTCATCCATGCAGGAAAGACAGATAAGGAAATTCCCAATGTGTCTCCACTTTAGAGTGCCTATAGAGAGCCTTATATGCTTCTTTGCTTCACAGCCTTATTAGAAAATACTAAGGCCCATATCTTCAACATGTCTTCATTGGTGGTAGTGGTGGTGGTGGGGTGATAGCAACTGAGGATATGCACAATCTGGGACCCTGTTGCTTTTGCTGATGACAGTGGGCTGCAAAGGATCAACTCTTCCCAATAATTTTGCAGCTGCATCCTGTTGATCTTTTTGTTGCAAATTTTCCAAAGTAGAACGGACAGCAAAACAACAGCATGGTTGTGATGAAAACATGAAATGCCAAGGTTAGGCTGTTTACCTCCAGGAAGAAGTGTAGCAGATAAATCAGTTTGTGGAAATAAACAATTATATTGGGCACAGCTTCACTTGTTATTGTGATGGAACAAATTTATGAATGTTGTTCTGGCTTCCTTGGAGAAATAGAGAAAGGAAATATTGCTACTGGTTTAATTCTGATACTTTAAAGCTATACTATAGGCAAAAGATCAACTGAATCACTGCACATAGTATAGGTCCTGCTGACTTTCCTTGAGACTTACTTTAGAAAACTGAAAGATACAACATAGAATTATTTCTTAGAACTCTAATTAGAGAAAAAGCCCTTTCTTTGTTTAATTTATTGAAGTAGCAGTACCAACCTCAACAGAAAAAGAATTGGTTAGGGTATTTTTAATAAATGGCAGATGAGAGGTTCATTTTCTTTTGGGCAAGCTTAGAGTAGTTTGTCAATTTTAAAAAGTCAAACTTTAGTAGCATATTAGCAATACAAGGTAGATACTCAGTTGATAATTTCTCCTTACCAGAATGTATTTATCTTCAATTATCTGTCCCAGGTGGCATGTGTTATTAAGTATATACTTATTTTCTATATGATATAAGAAAATGACAGAATATTATAATTTCAATTCTCCCACACTTGTCCTCTGTGCACATAATAGAGAATCAGAGTTGAGTTGTTGGTCAGGCAGATGAAAGTATGAACCTGGACCTGGATTCAAAGGTGATACTCAATAGGACATTGATAGCGGGAGAGGCATGGGGTTGGTAATGGAGAGAGAAAAAGAGACAGGAAGATATTTTGGAATAAACTTTTCAATTTATTTTAGCACAGTGAACAATTCCCATCACACACATAAACCACTTTAAGAATAAGTTCACAGTGACTACAAATGAATAATTAACATTTTAAAACTTTTTATCTTTTATACTCATTTCCATTTCTTCAATATCTGCTTTCTTCTGTTCTTATTTCTTTTTTTCAGAAGAACATTTGCTATTCAGAAGAGTTTTTATGAAAAACTGGAGGGGTTTCTCTTACCTAGGTGTTTTTTTTAAATAATAACACTTTACTCTTTCCTTTTAGCTATCCTTAAGGATTTTTTTTTAACGTCTGCGGTAAATAAAAGTGTGATGTAGGAAAGTATTTTCTTTTTAGCTAAAGGCTTACTTCCAACATAATTGTTCTCATTTTCACAGATGAAGTAGATTGTTCTTTCTCTTGAAAGCTTTAGTATGGTGTGTTTTGAAGGAGGAAAAATGTGGTGCATGTTTTGTTAACCCTCTTACATTTGAGTTACTCTTTATCATTTCTGAACTAAATTGAGCTTTGTCAGCTGTAAAAGCAGAAATCTCTCAAATTGTTCTTCATTTAGATTAATTTTGAACCTCACAATGGCTTCATTTAAATCTGAGAAATGTAATGCAGTAATAGGCTAGGCATTTTAGAATAAAAAGAAAGGTCTCTACCAGAACTTAGATCATGTTTAGAATGTTTGAACCACTTTCAAAGCAATAGTCACTGGGAAGAACAAGCCACAAGTCCTATTTTTTATTACTTACAATTCTATCTTGAACAAGTTGCATAATACTAGGTCAAACTATTCATTTATATTGATGGAGGATAGAGAAAGAAAATCTATGACCTTCTGTAGTATATGTTACTGAAATACAGTTTCTATTTCAGTAGCATATATTCAGTAACATATATTCTATATGTCCACTAGAAAAGATGCTGGGAATTGCAGTTTAGCATCACTTGAGAAGAGCCAATGTTAGCTTTGTTCAATGAAAGCTGCTTCCCAAAAATCTCATGTATTATTTTTAAATGTGATGCTCTTTAAAAGGAAGTTGCAAAGGAATAATCTAGGATCTTCTGTATGCGTGCTACAGTAACTCGCTCAATAATATTGTTATTGGTTATTTGGCACAGTCTCTTTCCCATTCTGTGACTTGGCATCAGATTTTTTAAAGGGGGTAAATATTTATTTTATTTTATTTTAATAAAGATTTTATTAGTTTTTTTCTTACATACATGTGTTAATTTTTCAACCAGCATGCTGTCTGGATTCAAAATCGCTAATACATAATCAATTCCTAATCCTTGATTCTTTTCTCTAGCCATTTGTAGAATAACTCCCAGATTTGGTAGTATTCTGTTTCTTCTTTATTTTTCAATCTCATAGTTAATCTGTCCATCTCTGCACATTCCAATATTTTTTAAATTACTTCTTCCTCTGGTGGTACTGCTTCTTTTTTCCAATATTGCATGAAGACTATTCTTGCTGCTATTATGACGTGTAAAGCCAAATATAAACTTTGTTTATTAGACTTTTCTGGCATTATACCTAGTAGAAAAAGTTCAGGTTTAAATTCCACATGTTCTCCCAACATTTTTTCTAACCAAACATGTATCTTTTTCCAATAAGCCTTTGCTTTACCACATGTCCACCAAATATGATAATACGTGCCTAAGTTATGTTTACATTTCCAACATCTATCTGACATATTTTTAAACATTTTTGCTAATCTTGCTGATGGCAAGTGTCATCTATAAAACATTTTATATAAATTTTCTTTATACGAAGTTGACATTGTCAATTTATAGTTTCTCTCCCATAATTTTTGCCATTTTTCTAGTTCTATGTTATAATCAAAGTTTTCTGCCCACCTTGTCATTGTTTCTTTAACTTGTTCACTTTCCATCTCCAAAATTAACAAAAAATTATACATTTTCTTAATTAATTTCTCATCAGAAGTTAACAATATCTTATCAAATACAGTTTGTTCTTTATAAAACCCATACAACTTCACATCTTTTTCATATCTATTTTGCATCTGTAGATGTGCCCACCACGACAGGTTGATACCGATTTTCCAGTTCTTGTCTTGATCTTAGAGTCCCATCAGTATTTAGAATATCTCTATATGTCCAATTTTTTTCAAAGTCTACCAAGTTTGGATGTAAAAAGGCTTCCATCGTTGATAGCCAACCTGGAATTTTTACATATATTTTAGTTTTAGTTTTTTTCCCATACTGTTAACAAAGCATTTCTTATATAGTGGTTTTGAAAATACTTATAAATGTTATTTTTCCCATATCACAAAAAAGCACGCCACCCCAATATTTAAAATACAGGCAATATAGAGGTGTGAAGGACACTTGCCACAGATTTGTTGGAGCCTTGTTTTTGGCAATGAAAGGTGTTGATTCACATTTGTCTCTTCAAAATGAACATTAAAAGGCTATGTTTGGGAAACATAATCTCCAAATAATGTGTAGAAGAACCCAACCACAAAAGTTTAAGGGAAAAGTGAATGGTGAGTACAAATCAGAAGCAAATACTTGTTAAACACACACACACACACACACACACACACTTGCATGGGCAAATATACTTTAGGGAAGAATCTGTACCAAATTCCATATTGTGCACAGTTTTTAATTCAGTTTATATTCCCACCTTCTTTTTAGAGTTCAAGGAGGTATACATGGAATTCTCTCCTTCAATTGTTCACTACAGTGCACTGACAGAGAACTACCCGAAAACAACCCAATATAAAAATTAGAGAAACTTGAAAATTACAAAAAACAAACAAACAAACCTCTCATGTATTTTAAACAAGTGTAAAATAGGAAAATACACAAAAGAAAATGAACAGGATTCCAGGATCTTGATGAGAAAAGTTCAACTTAATGGTGCATCTATCTGCTTGAAAAAAAGTAAAAGTTAATGAATCATGAGGGTTCAACACTCTCTACATGAAGTCACTGGGTGAGGACATCTACCAGCTGGAGGTCAAGTGTATGAATGATACCCCACTGAATATCCCGAGAGTCTTATCTTGGGATTTGGAGGTTTTTACAGGCTGGATGGATATCATCAAGTTCAGGTTCAGCTCCATATCAGTTTGGAAGCCTTCATATATATCAGATATTTCATCTTTGGATCTGGACAATGTCTTAAGGCCTGATGTGGAAGTAATTTATACCTTGGAGGACCTATTGGTGGTTCAGCTCTTGCTTGAGGAGCAGATAGGAGTTGTAGCAAGAGGGATATTTGTACAATTTCATGTAGCATGTCAGTTTTGTTCCTTCCTGGAACAAGAGGTCCTGCTCATGGTTGCTGATGATTTTCATAACTTCCTGTTTGGACTATTGCAAAGTACTTTATGTGGAACTGCCCTGGAAACTTTAAATGGTCCCAAATGCAGGAGCCTATGTAGTGATGAGAACTTTCCATATAAGATTTATACTGTGAGAGATTCATGGGTCATACTTTTTCCTTTTGAATGCAGTTCAAAGCTCTGGTTGTCAAGTTTAAAGGTGTGCCTGGTTTAGGATTTTGATATCTATGAGACTGCCTTCTCTTAATGGTTTCTGGCTGCCAAATAACTTCAGGAAAGGTGGGCTGCTCCAGATCTTCTATCTTAAGGAATGTCATTTTCAAGAGCCTGTTCAGTCATGCTATTCCCACCCACTGCTTCATTGTTATTTTCTTTTGAAAAGCCATTAAATCCTGGCTTTTCCAAAGAGCCTTGGAAATAGATTGGTGATCAGGAGGACTCTGTTGCTATGGCTGTGGATGTTATGGTTCTTCCTCAGAGTACTAATGTTTTGTTATTGTTTATTGTAGTTTTTATTTTAATGCTGTTATAAACCCCACTGAAGTCTGTTGACCTGAACAGCATAGAAACAGTAAGAAATAAATACATAAACAATGCTGAATGTTAAAACTTTGTATGTGACAGATGATTGGAAGCATGTGGAGTTCACAAAATTAATGTTCTGAAGTGCTTGGTATTTCATTTTTATGATAAAAGCAATTAGAATGATTACTCGTTATCTAAATGCCTAGCATTTTAAATATGACATTTAACTATGGAACACCTATTTCAAAGACCAACCTTTGAATATTCTACTTAGGATTTTTGTCATTTTTTAAAAAATAATGATAATAATAATTTGAGGCACCATGTGGCTCTTTTGTCTCCAAAGACAATTCTTTTCACAAAGATAAGCTTGTTCAAATAACATCCTTGTCTGCTACAGTTGGGAGAGGCTTCAGACTTGCATTCCTGAATGCCTAGTTGAGATTTGTAAACATGGACAAATCTCCTGATCTCATACTGTTTCTGGAGCATGCTGGTAGCATTAACAATACTTTTCACTGAAGCCATGTATGGCCAAAGATGAAGGTACTTGTTAAGTATTTTGTTCGCATGCGAATGATGAATACACATGGTGAAGTTAAACAACTCTTTATTCTTCTTCCAACACCACCCGAACGAACGGCAACAGGCATGCAGGCCTCTTTATGTGTCCAGAGACCCGGACAAAGGCAAACAAAGTAACAGAGCGTTTTCGTGCCTTGCACATGCATACAAGGCCGGCACCACTCAGTCTGGTCCCGGGCAGCTTTTGGAATGCCTGGGACCAATGCAACATCCCGAGCCTGCTTTTGCAGGCTCAGGACACAATACCCCTCCCCCCTAGATGGAACATACCTGCGCACACACATGTATGTCATACATTGGAAGAGTGTTATATAGTTTCATTAATCAAATGAAAAACCCCTTTAACTTGTTCATGCAATAAATGTATCCAAAATCAAAAAATAATACAAAATAATCTACCCGTTATTCAGGGGCCTCATGAACAGAACCCTTGTGACTTGACAGCAACTTCACAAATTCCCTAAGATGTTTGGGTGGGCATTTGGCCTGCTGCGACCTTCTAAGGCCAGGAGAGATTGCCTGGCCCACCTGCTCACCTACCAGGCGAGGCACGCCAGGGTGTTGCTGCCTTAACTCCTCAGGTGACCCTAGTGAGGGTGCCTGGACTACCTGCTCACCTACCAGGCTAGGCAGGACAGGACTTTGCTGCCCCAAATACCGGGTTGACCTGCCCATCTCTTGGCTGGCTGGACCCTCTAAGTCCAAGCCAGCATGCCTTTGAGGGTGGAAGTCCCCCGATCCACAATGGACCCTTCTTGGGAACACTGTCCCTTGAACCCAAGGCCAGGAGAGGGAGAGTGCTGGGTAGCGGAAGTGCCCCAGTACTCTGTGGCCCCCAAGCACATGCCCAAGGTGCCAGAGTCAGGAGTTGCCTCCATGGCAACCCCCTTTGCTGGTGACCTCCTTTTGGGAACAATTGCGGAATTTGGCAAGCGCCCCTGCTGGAATTCTTTTTCTCTTGCTGCTTGTGATTTGTGTGGATACCCCCGGTCAGTCTCCCTATCTGGTGCACTATCTGACATATATGAATACTGTGGATACCTCCGGTGTGACTCCCTATCTGGAGTAATTATGGATGTGTGGGATGACCCCCTATCCGATGAATTCCTGTTAGGAGCACTTGTGGAACCTTGGGATGAATCCCAAATAGCCTCAGTAGCGGCTAGTGATGGCCTGTTAGTCCTGTGAAACTGAGCCTCAGAATGCATGTTATGGTCCTCCTCTCCCTCTAGAGCAGAGCCAGGAGTGGAAGGGTGAGAGTCCAGTCTCCTATGTATCTGCGAAGAACGCAGCTGTCTCCCAATACAACTTCGTATGACAACGGCCCAGATATCTTGCAGACCACAGCTGTGACCCACAGATGACCAGGCCCATAGTTTCATGCCCACACTGGATCACCCACTTGGAGTCTCCTAGGTGCCCGTGGTTGTGACACCTGTGAAGCCACCCGGTCAGGGTGCAACCTGTCCAGTTTAGTGATGAGGCGGCGACCCCAGTGGAGTTCAGCAGGGCTCTTCCCTGTGGCAGTGCATGGTGTGGTGTGGTGTGCAAGAAGGAAATCTGCTAACCTGTGATGCCAGTTTCCATAAGTCAGTTTCTTGAGGGCATCTTTGGTAGTTCGCACCATCCTCTCTGCCATTCCATTGGAGGATGGATGGAAGGGAGCTGACATTGCATGGCGGATTAGGCTAGCCTGAAGAAAAGCCGGAAACTCAGAAGAGGTAAATTGAGGGCCATTATCTGAAACCAGAACATCTGGAAGACCGTGTGATGCAAAAATTCCTCTCAGCACCTGGATGGTCCTGGCAGTAGTAGTGGAGGAAACAGGAACAATTTCTAGCCACTTGGAATGGCTATCAACAACAACCAGGAAGAATTGCCCCTGAAAATTGCCCCTGGTATAGTCTATATGACTATACCAGGATGTCCCTCATGCAGAGAGATCAAGATTCTAGACCTCAGTGAGGCTGGGATCACTACCCTGCTATCCCATAAGAGGCAACCCTTGAAAGTGGAAAACTCATGCTTCTTGAGCCACAAGCTTTGGAACTCAGTATCTGGGCACTTGTCAGGCAATCCTGACAACACCCATGTCAGCACGCATGTAAGTGTGTGATCAATGGCAGTTTCTACAGCCACATCCCTAGCACTGAGGGGAGACTCAGGCAACTCCTGAATGGACAGAATAATAATGGCTGGAGCAGGATCTGGCTCCAATTGATTCAGGGGTAATCTTCTCAGGCCATTGGCATGACCCATTTCTTTTCCTGGTTTGTGAACTATTGTATAGTCATATGCTGACAGGAAAATGGATCATCTCAGCATACGAGGAGAAATGATATGTGGAGTCTGTTTGTTAGTGGTAAACAAACCCAGCAGAGGCTTATGGTCAGTATAGACCGTGAAATGGTGGCCATATAAGAAATCATGAAATTTCTTAATGCCAGCCTTTATGGCCAAGGCTTCTCTGTCAATTTGAGCATAATTTCGCTCTGCAGAAGACAGAGTCCTTGAATAGTAGACCACAGGGACCTGTGTCCCATCAGCCTTCAGATGGCTGAGTACAGCTCCAACCCCATAAGGAGATGCATCGCATGCAATCCAAACAGGCAGTTGCTCATTGAAATGCGCTAAAACAGCATTAGACATGAGCAAGGCCTTAACCTCATTGAAACTCTTGTCATGGACTTTAGTACACTGCCAAGGAGCCTGCTTGACTAAGACCCTGTATAATGGCTCTGCCACTGCAGCTTTATGTGGGAGAAATGCATGGTAAAAATTTAATAGCCCTAAGAAGGCTTGCAGCTCACTCTTAGACTTAGGGCTTGGGGCCTGCTGGATAGCTTGTAATTTAGTTTAAGCAGGGTGAATGCCTTGAGCATCTATCCTGAATCCTAAGAAGCCAGTAGAAGTGACTCCTATCTTACATTTATCCTTCTTTAGTTTAAGGCCTGCTTTTCAAAAATGAAGCAAGCCCTTAATCTCTCTGCTAAATTTTGAGATGACTCCCCAGCAATGAGGACATCATCAAAGTAGGGAAAGACCCCAGGAATACCTCGAAGTGTGCTCTCCATGACACTTCGAAATATGCCAGGGGCTACATTTACCCAAAATTGCAGTCTCTTGACCTTGAAGCCCCCCCTGTGAGTTACAATAGTCTGGGCCTCTGCAGCTGCCTCATTAACAGGTAGCTGTTGATAGACCTGTGCCAGGTCAAGCTTTGTAAAAATGCACCCCACCCCCTTGAGGGAGGCCAGAATGTGACTTACCACAGACACTGGATAAGTGTGCTGTTGCAAGCACCTTATTCAGTGTGCACTTGTAGTCTGCACATATACGTATGTCCCCATTAGCCTTTAGAGGCGTTACTATGGGGGTTTCCCATGGATTTGAATCTATAGGTTCTAGAATGCCCTGCTGGAGCAATTTGTCCAGCTCAGCATCAATCTTGCCTTTGAGGGCAAAAGGTACCTTCCTAGGCTTAACTCTGATGGGCGTGATGGTTGGGTCTAACCGTGGTGAAATTGGAGGCCCCTTGTAGGAGCCTAGCTCTGAACTAAACACATCTGCAAACTCTTTGCAGACTTCTGCAAGGCTCAACGTTTGCAAATGATGCAGCCCAGCTACCTGGATTCCCAGAGCCTCGAACCAATCGAATCCAATAAGACTCTTACGTTCACCCCCAACAACCACCACATCTAGAGGACCTTCAAAATCCTTATGCTTTACTCTAAGGGTGGCCTCCCCCTTAACACACACCATAGAATTCTAAAAATCTGTAAGTATTAGATTGGATGGCCTGAGTTTAACTCGAAGGCCACTGCAGCTGCATATCCTTTTGAATGTGTTAATAGAATAATGGAGAGAGCGGACCCAGTGTCCAACTCCATTGATAAGGGAACCCCTTGCAGCCTTAAGTTAATGGAAAGCTTCTTCTTAAGGGGCTTATGTGTCCCTGTCCTTAAAATACTCCTGCGCAATGCGCAGAAACCCACCCTATGTTGGCTGGGGACCCTGGTACCTTTCATGAGGTTGGACCTTCTGGTGACTCAAACAGACAGATGCGATGTGGCCTTACCTGCCACACGCTCTGCAAATGGCAGAGCGGAACCTGCAGTCAGGTCGCTTGTGGCATCCTCCTCACCTGAAGCATTGAAGAGATGCTGGGGCCTTGTCCAGGCATTCATTCTGCCTCCTTTCAGCTGGCTGGTAAAGTCTATCCACCTCTTCTTCAGGATCCGCTTCCAATCCTTCTCGAGCATCCTCTTGATGGACGGTAGCTGTCTCTGGAGGGCTCCTTGTGAGCCGTAGGGTCTTCACAGCCCCACCTGCGGCTTCCTCAGTTGTCACCTCTCGTAGCTCATCTTGGAAAGAGACATCTTCTTTTGCAAAAATCTTCTGCTTTAAGTCTCTGTTCCTTAAACTGCATATGAAGCGATCTCACAGCCTCTCTTCCATATCCTTGAACTCACAAGGTCTGGCTGCTCACCTTGAGGCCGCAATAAAATCCGTAGCAGATTCATCTGACCTCTGCTCTCTCTGCTTGAACGAGTGCCTCCAAGCAATAACAGATAACTTTGGCTGAAAGTGTTCCTTTAACATTTTCTTCAAATCAGTATATGTTACTGACTCCAGAGGTGCAGGGACCACCAGATTCTCTGCGATTTCAAAAGCTTCCTGTCCACAGACACGCAAAAGAGTTGCAGCCTTCAAGCCATCTTCTCTAATTTGATTTACTCTGAAGTAATTCTCCACCCTTGCAATGTAGGAATTCCATCTCTCTGGGTGTGAGACATCAAAATCAGACAAATGACCAATCTTCGCCATCATACTTTTACTACCTTCACCACTCGCTCCTCTGCAAACTTCTGTTTGGGGAAAAGGTCCTTTAGCCGAGCTCACCCTCCAGCGATGCTATATTGGCAGGCTG
This sequence comes from Crotalus tigris, assembly GCF_016545835.1. Taxonomy (NCBI): domain Eukaryota; kingdom Metazoa; phylum Chordata; class Lepidosauria; order Squamata; family Viperidae; genus Crotalus; species Crotalus tigris. The sequence continues at coordinate 1,871,287 of NW_024100518.1, read as the reverse complement.
GGATACTGATTCAGACGCCGTCTTTCCTCTTCAGGACTTCCTGGGTAAGTCCTTAAAACTTTCTCTTCAATTTGCAAAGGATCCCACCTTCGTCGCTAGTGTTAAGTACTTCATTCACGTGCGAATGATGAATACACATGGCGAAGTTAAACAGCTCTTTATTCTTCTTCCAACAACAGTTCTTTATTCTTCTATTTATTCTTTTGGAATGCCCGGGACCAATGCAACATCCCGAGCCTGCTTTTGCAGGCTCAGGACATAACAGTTCTGATGTACTAAGTGAATATATTTGCATCAACTACAGTCAGTATCCATGGAAATGAAAAGATAGCCTTCAGAAAATGATAGAAACAAGGACTTGACTTCCTTGGTTGCTTGATGTGCTTTGATTTTGGATACCTGTGTGAATATGACATCAGTGAGGATAGTTGCAATGGTTGTCAAGGGTCCAGAGCTACAATCAGGCTACAGAAGCTGTTTTGTGGTTTCTACCCTGGATAAGTAATGGTACTCACTTCTTGTTTTACTGGAGCAATCCCTTGTTCACATATTCATAATTTGCAGCTTCCTTTTTACCACTTTGTAGATGTTAAATTTGCTTGCCAGAGTGACAAGGCTAGCCTTCTTATATTCCAGAATGAAGTAAGTATGTTGGGTAAAAAACAGTATAAAAATCAGTTCTTATCTAATCAAATGTGAAGCTCTGTCACTAGAAAGAATACCTAGCAGTATCCTGGCTCAAAAACAGTCCAATCAGGAATCAGTCCTATTTTGGAATTTTCCAAAATAAATCCATTCAGAAACTCAAGTATTCAAAGAACCAGTCAGCAGCCTAGATCAAAGACATACAAATCAGGAACTCATCCAATTTCTTCAAATTTCTCAGTTGAGGATTCAACCAGGAGCCAGCTTTTTAGGATTCCCATGACATGGACCAATCAATCAGCAGCTTTCTAGCTCCAAACACAAGAGCCCAGTCAACCCATTTAAGCTGTCTGTGAGTTAATAATGACATCCCACAAAGTAGTTCCTCTGTCTCTGAAAATTACAGCCATAGTTGCTGGTGAAAGTTCAGAACAAAATAAAAGGAGGCCATGGCCATTCAGCGTGAAAGTTCATCACTGAATATGCATTAATATGCATTGCCAATGGCACAGTTAATAGTTTTGGTAGTTTTGATGACTCCTATCTATTATATATTAGCATTGTAACTGCTGTAGGATAAGACACTGAATGTCAGCTTAGTGAAATATTCTACTTATCAGAGTCTGAACTGGGGCAATTCTCTGCAACCTATTTCATTCATGGATAAAAATATGCAGCTGCTTTCCTAGAGCAGGAGAGTATTTTGAAAAGGAAGAGAGAGTATAGCAGTATAATAGAACTTGGGGCTTATTCTGGTGAGTTCTAATCTTAGAACCTGCCAAATCTTTGGTCATTGATGTCCTCCATAGTCACTATTCTTCTCTCACCACTAACAAAATCTGTCAGATCTTATAAAAAGCTTGTCCTTTTCATAGCTGTTATGAATCTGGCACTTCTAAAATCCATTGCATGTTCTTTAAAGGAAGAAAGTGACCTATTTTTAGTAGCTGTTATTTCACAATGAAACATCTAACACAAACTTCATAGAAGTAGCTTCTGAAACCACTAAACATACTTAATGTTTGATTCTTCTGTGGGAAAAAAATATGTTTGCGCTCTGCAGCCAGAAGCAGAAGTCTTATCTTTAATACATCCAAAGCTGCTAACAAAAATGGACTGTAATATGTGTTTCCCTAAAATCCATTGCTGACACTTGGTTAGCTGATATTTTTGTATAGTAGCTACAACTATAGCAAAGAGACCATTTTGTTAAATTTTACTTCTGAGAATTCAATCACAGTATTCTGTCCCCCAGATTCTAGGACAGATATTTTTCATTCTATATAACACCACTTTCCCAGACAAATACTTTATTTTACTTATATTTACCTCTCATCCCCACCCTTAGGAACGTCATTATAAGAGACTCAAATTTCATTCTAATCCTAAATATATATACGGATTTATACATAATACCAATACATTAAAAAAATCAGACATGGACAAGAATCAGATTACAAATCAAACAATCAAACAAATCAAAAAATAAATTGGTAAGTAGAATGTATTCCAATATTCTGTGACCCAAGCTCATAGATATAAATTATATAATTACCACCACAATAAATTTCCCAACTTCTTCCCAGTTACAATTTTGTCTCAAAATTACAATTTTGTTTCCCACCTTAAAACAGTCAGAAATCACAGTGCCAGTTTTCAGCAATCAGAGTGATAAAATTTAACAGCATGTTTATATGAAGTTTTAGGGGCCATAACAAAAAAGTCCTTGTGCTGCATGTAATTTTCAGGCTATAGGTTTTCTTTGAATATTTCAGACAGCAGGACTTAAATGAATGGACGGATGGATGAATGAACAGATAAATGAATGAATATTTTGACTAGTTTTCATAGATAATGAGTAGATAAATGAATGAAGATTTTGATTTAAAATCATTTGTATGTATGTGGGAATGTCAGAACAATGGCAGTGCAATTTTTTTTTTAAATACAACAAATAGCCCTGGATTATTCTTTCTTAGGATTTTAAGTCAAAAGACTTGCAAGAGACTATTTCTAAGTCAACAGAGGAATGAATTAGATAACTCTTTTTTAAATTTAAGATTCAATGAGACTCAGTAAATTTCTATCTAAATATGGTAGCTGGCTCTTATTACTCTCTTTTAGAATTTGATTGTAAAAATAATTGCCTATGTTGTTCTCCACAACTGCATTCGATTATTAATAGAGAATCCTTTATCTAACTTTAATTTGTATATTTTTGAAGTTTTGGAATTAACTAACTCTTTCATGTTTTACTTTGCACAGTCAGTCTTAAAATTCAAGAGAAGAAATTAACCTATTTGTCTCAGTGCTCTATGGGGAGATTTCATTATTCAGATTTATACATTAGAATATTTCCCATTCACATTCACTTTATTTGCTTTTGTTAAATGTTGGCATCAAATAATATTTTATTGTTTAGTCATAAAAAAATTATTCAAGAAACAAGTTCATCCTAACCTATATAGCATAAGTTTAGAGTCTAAAACTTGTGAAGAAAGAATACACATTTCACAATGTCTAGATAGAGAAAGGCAGCTCTTTGGACACTCCGACTTCATGAGATATCTGCTTGATATACTAAATATTTACCTACAATAAGATCTTGAGATTTTATACTTCCTTCAATCTATTCAACATATTTAAGATATGTCAGAAGTTATAATAACTGCAAAGAAAGCATCCCAGTTTAGACAGTTCACAATGAAAACACAACAGAGGTTTCCTTCCTGCTTTAGTGTGCCATATAAGCAGTAAAATGATTCTCTTCACAAACATTTACAATGTGTATCATGACACTGAAATGCCCTATGCATCTTTTCCATATTTCCATGCAATATTGTAGCAAAACTTCAAAAGAGCAGAACTTGAACTGTGATGTCAAAGCACAAAGTTTTGTCATTTTGGCATGACTGTAGTGAGGAACAGATGCCTCTGCTCTGCTTCAAAGCTCTGTAAATGAGCAGCAGTGTCAGTTCTGCAAAGACAAATTGTATACATGATGCAAAGCTTCAGAGGGTACATTAACCAGTTCTGAACGGGAAGGGTCTTTCCCAACAAAGATCAGCTTCAACTTGAGAAGGCTATGAAACTTCAGAAGATTCTTACTCAACAGACCTTTGATCAGGGTGTGATTCAGCTGCTGCAGACTTATCTAAACCAGTGGTTCTCAACCTGTAGGTCAGGACCCCATTTGGGGTCGAACAACCATTTCACGGGGGTTGCCAAACAACGCAGTCCGCCATTTTTTCCCCCCTTTCCTTAGCTGTGCTACTCCCTTTTATTCTATTGGCTTTTGAAAGCCAATAGAATAGACTCTCTTGAATAGAGTCTAATTCTATTGGCTTTCAAAAGCCAATAGGAATTGTCCAGGCTGTCTCTGCCCTGCTAAGCCCGTCAAAAGTCCCATTCTGCAAACGGTGCTGCACCAGTTGAGTAGTCCTCGACTTACAACAGGTTGAGTAGTCCTCGACTTACGACCGGTTGGGGGTCGCGGCATTAAAAAGGTTGAGAACCACTGATCTAAACAGTAGTGGAATGTCCTTGGATATATTTGTCTATTAAACTATTGCAGTGCACTCTTCATAATGTTGCCTCCGAAGAATTTCAAAAATTGCAGAGTTGTAAAGAAACAACTCTATTACAATTGTAGACCCAGTTCTTGCAATTGTAATTTATAATATTCCCTTCTTGGAAATTTCACTTGTGACACTGTCTAGCTTCTCTTTTCAAGATCAAATTATTTCATTTTTATTTGTCCATAGATTTCATATGTGATGCCAAATTTTAATAAATAATTTAGTTATCTATCTAGACAGATAGGCAGATACTTCTCTATATGTAGGTTTTACTGCTGCTTGATCATTATGGTTAAATGCTTTGTTTTAAAACTTTTATTAAATGATATCTTTATGGATTTTATATGCATCACACTATGTTAGGATTACTCCTGTTACTTGAAGTGCAGACTGAAAATAGAGAAAGCCTATGGCTTTATTTTGCAAAAATAGGATGATAGTTACAATAGATTCTTTTGAGGGGCTGAAGCATATTGAATTTCAGAAAATTAAAATCAAGTTTCCTTTGCTATTAATATTTTTTAAAGGAATGTGTCTATCAATGTTGGTTTGACACAGAAATAGATTTAGGCCTAGTTGCTTCTAAGGTGAAGATAAGACAAGATATCTTCTTGGGTGAAGGGTAAACCCAAATAAATTTTGAACTCTAGATGTAGGGACTTGTGCAAATGGAACTTTTGAAGGATGAGGTAAGGGTTCATTCATCTTTCCCATTTGTGGGGAATACAGTATATGAAAATTGCATTATAATGATGCCTTTTGTGTGGACTCACCCAATTTTAGAGAAACAAATCTTTCCTAAAAGTGAGAAGTATCATATTTTTAATGAATGCAAACTATATCTGAGAGTCTGGCATGTCTTAGAGCTTAAAACATTTTATGAAGCATCAGTGGTACCCTAGTCTCTGAGCATTGACAGCTCTTTGAAAACATTATTGCAAATGGTATAGAATACTGATGGTACAAACTGTGTAAAGACATCTTCTGATATACATGGAGGCTTGGATTTTTCCTTCAGAGCATAGAGAAAAAAGACTAAGAAAGGTAAAATGCAATACTATAATAATAATAATAATAATAATAATAATAATAATAATAATAATAATAATAATAATAGAGGCATGGGAAAACAAAGCACTACATGGCCAGTATATTAAAAAAATAGCTGGGAAAGCAGATAATAACAAGACCAGGCAATGGCTAAGAGCAAGAAAATTGAAGAAAGAGACTGAGGGACTAATTCTGGCTGCACAAGACCAAGCCTTAAGGACAAATGCATATAAAGTCAAAATTGAGAAGACAGCAACAGATAGTAAGGGCCACCTATGCAAAGAAGCTTAAGAAACAGTAGACCATCTGGTAAGCTGCTGCGAGAACATTGCACGGACTGACTACAAGCAGTGGTATGACAAAGTAGCAACAATGGTGCATTGGAAGATGTGCAAGAAATATCATTTGCCTATAAGTATGAACTGGTGGGATCATAAAATAGAAAAAGTCATAGAAAATGATAAAATTAAATTCAAACAGACAAACACCTGCAACATAACACCCCAGATTTAACAACTGTCAATAAGAAAGACAAAAAAGTCTGGATAGTGGACGTGGCAGTGCCCAGAGACAGCAGAATAGACGAGAAAGAACTGGAGAAGATAACAAAATACAAAGACCTACAAATAGAAATAGAAAGACTGTGGCAAAAGCAAGCAAGGGTAGTACCAATAGTCATAGGCTCCTTGGGTGCAATCCCAAAACAACTGGAGCACCACTTGAACACATTGGCATTGACAAATTCGCTATTAGTCAATTGCAAAAGGCAGCCTTACTAGGAACTGCTTCCATCCTGCGACGATATCTGTAATACCATCAAACATCCAGATCTGCCTATCCCAGGTCCTGGGTAAGGACTCGATAGGTAGACAAAATGCCAAATCCAGTCTGAACATCTGGCTGACTGTGTGATGATCCATAATAATAATAAACTTTATTGTCATTGTATGTGTATACACAGTGTATTATGCTTGCACAAAATTGTGTTGATTGTTTGTAGATACTCACTTCTGATAATTAACCTGAATACTAACCCAGTTGAACTGGTGATTGAAAATAGCTGAAAAATCTTGCTAGAGCATTTAATTTTAATAAAAAGCAAACTAAAACTTGAAAATCTGAAACTTTAAGGAAGATCTCCAGTTGTTAAAACAGGGAGGGTAATTTTTCATTTTTGCTTTCTCCCAGCTCTACAAAGTGAACCTTCATTTCATTAAAGATTATTCTAATCAAAGTAATTTCTCTTGTTATCTAGGTTTTTTTTCTTTTCCCCCTACAAGGTTGCTACAAAATATTAATCTCTGTATTTAAACAAATGGTTAGACATGTTGTTTTTCCACAGTGAAAGTTTAACTTGCTTGAAACCCATTGCTCCTATGCACTCATATTTGCTCTTTTCTTGGTGAGATAAGTGAGGACAGAAGCAGTGCTCAAAGATGTCAACTGCATTTTTCTTCAAAGATAGTCAAGGCCCAGTAATGAAATGGATCAAAGAATTGTAGACCAGCAGAAAGTCAGCTCAACTCCAGCAGAATATTCATTACTTCTAAGTTAATAATACTCTTTCCACATACAAGTAGAGAGGGATTTTCAATAAATCTGTAGGGGACCAATTCAGCACAGCTCTTTCTGGATTATTATGGCTTGTGTTAATCACTTGACAATGAATAATGGAGAGAAAGCCAAAGTATATGTAACATCTTCATTAATTACAACATAAACTCCTATAAACAAGAGGTTAGCCTTGTTCAGCATGTATTTAGCTGCAGAGAATATTTTGAACACATCTGCATAATCCTACTGTAAATAATTGAGGCTCCAAATGATTAATTTTTGTCAATTAAGTCTCCTGCCCTTAACCATTTAATGAATTAATTTCCCAATTTAAGCGCTTCAGTATTTAATAAAGATATTTTTAAGAAAATTTAACTAAGTTAATAGGGTTTTTTTTAAAGTGAGCAATACAGAGGACTTGTGATTGTTAATCGACCAAGTAGTGTATAAGGAAGAAAGCCTACTGAGGAAATAATCCTGACCATCAAATGGATTACAAACAAATCACTATCCCTCAACAAGAATGTCACATAACACAATTAAACAAAAGATGCCAAATGGGCAATAACAGACAAGTCTCTATGTTCCATGGTTGAGTTATGAGATTTAGATGGTGTAGCAGGCACCTATAGACAATTCTGGAAGAAGTGAGTGACTTTGACCTGCTTCATAATGAGCTCATCTGCTTCATATGGGGTGATCTTTGGGGACTGGTATAGAAAATATGAGATTTTGAAATATTGAAGGCTTTTGATCCACTAACTCTTTAGAGATTTGAGGTTTGGAATGCCTCCATTTCCATCTCTCAAGTTCCGTTTTGTCCCCAATGCTTTGCTTTCTAAAGGACCTTAAAACACTCTTCTCGAGCAGGCTTTTAAGTTGAATTTTTAACTGTTTTTATTCTCTCTGGTAAATATAATTTTGACTTTCAGCTCCCAATTGCAGGCAATCATTTTGTACTCATGGATGACCTGCCTTTATAAAGAGGAACTTTCGCATGCAGTTCTACATGTGAATGAATAACTCTGGAAAAGCTTAAGAACAATGTGAATTGAAAGGACACCTTTCAAAACAAATCAAATGTTAAACCTGTTTTACCTCTTCCTTCTTTCCTCATTCTTTCCTTATCAAGTGTCTGAGAAAATCAAATTTCTAAGAATGCTATTAAAAAACCAAAGCTGTATCAAACTGGATTTGCCAAGGCTTTGAAGTGTATATTCCATTTATCCAGTTTTATCTCTTAATGTGAGGCTCATCCAAACCTGTTGTTTACTATGAATAAATACACACACACATATGTATACACACATTTCAATCATGTATTTATGATTGAAATGTGTGTAGATAGATAGATAGATAGATAGATATTATAGATAAATAGACAGACAGACAGACAGACAGACAGACAGACAGACAGACAGACAGATAGATAGATAGATAGATAGATAGATAGATAGATAGCTGAGCTCTCTATATAAGTTGAGCTCTCTTTCTAGCAAAATGAAGTAAAGTTAAATTGAAGCAAAGATGGGTTGATCTGACTTCTTGGAGATAGATACTTTATTTGCAAAAACATATCTAGTACAAATATTAACACTGATTTCAGAAACTAATTTGAAATATAATGCCCCATACATGTTCCACTAGAAGATCTTGGCAGATTTAGGATGATATCCTATCAGTAAAAACATGCTTGTATGCCTCTTCAAGCACATCGCTTTTTTATTGTGTGGAACATTCATAATCATGTCTTTAATGGCCTGCTGTTCCCTTTGAATGATTTTAATATGAATATTTTCTGGACGTTGTAAGTCTAACTGCTTAATAGCATACCAGCAATGAAAGCTACAGTGACCAGATGTAATAGCAAGCAGGTCTCTTGTAACTTTAATCATTGTGGAAAGAGGAAAAAAAGTTTATTTCTTTTTATCCCTACATGAAATCAGAATAGAAAGTAACCTCAAGGGTCATTTATTACATCCTTTAAAGAAATGCAATATCCACATAGACCACAATACCTTTTACACAGCTATTAAAAATAATGGCACCCTGTCCAACTTTGCATATGTTCAATCACCCAGGAAGAAAAATCCATTTGTATTCAAGTTTTGCCTATCCCTTCTGTAAACCACATAGCTGAATGCAAAGTGCTTAAGCTTATCAAAAGGGTCTCTAAAAGCAAAGTTTACTGGGAAAATATGGCAGACTTAAGTCAATAGGAATAATTTAGCAAGGCAAAGAAAGGAGATGAGAGAAATGGTGACAGTGAATGGCAGCCTTTATAGTAGTCAGCTTCTTTCTTTGTTGTTCGAAAAAGGACTGACATAGGGATGCTCAAGGTATTTGTTTCAATCATATCTGATACAAACTGACCTGTTTACCATCTCCTGATATGAGAATCAGAGCATAGTTACCAGTAACCTTACTTTTCATAAGTGGTTCAATTGAGTTTTTAGAACCAGAAAAAGCATCAAGTCATATCGCATAAGACTGTGATTCTTTTCATCTCTCAAATCAAATCAGTATATGTGTCAATACACAGGCTCTTTGCTGAAAACAAAGGTTAGCAGATTCAAAGAGTTACTGTAGAAATAAATAAAAAAATGATTCACCCTTGACAATATTTTCTGACAATAAGGAAATTAGTTCTGTTCCAGGTGAAAATACTGAATGGATTAAAGATCAATTGATTTGTTCAAATATGTGACTCAAATGAGCCAAGTCTGTAGTATATTTTGATATCAAATTAAAAATTGAATTAATTCAGTTTACAGCACTTGCATAAATGTATAGATACTCTAAACTGATCCTCATCAAATCTGCAAATGAGGCCAAGTCCTTCAGAATTTCAGAGGTGTTCAATATGATCTGGAATATCAACCCTTTTCAGAGATTGAACTGAATCTCGAATTGAATATTCACATAGTCTTACTATCCACTGACAACATTTGAACATTTCTATTGTTTAAATAAATTGCTAAGTAAATTGAACTTCATTTTCATTTTCAGAAATGAAATATCCCCAGAAAGTATGTCATCAGAATACCTTAAAATAACATTGGTGAAGTCTTTCTAACAAACAACAAAAAAATAAAAAATAAATAAACTGGACAAGCAGAATATTATTCCAGGACCTATAGAAGATGTAGATAATTTTCTATTTTCTTGCATGAATTAGCATGGATGACTCTAACTACTCTCTTTCCTGCTGTTTAGACTTTGTAACTTTGTTCTGCTCATCCAGGAACAGCAGTCAAAGACACAACAAAACTTCCTTAATCTCACCACAAGTGAATAGACTCAATCATAGTTTTAACTTGGAAAATGAGCGTCCTAGGCCAGGGGTAGGCTACCTTGGCTCTTTTATGACTTGTGGACTTCAACTCCCAGAATTCCTGAGTCAGCATGGCTGGTTCAGGATTTCTGGGTATCCACAAGTCATAAAAGAGTCAAGGTTGCCTACCCCTGGTCTAGGCAAAAAGACCAGAACACATCCTTTCCAGTAGCCAACAAGCAAATTAAAAGCAAACAATCAAACAGAAAACAATACTCTAATTCAGTAATTACAAAGGAGAGAGATCACAACCTACTATTTGAAAAGATAGAAAAATATTGGTTAGACAGCGTAACTACCAGATGGATGTGTAACTGGCTGACCAACCACCCATAACGTGTAGTTCTTAATGGAACACCATCTACATAGAGGGAAGTATGCAATGAGATACTTGAAGGCTCTTTTTTAGGGCCAGTGCTCTTCAACATCTTCATCAATGATTTGGATAAGGGGACAGATGGGGAACTCATCAAATTTGCAGACGACACCAAGCTGGCAGGAATAGCCAACACTCCAGAAGACAGGCTTAAAATACAGAAGGATCTTGACAGACTTGAACACTGGGCACTATCTAACAAAATGAAATTCAGTGGTGAAAAAAGTAAGCTTCTACATTTAGGCAAGAAAAACCAAATGCACAAGTATAGTATAGGTGGTACCTAATTCAATAGTAGTAACTATAAGAGGGATCTCGGAGTTCTAGTGGACATTCACTTAAATATGAGCCAGCAGTGTGCTGCAGTTGCCAAAAAAGCCAACACAGTTCTAGGCTGCGTTAACAATTAATGTTACAATCTAAATGGATAAATAACTAGAAAATATAGCAGAAAAAGAACATAGTAGAATTTATAAATACTAGAATTAGTCAACCTAGAACTAAGGAGAAACTTCCTGACAGTAAGAACAATTAACCAGTGGAACAACCTTCCTCCAGAAACAGTGAATGCTCCAACACTGGAAGTTTTTAAGAAGAAACTGTACAGCCATTTGTCCGAAATGGTATAGGGTTATCTGCCTGAGCAGGGGGTTGGACTTGATGACCTCCAAGGTCCCTTCCAACTATTATTATTATTATTATTATTATTATTATTATTATTATTATTATTATTATTATTATTATTACTATTATTATCGATCATCGCACAGTCAGCCAGATGTTCAGACTGGATTTGGCATTTTGTCTACCTATCAAGTCCTTACCCAGGACCTGGGATAGGCAGATGTGGATGTTTGATGGTATTACAGATATCGTCGCAGGATGGAAGCAGTTCCTAATAAGGCTGCCTTTTGCAATTGACTAATAGCGAATTTGTCAATGCCAATGGTGTTCAAGTGGTGCTCCAGTTGTTTTGGGATTGCACCCAAGGAGCCTATGACTATTGGTACTACCCTTGCTTGCTTTTGCCACAGTCTTTCTATTTCTATTTGTAGGTCTTTGTATTTTGTTATCTTCTCCAGTTCTTTCTCTTCTATTCTGCTGTCTCCAGGCACTGCCACGTCCACTATCCAGACTTTTTTGTCTTTCTTATCGACAATTGTTAAGTCTGGGGTGTTATGTTGCAGGTGCTTGTCTGTTTGAATTCTGAAGTCCCAGAGCAGTTTAATTTTATCATTTTCTATGACTTTCTCTATTTTATGATCCCACCAGTTTTTGCTTACAGGCAAATGATATTTTTTGCAGATCTTCCAATGCACCATTGTTGCTACTTTGTCATGCCGCTGCTTGTAATCAGTTTGTGCAATCTTCTTGCAACAGCTTACCAAGTGGTCCACTGTTTCTTCAGCTTCTTTGCATAGGCGGCACTTACTGTCTGTTGCTGTCTTCTCAATTTTGACTTTGTATGCATTTGTCCTTAAGGCTTGGTCTTGTGCAGCCAGAATTAGTCCCTCGGTCTCTTTCTTCAATTTTCCTGCTCTTAGCCATTGCCAGGTTTTATTATTATCTGCTTTCCCAGCTATTTTTTTCATGTATTGGCCATGTAGTGCTTTGTCTTCCCATGCCTCTATTCTGTTCTTCATTTGGTCTTTCTTGTAGGCCAGTTTGGTCTCTCCAGTAGTTAGTAAGCCTTCCTGATATACTAATTTCAGTGCATCTTCATCATTGTTCTTCAGATATTCTTCCAAAGCCATTTTTTCTTCTTCAACCATCTGATGTACTTGTAGCATTCCACGCCCACCTATTTGCCTTGGTAGATAAAGTCTATCAATGTCACTGCGTGGATGAAGGGCATGATTCATTGTCATTATTTTTCTGGTCTGCCTATCCATTGCTTTTAGTTCTGCTTGAGTCCAGTCCACTATTCCAGCTGTGTACCTAATGACTGGGATTGCCCAGGTGTTGATTGCCTTTATGGTATTTCCTCCATTGAGTTTGGATTTTAAGATCTTCTTCACTCTCTTGATGTATTCACCTCTAATCTTTTTCTTGACTTCAGTGTGCTTGATGTTGTCAGCTTGAAGGATACCCAAGTATTTGTAGTACTCTTCCTCATCCAGACTCTTAATGTTATTTTCGTGGGGCATCTTGATTCCTTCAGTTTTCATTATTTTTCCTTGTTTGATAGTAAGTGTGGCACATTTGTCCAAGCCAAACTCCATTACAATATCTTGGCTATATATACGGACAGTGTTGAGCAGCGATTCTATTTCAGATGATGTTTTTCCATACAGCTTCAGATCATCCATATAAAGGAGGTGGGATAGTCTGGCAGATGTTTTTGATGTTTGATAGCCATGTCCTGAGTTATTCAGTATTGTTGACAGAGGAAACAGTGCAATAACAAATAGTAATGGTGATAATGAATCTCCTTGAAATATTCCTCTCTTGATATTAACCTCTCCCAGCCTCTCACCATTGATCTGCAACTGTGTCTTCCATTGTGCCATCGATCTTTGCACAAATTTTCTGATGTTTCTACTGACTCCTGTTATTTCTAGGCACTTTATTATCCAATCATGTGGCAGAGAGTCAAATGCCTTTTTGTAGTCAATCCATGCCACATTCAGGTTGGTCTTCCTTCTCTTGCAGTTTTCCAAGATCATTTTGTCTATTAGGAGTTGATCTTTTGTTCCTCTGCTATTGGGGCGGTTTCCTTTCTGCTCAGGTGGAAAGAGATTGTTTTCAACTAGATGCTGTTGTACTGCATCAGCTACACACCAGTTAGTAATTTGAAAGTTGTTGGTAAGCAGGTAATTGGCCTGTAGTTACCTGGTGTTGCCCCTTTTGCTGGATTTTTCATTATTAGGTAGGTTTTCCCAGTTGTTAGCCACTTTTCAATTTCTCCTCCTTGTAGTATATTGTTGAACTGCTTGGCAATGAGTGGGTGTATAACAGTTAGATGTTTCAACCAAAACCCATGCAGTTCATCTTCACCTGGTGCTGACCAATTTTTGATTTTCTTTGCTCTTTTTTCTATCATTTTTGTTGTTATTACTAGTTCTTTCATTTCAACTTCTGTTTTATTTGCATCCACCTCTTTTAACCAAGCCGCATCCTTGTTGTATTTCTTTGGGTTATCCCATATCTGCTTCCAGAACTGCACTGTTTCTTCCTTGTCAGGTACTGACTGATTCCTTGCAGTTTCTCCATTGATGGATTGGTAGAAACGTTTCTGATTGGATTGAAATTGGAGGTTCTGCCTATAGTTTGCAATTCGAGCTTCATATCTACTGATTTTCCTGGCTATAGCTGTTATTTGTTGCTTTATTATTTCCAGTGCTTCCTTGATCTTCCTTGTTTCTAAGTGGTATTTCTTGATTAGGTATTCTTTGGTCTTCTTGTTCTTCAGCTTCTTTTCTTTCATCTGTTCTAGCTTGCTTGCATGTGATCTTAACTTGCTGATCTTATTTTCTAGTCTAACCTTCCATTTTTCTGGTGCACTGTTTGTTTGTTTTTCTTCTTTGTTGATTTTGCATCCCAGGTATTCTGTTATAACTGCAGCTGTGCTGTACATTAGTTGGTTTGTTTCTTGCAGTGAATTGGTGCTTATACTTGATATTGCAATATTTGTATCTTTTAATGCTTGTGCTAGCTGTTTCTTTGGAACAAGCTTCAATGCAGGTAGCCTTATTCTGTTGTTTTTGTGCTGTTCTAGATGCTCAGTTATTCTTTGTTTCAATTCTTTTATTTCTTTAGTTAGAGGGTTTTGTTCTTCCTGAGGTAGAGGTGCCTGGTTTCCAAATGAGAACAGTTGTATATCTCTGCTAGATTCCTTCACTGCCAACTCCCCCTGGTTTGCCTCTACATTCTGAATTACTTCTGGTAAGGCTTTGATTTCTTTGCCCTGGGTAAACCTTTGCAGTTCGTCTAATTCTGTTTCTGTGAATACTTTATTTCGTGTTATAAATCGGCGTTGATCTGCTAGTCTCTGTTCTGTTATTTCTGATTCTGGATGTTGTTCTTTCCAGAACTGGTGCATTCGTTTTAGATATCCTCTTCTTGTTGGACTTGATCTGTAGTAACAGATCATTATTTCTTTGTTTTCCATCACTGTGTATCTGCGACGGGTAAACACCTTTTCTTCCAGTAGTTCTGCAGCTGCTGGCCCTGGTTGCTCAGCCAACAGTCCTGAGTCCTGTAACCCATTTTTCACCAGATATCCAGGAACTCCAATATCTAGTGCGGACCTTGTTAACCCGGGCGACGTCCGAGCCGGTATGGCATTCTGCAATTTACGTCTCACCATATTTTTTATGGGAGAGACACTCTTTGTCTGACTCCTCTGATGAGACCTGTCCAGTATGGTTGAACCTCTGGCATAGCTCTCATCTTCCTCAGAGTACACAAGCCCCACAACCACGTCAAGGTAGTGCCTCACTGGGGGATTATTATTATTATTTTATTGATCATCGCACAGTCAGCCAGATGTTCAGACTGGATTTGGCATTTTGTCTACCTATCGAGTCCTTACCCAGGACCTGGGATAGGCAGATCGGATGTTTGATGGTATTACATATATCGTCGCAGGATGGAAGCAGTTCCTAATAAGGCTGCCTTTTGCAATTGACTAATAGCGAATTTGTCAATGCCAATGGTGTTCAAGTGGTGCTCCAGTTGTTTTGGGATTGCACCCAAGGAGCCTATGACTATTGGTACTACCCTTGCTTGCTTTTGCCACAGTCTTTCTATTTCTATTTGTAGGTCTTTGTATTTTGTTATCTTCTCCAGTTCTTTCTCTTCTATTCTGCTGTCTCCAGGCACTGCCACATCCACTATCCAGACTTTTTTGTCTTTCTTATCGACAATTGTTAAGTCTGGGGTGTTATGTTGCAGGTGCTTGTCTGTTTGAATTCTGAAGTCCCAGAGCAGTTTAATTTTATCATTTTCTATGACTTTCTCTATTTTATGATCCCACCAGTTTTTGCTTACAGGCAAATGATATTTTTTGCAGATCTTCCAATGCACCATTGTTGCTACTTTGTCATGCCGCTGCTTGTAGTCAGTCTGTGCAATCTTCTTGCAACAGCTTACCAGGTGGTCCACTGTTTCTTCAGCTTCTTTGCATAGGCGGCACTTACTGTCTGTTGCTGTCTTCTCAATTTTGACTTTATATGCATTTGTCCTTAAGGCTTGGTCTTGTGCAGCCAGAATTAGTCCCTCGGTCTCTTTCTTCAATTTTCCTGCTCTTAGCCATTGCCAGGTCTTGTTATTATCTGCTTTCCAGCTATTTTTTTAATGTATTGGCCATGTAGTGCTTTGTTTTCCCATGCCTCTATTCTGTTCTTCATTTGGTCTTTCTTGTAGGACAGTTTGATCTCTCCAGTAGTCCGTAAGCCTTCCTGATATACTAATTTCAGTGCATCTTCATCATTGTTCTTCAGATATTCTTCCAAAGCCATTTTTTCTTCTTCAACCATCTGATGTACTTGTAGCATTCCACGCCCACCTATTTGCCTTGGTAAATAAAGTCTGTCAATGTCACTGCGTGGATGAAGGGCATGATTCATTGTCATTATTTTTCTGGTCTGCCTATCCATTGCTTTTAGTTCTGCTTGAGTCCAGTCCACTATTCCAGCTGTGTACCTAATGACTGGGATTGCCCAGGTGTTGATTGCCTTTATGGTATTT
The DNA here is from genome assembly GCF_016545835.1 of Crotalus tigris. NCBI lineage: Eukaryota > Metazoa > Chordata > Lepidosauria > Squamata > Viperidae > Crotalus > Crotalus tigris. The sequence goes on along the minus strand of NW_024100518.1, from coordinate 1,855,059 downwards.
CCTCCATTGAGTTTGGACTTTAAGATCTTCTTCACTCTCTTGATGTATTCACCTCTAACCTTTTTCTTGACTTCAGTGTGCTTGATGTTGTCAGCTTGAAGGATACCCAAGTATTTGTAGTAATCTTCCTCATCCAGACTCTTAATGTTATTTTCGTGGGGCATCTTGATTCCTTCAGTTTTCACTATTTTTCCTTGTTTGATAGCAAGTGTGGCACATTTGTCCAAGCCAAACTCCATTACAATATCTTGGCTATATATACGGACAGTGTTGAGCAGCGATTCTATTTCAGATGATGTTTTTCCATACAGCTTCATATCTTCCATGTAAAGGAGATGGGATAGTCTGGGAGATGTTTTTGATGTTTGATAGCCATGTCCTGAGTTATTCAGTATTGTTGACAGAGGAAACAGTGCAATAACAAATAGTAATGGTGATAATGAATCTCCTTGAAATATTCCTCTCTTGATATTAACCTCTCCCAGCCTCTCACCATTGATCTGCAACTGTGTCTTCCATTGTGCCATCGATCTTTGCACAAATTTTCTGATGTTTCTACTGACTCCTGTTATTTCTAGGCACTTGATTATCCAGTCATGTGGCAGAGAGTCAAATGCCTTTTTGTAGTCAATCCATGCCACATTCAGATTGGTCTTCCTTTTCTTGCAGTTTTCCAAGATCATTTTGTCTATTAGGAGTTGATCTTTTGTTCCTCTGCTATTGGGGCGGTTTCCTTTCTGCTCAGGTGGAAAGAGATTGTTTTCAACTAGATGCTGTTGTACTGCATCAGCTACCACACCAGTTAGTAATTTGAAAGTTGTTGGTAAGCAGGTAATTGGCCTGTAGTTACCTGGTGTTGCCCCTTTTGCTGGATTTTTCATTATTAGGTAGGTTTTCCCAGTTGTTAGCCACTTTTCAATTTCTCCTCCTTGTAGTATATTGTTGAACTGCTTGGCAATGAGTGGGTGTATAACAGTTAGATGTTTCAACCAAAACCCATGCAGTTCATCTTCACCTGGTGCTGACCAATTTTTGATTTTCTTTGCTCTTTTTTCTACCATTTTTGTTGTTATTACTAGTTCTTTCATTTCAACTTCTGTTTTATTTGCATCCACCTCTTTTAACCAAGCCGCATCCTTGTTGTATTTCTTTGGGTTATCCCATATCTGCTTCCAGAACTGCACTGTTTCTTCCTTGTCAGGTACTGACTGATTCCTTGCAGTTTCTCCATTGATGGATTGGTAGAAACGTTTCTGATTGGATTGAAATTGGAGGTTCTGCCTATAGTTTGCAATTCGAGCTTCATATCTACTGATTTTCCTGGCTATAGCTGTTATTTGTTGCTTTATTATTTCCAGTGCTTCCTTGATCTTCCTTGTTTCTAAGTGGTATTTCTTGATTAGGTATTCTTTGGTCTTCTTGTTCTTCAGCTTCTTTTCTTTCCTCTGTTCTAGCTTGCTTGCATGTGATCTTAACTTGCTGATCTTATTTTCTAGTCTAACCTTCCATTTTTCTGGTGCACTGTTTGTTTGTTTTTTTTCTTTGTTGATTTTGCATCCCAGGTATTCAGTTATAACTGCAGCTGTGCTGCACATTAGTTGGTTTGTTTCTTGCAGTGAATTGGTGCTTACACTTGATATTGCAGTATTTGCATCTTTTAATGCTTGTGCTAGCTGTTTCTTTGGAACAAGCTTCAATGCAGGCAGCCTTATTCTGTTGGTTTTATGCTGTTCTAGATGCTCAGTTATTCTTTGTTTCAATTCTTTTATTTCTTTAGTTAGAGGGTTTTGTTCTTCCTGAGGAAGAGATGCCTGGTTTCCAAATGAGAACAGTTGTATATCTCTATTGGATTCTTTCACTGCCAACTCCCCCTGGTTTGCCTCTACATTCTGAATTACTTCTTGTAAGGCTTTGATTTCTTTGCCCTGGGTAAAGCTTTGCAGTTCGTCCAATTCTGTTTCTGTGAATACTTTATTTCATATTATAAATCGGTGTTGATCTGCTAATCTCTGTTCTGTTATTTCTGATTCTGGATGTTGTTCTTTCCAGAACTGGTGCATTCGTTTTAGATATCCTCTTCTTGTTGGACTTGATCTGTAGTAACAGATCATTATTTCTTTGTTTTCCATCACTGTGTATCTGCGACGGGTAAACACCTTTTCTTCCAGTAGTTCTGCAGCTGCTGGCCCTGGTTGCTCAGCCAACAGTCCTGAGTCCTGTAACCCATTTTTCACCAGATATCCAGGAACTCCAATATCTAGCGTGGACCTTGTTAACCCGGGCAACATCCGAGCCGGTATGGCATTCTGAAATTTACGTCTCACCATATTTTTTATGGGAGAGACACTCTTTGTCTGACTCCTCTGATGAGACCTGTCCAGTATGGTTGAACCTCTGGCATAGCTCTCATCTTCCTCAGAGTACACAAGCCCAACAACCACGTCAAGGTAGTGCCTCATTGGGGGTTATTATTATTATTATTATTATTATTATTATTATTATTATTATTATTAAACACTATGAGAATATAAAGCTATGGTAACTATTGTTTTCAAAGACCAACAATAAAAGTTGCAACCACATCTCTCATGCTTCTGCTTTCTTGGACTGGGACAGAACAGTTAGAGAGTAGAATTTATGGGTGCTTATGAAACTGAGTAGGAAATAATTCACCTTCTCTACAATATGAGAGCATTAAAACACTACTCTGACCTCCCATGATGAATATTATCAAGTTTTTGTATTTATTAGTGCCTTTACTTTTATATCATTGATGTTCATTTTTATGACGTTTTTATTTTGATGTTTAGAATATTGTGTTTATCTTGTAATAGTCCTGGAAATCAGATTATTTTCTATCCCACCTGCTGTTTTGTCTGTTACCCATTTCCAAAAGATTTACTTAAACATTTTAGAAGATTGCTACCCATTGTATCCTAATGACAGTAGCTTAGTTTTAAAGACTAAAAATTTGCTACTAACTGCACATTCAATGCCAACCAGTGCAGGTTCACAATAGCTCCTGTTGTGCTAAAAAATACTATGCGTACCTCACTTATCAAAGTTAATAGAATTTTTACCTCTTCAAGGCAATTGTTCTGCATTGTACTGAATTCTCATACATAACATTTAGAAACATGCCTGCTGTTTCTATAGAACTGATCCTCACACAATTAAAGGCAACACATAGTGAAAAATAAATGTAGAAACTGAGTTAAAAAAAAGACTTAAAGACACAATAATGACATAGTTTAAAAATATTGCTTTCCCACTGCTAATGGATGCTTCTTGCCTGGGATGATTGCACCAGAGTCATTACATACAAGGTCCAAGATAGTGTTTTAGGTCTAGCAGAGTGAATTTAACCAAGTCATGGGCAGTAAAAGGAAAATCTCAACGAAGACCAATTCAAGCCAAATAAATCAAGCTGAGTAACAGGCAAGGCATACAAAGAAAGAACGTATGCAAAAAAGTTATTCCAGCAGTGAACAGTTTGGAACTGGACATTTTAAACTTGAGTTGTTGGACCTTCATTGTAGGTTAAAACTCTAGCTTCATTGTCATCTGTTGCTCATCCAAATTTTTCAGTTTATCTCTGATATTCCGACTCTGAGGTAAAATTTACTTTTTTAAGGAGAAACATTGTTTGAAGTGACCTTATCATGCCAATCTGGTTATTTGTTTCTAAAGCAGATAGGACATGGAAAGTATTTGTGACATTGTACAGGTCTCTTAAAAGTCACTGGCCCTATCAGGAAAGTAATTCAACCTGTCACCAAATCCTGATTTTCCCTAATATCAACAAAATGATCTGCTACTATCATCTATTGAGTTGTAGGACATAGTTGGATTCTCTTTTATTATGATTAATTCTGTTCCTCGAGAAGAAATATTTTCTGAACAATTCTCTGAAAAGAGAAGGAAAAGATATAAAAAGGTATGGTTTTTATTTTATTTTTAACTGATTGTTGAGTTTTTCAAACAACAAAGCTGAGCTTGCTTCAGCTTTCAGCAAGGGGACTCTTTTGGAAATCAGTATAGGATAATGTAGTAGTGCACCAAGGATCATGATGCTCACAAAATTGAGCCTCTCCCAATTTCCAATTTTAAAGAGATACAAGTTAATAGTTAGTGCACACTGATCATACATAATCCCTATATATTTGTGTATATCCTGCTGCAAAATGACAGCCCATTTAGCCTCAAATGTGACAAGAAATAATGGCCATGCATTTGGTTTCCCATTTGCTGAGTGTAAAACCTTTGGGAAAGGGGGATTGAGAATCTCATGTGGCTCTTATTAACTGTTTCTGGGATCACACCTAGGCAGGACACGAGAATAAATGATCAAAGGAAAAAGTGTCCATTGTAAAAAGTAACACATCTTTCTTCTACCTGAACTGTAAGATGACTCCATCCCTTTGGCATTCATTCCATCTCATTTATCAAAGGCTATGATTAAAAAAATAATAATTTTAACTTCTCTACTGAAAACTGCTTTGGGATGGCAACTTTGGGAGATGCAAGTTGTGCATCCATGGTGAATAGAGGATATAAGCTTCAGAAAACTGAAGTGGAGCTCCATCTTAAACCCAAAACAGAATCAAGTTTTATCTGGAACAGTCCAAAACAGCATAGCAGCTCCCAAAGGATTTTTTTTTACTATACAAATCCCAATATCCTGGAGTGCTATGCATGTCATACTTCCACATTATCTCTAAAATATACTGATTTAATGAAAGATAGCTGGAAATATAGATTCAGTCTTGGTCATATAAGAAGGTCAAAATGGTGCCACCATGGCTAGAATACTTTCAATTCTTTGAGGGCTGACATTGACAAGGAAACTAGGGCTGCCATATCTGGGCTTTAATCTATATAATCTACATCTACATTATACTGTATATGGATGTGTATCTATATCTAAATGTTTTTGTGTGTATGTGTCTGTGTCTCAGCGGGCAATTTAGGTAACTACTAGAAGAATTCATAATGTGATTGTCATCCAAATTGTTGCAGCCCAGATCTGGTAAGCCCAATAGGTAGAAGCTATTCTATATTAGAAAACACAAAAGGAAGAAAGCCATTGCCTGACGGTGAAGTAATTAAGATTAGGTCCTAAAAAGGAAGTTTTCCAAATTGCATATGATATGAAATGTGAACTACATAGGATGACAGTAAGAGCTTCATAAGTCTAACTTAATGAGGCAAGAGAGTAAGTTGACGCACATATAGTAAAGCAAACCAGCAATGTTCAACAGAGATTCATAAAAATAAGAATTTGTGACCAGAACTAAATAATATGGATATCCTTTGGGTTTCTGTCCTGAGACTCATGTCAAACTAAACTGATTTTGACTTCTTTAAGATGAAACAAGATCTGCAAGCTGACCTGAGCAGAAATTGCGTTGTTGTTAGGTTCTAAAACAAATTTAACATTTGTAGTGAGCAAGAGTACTTGCAAAAAACAAACCTTCTTTTGGTCTTGCTTTTCTAGGATAGGGGAAGAAGAAAGGACAAAAATAAAAAAGCTGACATATTACAATCTAATAACTTGAGACTATTCATTGGGGTGGGGGTTCCATTTAGATTACTTTGGTGAATTTTTGGACTTAAATTCATTTAACTCTGACCATAGTTATAGTTATTTCAGAAATCAGAACTGAAAAGATTCAACTCTCCTATGCCTGTACTCCTGAAGTGTACCGGTAAGTGTTAGGTAGCATGTAATTAAAGGTATCTCTACGTGGAATATTTTCAGTTTGCCTGCTAAACAAAATGGAAGATTACTGAAGACTTTAATGCTCCCTCCAAATCTGAGAAAAATAAAACTGAGAAACTTATTTGGTGGGAGACAGCAGCTTTCAGGGTTCTTCCTATCTAATAGTCCCACAGAAAATTTGCTGCCCTGATTGTATCTTCTCTCAGTGCTAAACAACAATGTTCTTTAGAGGACAGAGAGCAGAAGGATCGTCAGATTTTGTTTACTTCTCCTATCACCAAATCTCTCTAGTATCCACCAGTCTAAAATGATCTAGGCTCACCTGACTATGTAACCAAAATAATGGTTGATACTCTTCCAAGAAAGAGCAAAGCACAGCTTTAATTCTGGTAACACGAGAACAATTTAAGGCTGCCTCAGTATGGGGTGAGAATCAAATGAAAAACTCATTATGAAAATAAAGTAGATAAGATGTTGGTTGTGCCATAGTTAAATTCAAGTGAGAAAAGATTTTGAGATGCTCCAACTCTGTCAATTTTGAAGTGGATTCAAGTGAAAATTACACCCTCCAATTTGGTCCAAGCTAAAGTAGATTATTTTCCAAAGGACCAAATCAAGCACAAACTCTCTGTTGACCATATTCTAGCATTATTAAGAATCCCTTTGCTGGCCAAGTTTAAAAACTGACATTCAGGTTGTGCAGCTAACATCCTTCCTATAATCTGTTCTGGAACATACATAAACCTGAGTCCAGAAATCACTTATTTAGCACCCAACATAGAATAATCTCATTTGAGACTTCAACGATCACAGTAAAAATAGAAAAGGATAATAAAATATAACAATTTATTAATATTGATCTATGATACATGTAGCATTTTATTTTGACTTTTTAAAAACTGCAGTTGCATCTTAAAAATTTCTTGATAATAAATTAGATCATTGTGGAGTGGGCATATATATTTATTCAGGACATACATATTTATTTTTTTCAGCCCATACGCTCCTCATTATAATATCCAAAACCAATAAACAATTAGGGTATCTTCTCAGCTCTGAACTGAGTTTAACTATCAGAATTGTCAAAGAACAGCATTAGATTAAGATGTTTCTAGCCACTTTCCAAAAAATAGTTCTACAAAATATAAATAAATTCAAAAGGAAGGCTAAAGTGGAAGATTATTAGAATTAATATAATGGTATTTTTAATGGGCCATTGTTACAATGATGGATTGTTCTTGTATAATCAGTGTAGAGCTCATAACAGCCTTTAATGATCAGTGTTAATTAATATTCTATTATGATTGTTCTTGTATTTCATAGTTAGTTGAGAACAATTCTTTATTAAAGAAAAGTTTTATGAATTATAGTTTTATTCTTTTCATGCAGCCCTTGACTGTCATTCAGCCCTTGCAAAGTGTTAGCTACTCTGAGAATTAGAATTTAGTTCCTAGGAAATTCAGGTTGCATGGGGCAAAATGTGGCTTATAAGGCCAAAATTACTATAAAGTAAAGAAATAATGTAAGAATATACATTTCCCTGTTTATTTCAGAACATTTCATTGACTTGTTAGTTTATGATATATGCCTATATTTCTTTATAGATTCATAATCACCAGATGAGAAAAATAGAAGGCTAAGATTTATAATGCAAGGTTGATTGATTGATTTTATAGACTACCATAATCAAATGGACTCTTGCCAGTTTACAATCCAGTGAAAAATAAATCTACATTAAAACTACAATTTAAATGTTAAATGCAAAACCCAACACAATCCTGGCACCAATCCCAGCAGCCACCATCTGGATATCAGAAACTCTAGAAAAGAACCTGTCTTCCCTACTGTGTGAAATGATTCTAAGGATGATGTTGATTAGATTTCTCATGTCAGGCTATTTCACTAGTTGGGAGACGGCAGAGAAAGACATAGCTTACCAGCCCAGACCCTCTTATCTCCAACAAATAAGAACTTAAACACCTCCACTTGGGAGAAACATATTAGTGGAACTGTTCCAAGAGAAGGAATGAATCCTGAAAATATCCAAGAGCCAAGGCATGTAAGGCTATAAATATTAAAATCAGCATTTTGGCTTGTAACCCAAAACCTACTAAAAACCAGTGCAATGTGGACCACATAGATGTTTTGGCTTTATTGACTCTCACCCACCAATGTCTGTGCTACTGCATTTTTCACCAAGTTCATTTTACAAGTAGACTTCAAAGGTAGCTCTTTGGAAAGGCACACAGCAATGGTTTGTATTTGTGTTGATAAGGCTATGAATCTTTCTTCAGGCTTGTCTGTCAGGCTTTTTCCAGTCTACATTTTAGGAGGTAATAATAAACTGCCTGTTTCCTGGCTGGATCTCATGTAAAACAAAACAAAACAAAAGCAAAGCAAAAAAAAAAGAACAAAAATTCCCAGAGCCCATCTTATTGAAGTGACGGTTGCACTAGAGAGTGGGAAAAGGTGAAATTCCTGTGCTGCCTATTATTATGAGAGCTTTGGTGGTGCAGTGGTTAGAATGCATTATTGCAGGCTAACTCTGTCTACAGCCAGGAGTTCGATCCTGACAGGCTCAAGGTTGACTCAATTTTCCATCCTTCCAAGGTAAGTAAAAGGAGGATCCAGATTGTTGGGGACAATATGCTGGTATTGTAAACCATTCAGAGAGTGCTGTAAAGTATTGTGGAGTTGTATATATGTCAAAGTGCTGATATCAAACCTGATGTAGTTAATGTTAAACCTTTCGTTCGCATGCAAATGATGAAGACACATGGTGACAAGCAACAAACACTTTATTCTTCTACAACATCCAAGCAAGGAACAAAAGGCACACAGGCCTTTTATAGGGCCAAAGATCCAGGCAGTGTTAACCAATAGGAATTTAGCCTGTTCGCGCCTTGTGCATGCGCATAAGGCTGGCACCGCTCTGTCTGGTCCCAGGCAGCTTTTGGAATGCCCGGGACCAATTACAACATTTCTGGGCCTGTTGAGTTTCCTTATCAGGCCCAGGACCCAACACCCCTCCCCCCTGGATAGAACACACACACTCCAGTTTTCTTTACAATAATAATAAAATAAAAGAAAATAATATTCTGCTCTCATGCAGACAACTTTCTATAATAATAGGGCTAGCTAACCAACCCATCCTTTAATGTGGACTTCATGTGTCTATCTTCTACCCAACATAGGTCCCATCTCCTCAACCTAGACGTGTATGATCCCTTGTACTGACAGGAACCTCACATATTCGCCTAGATGCTTAGGAGGGGCCTTAGCCTGTTGTGACCTACGCAAGGTTAGGGAGGGTGCCTGGCCTGTCAGCTCACCTGCCTGGCTAGGCAGACCAGGACTTGTACTTAAGGGCACCTGGCCTACTGGCTCTTCTGCTGGGCTCTCTAGACCAGGACTTTTATGCACAGATTTTGCAGGTGACCCCTGGTGAGGCGTACTGGCAAAGTTGCCAGAGCTCTGCCCAGGCTCCGTTAGAGCAGCTGAATTTCCCCAACCCTTGAAGTGGCTGAGGATTCCCCAAGTACCCTGGATGGCGACCAGGGTCGGAGGTAACCTGTGTTGCAGGAGTGCCCCAATAGTCCCAGTCCCCTGTGGCCGAGGTGCCAGAGTCAGGAGCTGCCTCTATGGCAAACCCTTCCTCAGTTGAATTCCTGTTTGGAGCTCTTGTGGATATGCATGACTCCCCATTCGGCGCAATAGCTGAACCATGAGGATGCCCTTGCACCTCCCCTGGGAAATTCCTAGGGACCTGCGGTACTTCCCAGGAACAGTGAGGCTATGTCTCTCAATGTTGACCTGAAGTGCAATGTAGTTCCTGGGCCCCCTCCCCCCTGAGCGGAGGCAGGGGCGGACTCCACAGAGGACAACCGCCAGCACAGTTGATCGATGTGGCGTCACAGGATGTGGCCCTCTTCCAAGGACACTTCGTATGATAGAGGTCCTGAGATCTTACAGATGACAGCAGGAACCCAGAGATGTCCAGGACCATAGTTCCTAGCCCAGACTGGATCGCCCACCTGAAGGCTCCGAGGAGCTCGTGGCTGTGACACCTGAGAAGACACCTGGTCGGGGTGCAGTCTGTCTAACTTTGTGATGAGGCGGCAGCCCCAGTGGAATTCAGCTGGGCTCTTCCCTTGGCAGTGCAAGGTGTGGTGCGGTGTGCAAGAAGAAAATCTGCTAACCTGTGATGCCAGTTACTGTAAGTCAGATTCTTGAGAGCATCTTTGGTGGTGCACACCATTCTCTCTGCCATTCCGTTGGAGGATGGATGGAAGGGAGCAGAAGTTGCATAGTGGATCAAGTTGGCCTGAAGAAAAGCCTGGAACTCAGAAGAAGTAAATTGAGGGCCGTTATCTGAAACTAGGACATCTGGAAGTCCATGAAATGCAAAAATTTCTCTCAACACCTGGACAGTCCTGTCAGTAGTAGTGGAGGAAACAGGAACAACCTCTAGCCACTTGGAATGGCTATCAACAACAATCAGGAAAAATTGCCCCTGAAAGGTCCAGCATAATCTATATGCACCCGTGATCATGGGGTTTGAGTTTCCTCCCACCTATGTACTGGGGCCTGAGGCATTTCAGGCCATGACTGTTGGCACAGTTGGCACCCATGCACCTGAGCCTCAATGACTTTATCGATCTCAGGCCACCAAAGATGGCTGTGTGCAAGTGCTTTCATCCTTACTATACCAGGATGTCCCTCATGCAGAGAGAGCAAGTCTCTAGACCTCAATGAGGCTGGGATTACTACTCTGCTACCCCATAACAGGCACCCATTAAAGTGCGTGTCTCCTTTGCCAAAAACTTTGAAATGTCGCATCTGGACACGTGTCAGGCCATCCTGACAACACCCATGTCAGCACACGTGCAAGTGTGTGATCAGTGGCAGTTTCTGCAGCCACGTCCCTAGTATTAAGGGGAGATTCAGGCAACTCCTGAATAGAAAGAATATTGATGGCAGGAGCAGGATCTGCCTCTACCTGTTTCAGAGGTAATCTGCTTAGGCCATCTGCATGACCCATCTCTTTCCCAGGTTTGTGAACTAGAGTGTATCATATGCTGACAGGAAAATGGATCATCTCAGTATACAAGGGGAAATGATATGTAGTGGTAAACAAACCCAGCAGAGGCTTATGGTCTGTATACACCGTGAAGTGGTGGCCATACAAGAAATCATGGAATTTCTTTATGCCAGCCTCTATGGCCAAAGCTTCTCTGTCAATCTGAGCATAATTCTGCTCTGCAGATGACAGAGTCCTTGAGTAATAGGCCACAGGGACTTGCATCCCATCAGCCTTCAGATGGCTAAGTACAGCTCCCACCCCATAAGAAGATGCATCGCATGTGATACAAACAGGCAGTTGCTCATTGAAATGCGCTAAAACAGCATTTGAAGAGAGCAAGGTCTTAACCTCATTGAAACTCTCGTCATGGACTTTAATCCACTGCCATGAAGCCTGCTTGTAATGGCTCTGCCACTGCAGCCTTATGAGGAAGGAATGCATGGTAAAAATTTAAGAGCCCCAAGAAGGCTTGCAGCTCATTCTTGGACTTGGGGCTTGGGGCCTGCTGAATAGCTTGCAGTTTGGCTTCAGCAAGGTGAATGCCTTGGGCATCAATCCTGAAACCCAAGAAGTCAGTGGAAGTGACTCCTATCTTGCATTTATCCTGCTTTAGCTTAAGGCCTGCTTTCCGAAAATGAAGCAAGACAGCCCTTAACCTTTCTGCTAAATTGTGAGATGACTTCCCAGCAATGAGGACGTCATCGAAGTAGGGACAGACCCCAGGAATACCTTGAAGTGTGCTCTCCATGACACTTTGGAATATGCCAGGGGCTACATTTATCCCAAATTGCAGTCTCTTGACCTTGAAGGCCCCCCTGTGAGTTACAATAGTCTGGGCCTCTGCAGCTGCCTCATTAACAGGTAGCTGTTGATAGGCCTGTTCCAGGTCAAGTTTCACAAAAATGCACCCCCCCCCCTTGAGGGAAGCCAGAATGTAGCTTACCACAGGCACTGGATAAGCATGCCATTGCAGCGCCTTATTCAGTGTGCACTTATAGTCTGCACATATATGTATTTCCCCATTAGCCTTTAGAGGCGTTACTATGGGGGTTTCCCATGGACTGGAATCAACAGGTTCTAAGATGCCCTGCTGGAGCAATTTGCCCAGCTCAGCATCTATCTTACTGTTGAAGGCAAAAGGTACCCTCCTAGGCTTGACCCTGATGGGCGTTATAGTTGGGTCTAACCATAGTGCAATGGAATGCCCCTTGTAGGATCCTAGCTCTGAATTAAACACATCAGCAAACTCCTTGCAAACTTCTGCAAGGCCCAACATTTGCATGTTGTGCAGGCCAGTGACTTGGATTCTCAGAGCCTCGAACCAGTCGAGTCCAATAAGACTTGTACGTTCATCCCCAACTACCACCACATCTAGGAAACCTTCAAAATCCTTATGCTGTACCTTAAGAGGGGCCTCCCCTTAACACACACTACAGAATTTTGAACATCAGTGAGTATTAGATTCGATGGCTTGAGTTTAACTCGAAGGCCACTACCGCTGCAAATCCTTTTGAATGTGTTAATTGAAATAATTGAAAGAGCGGACCCAGTGTCCAACTCCATCCATAAGGGAACCCCTTGCAATCTCACGTTAATGGAAAGTTTCTTCTTAAGGGGCTTGTGTCTATGCCTGTCCTCAGAATACTCTTGCACAATTTGCAGAAACCCACCCTATGTTGGCTGGGGACCTTTTCTGAAGCATTTCTTCCCAAGGTTGGACCTTCTGGCGACCCAAGCAGACAGATGAGATATGGCCTTGCCTGTTACACGCCCTGCAAATGGCAGAGTGGAACCTGCAGTTAGCTCGCTTGTGGTGTCCTCCACACCCGAAGCATTGAAGAGATGCTGGGGCCTTGTCCGGACATCCCTTCGACCTCCTCTCAGCTGGCTGCTGAAATCTGTCCACTTCCTCTTCAAGATCTGCTTCTGATCCTTCTCGAGCGTCCTCTTGATGGACGGTAGCTATGTCTGGGGGGTTCCTGGCGAGGTGCCAGGCCTTCACAGCCCTGCTGGCTGCTTCCTCAGCTGCCACCTCTCGTAGCATGTTTTGGAAGGAGACATCTTCTTTTGCAAAAATCTTTTGTTGTAAGTCTCTACTCCTTAAGCCACATACAAAGCGATCTTGCAGCCTCTCTTCCAGATCCTTGAACTCACAAGGCCTGGCTGCTTGCCTTAAGTCAGCAATAAAGTCTACAGCAGATTCACTCAGCCTCTGGTCTCTCTGCTCGAATGCGTGCCTCCAAGAAATGATGGATAACTTCGGCTGGAAGTGTTCCTTCAACATCTTTTTTAAGTCAGCATATGTTACTGACTCTAGAGGTGCAGGGGCCACCAGATTTTCTGTGATGTCAAAAGCTTCTTGTCCACAGGCACACGGAAGAGTTGCAGCCTTCAGGCCATCTTCTCTTATCTGATTTACTCTAAAGTAGTTCTCCACCGGTGCTATGTAGGAATTCCATCTCTCTGGGTGGGAGACATCAAAATCAGTCAAGCGGCCAGTCTTCGACATCGTAAAGTTTACGACCTTCACCAATCACCTCCTCTGCAAGCTGATGTTTGGGAAAGGGTCCTTTAGCCAAGCTCACCGCCCAGCGATGTTGTACTGGCAGGCTGAGACACTGATTCAGACGCCGTTTTCCCTCATCAGGACTTTCTGGTTAAGTCCTTAATTCTTTTTCTTCTGCTTGTAGAGGATCCCACCTTCGTCGCCAGTGTTAAATCCTTTGTTCGTGTGTGAATGATGAAGATACATGGTGACAAGCAACAAACACTTTATTCTCCTTCTATAACACCCAAGCAAGGAACAAAATGCACACAGGCCTTTTATAGGGCCAAAGACTCAGGCAGTGTTAACTAATAGGAATTTAGCCTGTTCGGGCCTTGTACGCATGCGTACAAGGCTGGTGCCGCTCTGTCTGGTCCCGGACAGCTTTTGGAATGCCCGGGACCAAGTGCAACATTTCTGGGCCTGTTGAGTTTTGTCATCAGGCCCAGGACACAACAGTTAAAGCATAGGCTTTTGCCTTTCAAAACTGGGAAGGATTATGACAATTAGTTTTATATATATGGCAGTTTAAATATTTGTAATTCTCTCAGAGAATCAGAGTATTGCCAGGATATGTTGGCTGCCCTAAGAGAAGTAAGCTTCAGTTATCTTCTGTTTCATACTGCCTCTTTTTCCACTGCCTCCACTAGTTAGCTCTTCCTCTTTTTCCTCCTCATATGGTCCAGTATAGAGCAACCAAGTGCTACGTGAAGAGAACAAATGACTCAGTCTTGAGAAAGAAGAAAATGTTAGAAATAAATTCACTATAACCCTTGATATCATTTGGTATAAAACAGAGTAGAAACTCTGATAGATTTTCAGGATTCTGTTATGCTGCACTACTACAATAAAGGGCATTTCTGAAATCCAGGCTGCTTCCCTTTCTTGAGCTTGGGCTGATATCAGGTGCTTCTGCTGGTAGGAGATTTGTCTTACCCTTTCTGATAATATATCACATTGATCATGAGTTTGTGTGATTGTGCATGTGTTTATATGCCCAGTATGTTTTGTGTGTTTGTGTGTGTAGGAAAGGACATAGTAATAGAGACAAATAAAAGGGGAAAAGAGAGTCCCTCTTTAAGGGAAATGGATGGTTCCAAAATGTGAAAAATAAATAAAAATAAAGCGAGCTGCCTGCTTGAAGTCTACTGATATGATTGTAGAGTTGCTTTTGGCAAGGTGAGTAGCATATGATAAATGAGAGAGAGAGAGAGAGAGAGAGAGAGAGAGACAGAGAGAGAGAGAGAGAGAGAGAGAGAGAGAGAGGAATTGTAATATATACTTTCTTTCCCAGAAGAAAAAGAAAATGTTAAAGAGAAGCCTGATTCAAGTGACTTTTATTTCAAGCAAATTGAGGCCAGTTTTGAGGCAATAATATCTGAAACACATACATTATCAATTCAGAGAATCCATATAATATATGATCCTAGCTAAGCAAAAGGAAAACATGCAATATTCTGATGATTGTGTTGGAATTATTTCTGTCATAGATTTCATTCACAGAAACAATTTTATATAGTTTTATATGTGTTATTATCTGGTCTAATACTACTGCTGAAGGGGAAATTAGTTTTTATGGGGGTGTTTTAAAGCAGTGAAGCATTTACCATTGCCAAGGTGATAAACAGAAGAATATCCAAAATATGCTTTCTAGCCTGAAGGAATAAATTGTTTTAAAAATAATATACTTAATAGGCCTACAAAGCTGATACATTTTTTCTTTTTATATTTGTACCCAAATCCCTCCTCCAAGCAAATGAACTGTGGTACATATAGTTAAATCTATTGCACAGACAAAGTGAAGATAAGAATCAATAAATGCCTCTGTTCAAGATCTTGTCATTTATTGATTAATGGGCTCTTTATTTCCTTCTAGCTGCCACTTTAAAAACAATAATCAGTTAATCAAATTACACAGATGGAAATAATAGAATGGAGACTAATAGCATTCCAGAAGTGATCTGTAAAAGGAAAGAGACATTCATGCTGGCTTGAAACCAAAGTGATGGAAACATTTTTTTTTTTACTCTGGCAGATGAAGAATGTGTCTCTCAAAATGGTAAGCTAGGTTTGGCTTACTTGCTCACTAGCACTGCACCAGATAACCCAGCAAAACCCACCCAGCTGTGATCTTATGGTCACTTAGAATGCTGGTCACTGACAAACATACATGTTTTGATATTAAATAAATGTATGATCAAAGTGACCTTTCTTGAAGTTGAAGATTTAAGCCTCTTTATATCATAAATAAAGTCAGCAGCACCATCCCATTGGAAGAGACATGAAAGAAGCTCCACAGAGACCAGGATATGGCAGCCTTCAGATAGGTTATGAATAAAATACCTTGAACAACTGGACAACATGAACAATGACTGTGGTGACTAGGAATTCTATGAGCTACATAATCTTAACACTTCTGGAAAGGAGCAGTTTATGGAAATAGGATTTCAGGCTAAATTTTTAAAGAAGAGATTTGACAGCCAGGTGGTGATGGGAGCCATAGATGGCATAGCTAGCATGAAGGAGCCCAATGAAAACTGAATAAGATCATCCCACTTCCCAAATCCAATAATAAACTTGTAAACAGAGGCCAATACTGCAAAATACCATAAACTGTTATGCATTTGTTCCTACTATTAGCAAATCTACTTTTAGGCAATGACACAGTGTAATATGACAATAACAGTGAAACAGCATTCAGACGTTCAGTTGTGAAAAAAAGATAATAGGGGAGCATTGGAGGAAGTAACACTGATTCTAAAGCCAAATGGTTTGATATGGAGATCACTTGCACAGAAAGAAGCACTTTTCACTTGCTCCGGGAAGCATAGAGGAAACAGCACCAAGAAAATCAAGTCAGGATAGAAAATGAAATTGAACTAAGGAACAGACTGTGAATCTAACTTTTGTGGCTCGGATAGAAAGAGCTAATGGATTTTTGAACCAAGAGCACCAGGAAATAATAAGTCTCAAGAGGTAATTTTTAATAAGTGAGAGAAGAGATTTCAAAGGTGTTGTGCTAGTTGATAGTAAGCATTTTCCCTTCCAAACCCAAGTCCTGATTATGGAATTAGTTTCTGCAAGGAAGGAAAAATTTGACACATATTTGAATTCCATGTTCAGAGAGATAATGGCTTCAATATGTGTTTTGAGTGCTGAAGTTAGAAACTTTATTGGGAAAGGGGATTTTTGTATAATTGTTTGTGAGACATAAAGGTAAATAATGTGACAAAATTTAGGGGAGCAAGAATATAATTATTTTAGAGACAGGTGTATGTTATAAAAAAGTTAATACTATTTTTTTTAAAGAAAAGTTAATATATTTTATTGAACTTTTTGCATTTATCTTCTGCTTTTTCTCAAAAAGATGAAAACAGCATACATTAAGGCCTGTCTTAATTTTATCCTTAATCTTATGGTGTATATTAGGTTGGTGGTTTTTTTTTTTTTTTAGATTAGGGGTTTTTGATAGTTACAGAGCTTCCATCTGTGCAGTAACTAAGTAACTAGCTTCTATTATAGTTAGGGATCTGCACTGAAATAATCTAAGTTTAGAGTACAAGATAATTCACTTATCTAGGATGAGTGGGGAGGTCTGAATTTACCCTATTCTGATTGAATTCCATTATTATGTTTCTTGGAGCTTGGTTGTTGTATGAAGGGTATGCTGCTACCAGGAGAGTAACCCCCAGTCTTTTTGTCAATGGGAAAGACAGGGAGATGCATTGGAGATGCAGGTGTATTTATAAAGCAAGTGACTCTTGTCATCATAACCCTCTTTTCTTGATTGATGGATAAGTTAAAAAAAACCCTTAGTTTCACCAGTTGTTCCCCTTTGTATAATTTCACATTCTTCAGTCATGTCTTCTGAAGTACCTGCTAGCCTAGCCTAATATTTATTTTATAGGAAAGAAAAATGAGTTAACCATTCCTATCAACCTGCAGCCGTCTACTGCATCAGTTGCATCATATACAAGAAAAGACTACATCATACTTCATCATACCATTTCCTTTGGCATGAAACCTATCTGTCTGAAATCTGGCACTAATATTCCCTATCAATGGGACCACATCTCTTGAAATTCCATTACAATCTGTCTTAAGAAAAGGGTAAATATTCTTGTTGTTATTTTGATAAAGAGACACTTCTTTATTTGACATACTTTATCACCACTTAGAAATCCAAGGAGTCATGTAATATATTATCCTTTTCTTCCTGATTCTGAATGCTTAAATAGTGAACTGGCATTAGTTATGAAAATGATATTAGTTTGATTAAATACCTATCCCAGATAATTCAGAACAGTTTTAGTTACCCAGTAATCAAATTATTAAATACATCTAGAGGCAATCCAAATTAATTTTGCTTTCAATGAGGAAGATGTCAAATCTAATACTGACACTTAACCTAGATGGGACAATGCAATTTTCATAATTCCTTATTTCTTCATCAAAAGTATTCTCTCTCTTATTTTTAAGTACTAGAATAAGATCCTTTTGAATATTGAATTCAAAATCACAATGTAATTAGAACTCTTAGAGTAGAGTACAACAGACATTTTAATAACACTTGTGAGACAGATTCTACCTCTGTATCTGAACAAAAGAGAGTTCAGCTTTCATATGGGGAACATATATCTACCAGTTATTGCTCTAATAAGTGGCATCCCAATTCAGGCCAATATAAATAGTCTTCTCTAAGGAGCAGATAACAGTCCAGAAAGCAGGAACAATTGTGCTATCAAAAGATGGGAAACACTTTGTATATATCCAAATTCCAAATTTTCTGGTGTAATTCAGCTAGAGTTTTATTAAGCACCAAAGTAGGTGATGCTGATAAGGTAAGACCTCAGTAGGCCAAATCATCATTAATTTGTCTTCTTAGGGTAGAATAGAATCTATCTAGCAAAGTAAGATGGATCAAAGAAATTCCTCAATAGACTTGCCAAACACTAAGACAGCAATATCTTATTAAAACTCCAAGGAAAACACAGCCTATTTCCAGTCATGTTAGAATATTAGAATAAGGAACTGTTAGTCATATTTCAAGTGGCTTGATTGCATGGCTTCCCAACTAGGAGAGTCTTTATAACTATAAGGGTGAGCACAGTACAGTGTAAAATTTGGAAGTTTGGCTTTAAATAGCTTAATTACTGCTCGGGCATAATTATCACCAACTTGGCTTCAAATTTAGCATTTAGAAAGAATGCCTTTGGTGCTTTAACTAAAAGCCCTCAAATTTGAATGGACCAGCAGGTAGAATATTGAAAACAGATACCTAGATATTTAAATGTTTTTTTGCCATTGAACATCCATTTCATTGGGGCCTTAAAGTGCTTCTTGGAGAATACTGATACTTTTGTTTCAGAGTAGGTTATTTCAAGGAATTCTTTAGAAAAGCAGAAGATAAAGCTTTGGGGGATCCAGGGCAGGAAAATTAGCATATATAGCTTAGTCCCTAAGACTGGGAAATGACTCGCAAACTGAGGATTAATTGAAAAGAGGGCTACTAGCATAGTACCGATAAAGGAGAATATTTGTAGATCAGGGTTAAAATGAGGAGTCCTTTGTGCTATCTGAGCTTGGCTGTTTTCTTGCACTGATGATGTTACCTGGTTTGGGTAATGAAATGTCTGCAAGAAAAAAACCCAAGCTCAGTGAGTACCTCATTCTAGCATAGTGTTTTGAAACCACAAAATTTGCTTGTAATATTTTGATAAAATATAGATTTGTCTTCCTATTTTTTTTATCAAGTCAAGGGCCTGCCTTTCTGAGGAAACTGTTCATTTTCCCATCTCGTTTTGGTAGCCACTGGCTATCTCTAGAGGCTCATGGCTCTCCTGCTACTGCTTAATACTTAATTGCCCCCTCTGAGAGACAGCAAATAGAGATGGAAAGCAGAAGAAGCCATTATTATGTCCGAAACCTGTGTCAGTTGACCAGAAGAATAAAGGGAAATAACAAGAGGTGAGAACAAACTTATAATGACATTTCCTTAGAAGCATGTTGCACCAGGCCCTCTACAAAAAGAAACAGAGCATTGTGTTTTATTATTGAAGGATAATTAAACAACAAGAAACTATTGAATTTATAAATGCTGAAGAAAGCTTTGTAAACAGAATGGGGTTAACATACTCTGGAAGAATGAATACTGTAGAGTGTTCAAGAACTAAAATACATACAATATAAAACATTGATAATGATAATATAATGTGTCAATATACTTGGGAACCATATAGAATTTTGCATACTTTATTCTGAGGGATGCTTTATCTTTATAATATGTATTGTTTTATAATACATATTATAATACATTTATAATATATATGACATATTGTATCATAAGTTATACATGATTTTACTCCTACTTGTTTGTCTCGACAGTTTATATTATCAAATGAAGCTTGTGTATGGCATTTTCTATTGGATACCATATCTATGCAATAATTTCTGAATCTGATTACTCATTTCAATGACGTATCCATATAATTAGTGTGCTTTATTCAAGGTAATATTTGGTTACTTTAATATGTTTTCATAATTGTCATGGCCTTACTATTAATCCCTTTTAATTGTAAGGTGTGGAAAAACCTATACTGCCATCATGTCATAAAAGTGTTCATCATTTTTCAGCACCAAATTCTGCCTTTGACAGCAGATGTGCTTTGACTCAAATGCTGCATGTTTCCACTTGATCAAAAGAGATTTTCAAATATTAAAAACATGCTTAAAGATTAAACGTAAGGCACAAATATATTTTCAAAATGACACCAACAATAAAGAAAGTAATAATTTCTAAGAGGAAAGATGATGGCTTCCCTTGGGTTAAACTCTATATATCCATCAGCTGAAGAAAGTGACTGAAATCAGCCCAAGAAGAACCAAGGTAATAAAAATGCAACAAACATTAATTCCCAAGTCAAAGAAACCACACAGGAAGACAGAGTTGTGTATATAAGTACAAAGGTAAAGTTATAGCTTAGAATGAACATATATATTCATATTATTTTTATGTACTGACAGTCTGAGGGGGTTTGTTATATTGTTTCTTCAGTGATAGATGGAATGTGCTTAAGGTGACAATAAAAGGCTGAAGATGAGTGCTGTTGACACATGATGGAATTTTAGAACAAACATTTATTCACAAGATGTGTGTGCCTGCGAAATTTTCTAGGGCATGCTTTGAAAAGGCATTTTGAAAGAAGGGTACACAGTTTTATTCCCTATTTTAGAACAGATTCTAAACATCATTCAGAGGATCATGTAGAGGTTCATAGAGATTAATGCAGCTTTTCAGTCTTGCTAAGAAATGAAGTCACCTACTAAACCTCAGCCCAATGAACATGGTTCGCAATATGATTGGAGACAGAGGAAGCCTACCTCCTATTCTATAGCGAAAAGATCCAATTTGTTTCACTAAGAGAGCTACATTCAAAAGTAAGCCAATACTCCTCCTCCTCCTCTTCCTCCTCCTCCTCCTGAATTTTGACAAAGCTAGTATAAAGTTTAGCTCCCAAATTATCAGGTAAACCATTTAATCCTGAAATAATGCAAAAAAATAGGGCAAGTTTATTTGAGCTGTGGGGAAATCTGAAATTTGTCACGTGTTCTTAACCAGTCCACTCTGAGAAACAGGGTGGGAGAATGCAGCTGTGGACATTAAGCTATGGTGAAAGCTACTTTTTCCAGTTTAGGTGCTGCTTAGCTTTGCCTCTTCCTTGAAAAATCAGATTATTGCATTAATAGGAGAAGAAGGAACATTGTTTACCACCTTGAGCTACTTATAAAGTAATAAAGGCAGCATTAAAAAATAAAATCCGGATAAATTATCTCCGGTTGAGCCTTTGTTTTCATTTTTATATTACTATTTTCACAAATGTAAACTATTCTGACTGATTGTAAAACACTAGGCCAATGAACATTATATCTAAAATTAGGCAAATTATCAGTTGCTCATAAAATGTAAAATGAAATGGCAGCTTCCTTTTCAACATCCTCAAGTATAGCAGTAAAAAATAAAAATTTATATACATTCTACTACAGCACCCATTTTGTAGAATGTCTTCCAGACATGGGTCTTCACATCTAAAGCATCTGACCTAAACATAATCGTTTTAACTAATTGTTGTTTTGCTTTTAGCATTTAATGCTCATCCACCACAATTAAAGTCTACTGATTTAGGACACAGGGGCATAACTTTATTGCAAATATATGTTATATTTCTTCAAAGGTTATAATCGACAGTAATACAGAGGTCTTATAAATTCTTTAAACTCCTGGTTCTTAAATGAACAATCAAATAGAAACCTAATAAAATATCTGTTCAAATACAATATATAATTTTTGAAACTGCAATTCGAACTCATTTATTCTATTTTTTATATTTCCCATATATGTCCTTAATGTCAGTTATTTACAAATATTAATATATTTATTTTAGTTAATATAGAGCAGTGTTTTTCAAACTTTACCTGTGTGGACTTCAATTCCCAGAATTCTTGAAGTTAGTAAGTTTGAAAAAGATTGATATAGAGTATCTGATTGAAGTGCTTCAGCAGATGGAAAAAATTAACTAGTCTTAGCTGATCTCAAGATATGCAGATGATACCACTGTAACGGCAGAAAATGAAGAGGAACTAAAGAGCCTCTTGATGCGGATGAAGGAGAGTGCAAACGTTGGCTTGAAACTCAACATTAAGAAAACCAAAATCATGGCATCTGACCCTCTCAATTCCTGGCAAATAGATGGGGAAGAAATGGAGGTAGTGACAGATTTTATTTTTCTGGGCTCCAAGATCACCTCAGATGGGGACTGCAGCCAAGAAATTAAAAGACGCTTGCTCCTGGGGAGGAAAGCTATGGCAAATCTAGATAGCATACTAAAAAGCAGAGGCATCACCCTGCCAACAAAAGTGTGTATAGTCAAGGCCATGGTTTTCCCAGTTGCAATGTATGGCTGTGAAAGTTGGACCATAAGAAAGGCTGAGCGACAAAGAATTGAGGCCTCTGAACTATGGTGCTGGAGAAGATTCCTGCGAGTCCCTTGGACTGCAAAGCATTCAAATCAGTCAGTCCTAGAAGAGATGTAAAAAAATCACTAGTCTTGTGAACAAATCACAGTCTACAAGGACATATTATTTATCTAGGGTCTGTAATCTCTGCTCTTCAGGCAGAAATTAAGTGTCCAGTTCAGCGCTTCTATTCCACTGAGCCTCCAAGCTATCAGCCTCCTCTACCACAAAGATCCTGCAGGAGAAGGGTGGTGTGGACAACCGTGGGATCTGGCAGGGTGAGAGCTGTGAACCATAAACACAAAGCTTTTGCTGTGTCCCTGCACAACAGATACAGTGCCCTGGCTCCTCCTATTTTTCCCCAACTCTAAGAGCTGTGACAGTGTTACTGGCCTAAAATCAACCAGTGAGCTTCCAAGACTGTGAGTAGAGTACAGTAGAACCTAGGACAAAGTGTTAACCATTAATGTCCAGTGTGAACCTTCAATAAAGTGAAAGTTTTACAGGAAGGAAGGAAGGAAGGAAGGAAGGAAGGAAGGAAGGAAGGAAGGAAGGAAGGAAGGAAGGAAGGAAGGAAGGAAGGAAGGAAGGAAGGAAGGAAATTTGTAATTTTAGTTCTATGATTAAACAGCAGTAATGGTATGTGGGAATGACCTTTGGAGGTGGGAAAAGATGCTGTCTAGGGAAGCAACAGATAAGAGAGGGAATAGCCTCCAGCTACATAATGGAGAAAGAGGTTCAGAAGGACCCCTTCCTAAGTTCTCAGTCTGGAAGGAAGGAGACATCAGGAAATTTATACTTTCAGACTTCCCAGATTCTATTAACAATAAAGTAGAATTAGTTCAACTTGTCATGCTTCCTGTCTGGCCTACCTGGAAAGGTTGAAAATAGCTGAGCAGTGAATGATTTTACAGATCAAAGTGGTAGTGCAAGTATTGGTATTTTCAGAATAACCTTTGATTTACACTGAACATTTCATAAAGAATCCTGTCATAGTAGAGGAGAAGCAGAAATATATATACACACAGACACACAGACACACAGACACACACACACACACACACACACACACACACACACACACATATATATATATATATATATATATATATATATATATATATATATATAAAACTAGACACATAAAGCTACAGCCAGAAAGAATACAAAGGATTGTGTGATTGTATCCATAATTTATTATTTTGTATTTTCCTCCTGCGTGAAATACTGTGTCCAAGATTATCCAAAGTATCTCACTGAAGCCTAAAAAACAAGAAAGGAAAAGAAAAGCAGAGTCACTAGGCATTAATCAAAATTATATTCAAGTTTACCTTGAAGTAACAACTGTATAAGAATGATTAATTTCCTTAATTTGAATTTAAATAGAGATTAATTGGTCTAGTTGCCAACTGTATCTAGACAATCCCTAAACAATGTTGAAGGATTCACAGGCAGCTGATTAACAGTAGTTTTATCTTGTAACAATGCTGAGTTTAACATGGTAAAACATTAAACAATTATGCCCCAAAGTTTTGACTCCTGTGCAAAGTTCACCTCCTGCTGGATTCATGGAAATGTCAGGGCAGGGGATCAAAACCTGGGTCTAGAGCTTGTTGAATTCAATTTTGGAGAATGCATGACAATTATACTGCTGGAATTCTATGTTGAAAAGAAAAGCCAATTCAAGCCAACTGTAGTTTTGCTGACTGTTTATTTTTGTTCCACCTTCTTGGTAATATTCTTGTTTACCAGAAATATTATAGAGAAAGATATAGAAAGGAACATATCCTAAAGGTATAAATAGTGAATATGGTGTCACTAAAGTTGATCTGAAATAATTGACCTCCTGAATTTGACCAAGAGAAGGATGGAAATAATATGAAGATTAAGAAGAGGAACAGGCAGTCTCTGAGAATTAGACACAATTGAAAGAAAATGATGATGATGATGATGATGATGACAATAATAATAATAATAATAATAATAATAATAATAATAATAATAATAATAATAATAATAATAATACTTTACAGCCTATAGGTTGGAAGAGAAGGCTTCCTCGGGTCATCTGAAAAGGGCTTTTCTAGAACATATGTATGCATTGGTTGAGAAAATGTGAATGATTTTTAAACCTCACCTGAATTATATTTTGCTGGAAATTTAGATAAAACAAAGATAGTTTCAAATATAAATATAGTATAAAAGTTATATAAAAGCTCAATCTGAATATTATACTACTGCTGTGATTATAGAGTACATAGAGGTAAAGGACCCTCCATAATATCTGTGCACCCCTAGCAAACGAGACAACAGCAGAAATCCTTGCTGCATTTAAAACTTACTCTGAATTGTTTAGCAATTCCAGTTTTACTCTTTTCCTGACAATGAGGCATAGCCTTTTTTTTTTTTTTTGTCTCAGTGCTCAATTTATCAGAGCATTGGGAATTTGGAGCCACTATAGATCTAATCCTTAGAGGCAAAATTATCTCCAGCACCTTAAATTTTCCTTTCCCTCTTTCCCTTCTAAGGCTTCTGCACAGCATCTCTTTCTCTCTTTCCACTGAGTAAACCCATTGGTTCAAGGTCTGTAGCCATCCTTATGAGTTGGGTTAATTAATATTATAAAATAAATGATACTCTTTTTGTATTTATTATAATACATTAAACAATTAAGTGTATCTTTGCATATCATGCAGTTTTGACATAACATGATTTTTTTTTGTTTTTTGAGGAAACAAGGAGGCAATTTTCAAATCCATTAATGTTAGCAGATAAGACAGATCAGAAGCTGACGGGCCGTCATGTTACATAATAACATCAATTTATGTTTTAATTGTGATATTTTATTGACAGGGCAGTCAGAAACCTTAATTTTCTTTGTTCAAGTGCTTTTTTGTTGTTCTTTTTGACCTCTAAAAATATGCCTGTGACTCGGCTATGGCTCAAGCCTTCTCTTCTGTCCTATGGACTGTAAAGATGGTATGATGGTATTTCAGTAACATTTACTCCCATTTAAAAAAAAGAAAAACACAGAAAGTGGGAGACTTTTCCTCGTGAATCTGTTCATTCACCTTTGTTAGTTAAAAAAAATCATGGCAAATTCATGTTTATGAAAGAGGAAGATCTTCACCTAGTCCTGGTGATCACACAATGAGTTGGTGTTAGATTTCCAAAGCTTTTTACATTATTCAAGACAGTTAATCTGTTAATCAATGTTGCTCACTTTATACCTAAATTAAAATAAATAATATACAGTATATTATGTTCCTGTAATGAAATTGTGGCTTAATATCATATAATGCTTCTAGTATTCAAAGGACTTCTTTGACATCAGCACGGCTGTTCTTACAATAGCCATCTAAATCAGGGGTCTTCAGGCTGGCTGAGGAATTCTGGGAGTTGAAGTACACAAGTCATAAAAGGGCCAAGTTTGAAGACCTCTGATCTAAATTAAGCAGCTATCTAATATCTCTGTCTTAATCTCTCTCTTTTCCCAAACATATATGCTATCATAAAGATAGAGAGTGATGCAGCCTCCCAGATAATAACACATTGTCCTAGCCATGGTGAGACACAGATGACATCTGCTTCTGAACCTCTATGCATGAAGTGTTGGAGATGTCAATTTTATGCCACTAAAAATCCCAGAAATCAGTGTCCACAAGGGAAAGATTTTTCTTTCCCCTATCTACAGAACATAGCGATATGAATACAAATAGATGAATTTTCTTTGACCATATTCATTCTGTCACAAGTAATCACAGGTCAGATGACTTGCCAGTTTAGTGATTACTCAAGCATTAAAATGGTGCATTCTCAGGCTGTTCTACTTCAGGTCCAATTATTGCCTACCTGTTCAAACATGATCAGAACTAGAGAACAGAAGTGACATCAGAAAATTCCATACATGCAGGTGCTAAGTTGTGGTTCAGGTGAGGAGGGGGAAGGCATTCTTGGTTAATGTTTTGGTCAATTTCTAAGATACAAGACAAAATAGTGCATGCTCTCTTCATAGTTTGAGATTTGAATCTTACCTCTGTGTTACCATGGCTCTGTCCTCTAAGAACAAGCTATGTCTCACAGACCGAGAAAGCATGTGCTTCTCATGGGGCCAATTGGTTTTTCCAATAAATGGTGGTAATAGCTGGTAATAAAATTATTAGCACTAAAAAAAGCATTAGTTTTTCAAGTGACTAGCATGGAAATAGATGCATTGATTTGATTGGTTCCAGTGACCACCATTTTGATTCCATCACAAAATCTCTGGGCTTTAAGGTAGCATTACTAGGTAATCCTATTTCAGGCAGATACAGAGTTGATGAAGTATCCCTACACGGGAGTATGTGACTTGCTTTGCTATTGAGCCAAAGACTAGAGAGGATTTTCTTGAAAAATTAAAATTATTAAAATTTCCAACTGTAGGGGATCTTTTTTCTATTTTCCTGCCCTTGATACATGCCAGTGCCATGTCGCTTAAGAATGAACTGAAATTTTGATATTCTCAAACAGTTAAAATGGAAAAATCATCAATCCACCACATACGTTAAACCAAAGTTTCGGTTACTTCCTAGGAGACTTGGCACCACATGAAATCATGGATAGAAAAATAGCAAGATCCTCTTGTCTAAGTGTCACCTACTAATACTTTAATTTGACAACATTGTAATAGTGGTGATGAAAAAATGTTTTCATAGTATTTTGCTTGCTTGGCTGCACAGTACTGCCATTGCAATGTTAATGTGAGCAGTGATTTTGTATCTATTGGAAGAGAAGCCACAACTCTGAAAATAATTGTCTCCCCGGGGCATTTTAGGTCTCCCACTAAATGCTTTATAAGACCAGTAGCTTGTCAGAGAAGTTATTAACGTTCATGAAAGTTTGGAACAGAGGAAGGAAAGTGAAAGCAGCACTTCAGCTTTGGTAAAAGGGGTTTGACTGAGATATCAGTTGGCCCCCCTCACTGGAAGATATTAAAGAGGATTTGCATTTTCAGTGACTAATTTTTTGATTGAAGACTCTAGAAAGTAATTTGGTGTTCACTGCCAATAATAAGATTCATACTGAATATTGAGAAAGAAAACAAGTAACTAATCTTACACAGAGGTAGCATTTCCACTCTTTGCTTTTAATTTCTGCCTCCTGTTCTAATTGTATGAAATTTAGATTTTTGTTTCCAAAAAATATAGAAGGTGGTACCTGAATTGATTACTTCTAGGTGGGTAGTATCCTAGGCCCCAAATTTGGCTTGTAAAACAGCATGAATTTTGAACATGTGCCTCCTGGAGATCAGTAGTAGGTTAACTGAAGATTATATATAGTGTTAGAAAATTGTTAGCTGGGAGCTTTGATGGACAGCTATGGAATGGCAGCAAACGTCTCAAAAATAGAATTGTGGGCACTACCCCATGGGGAGGAGGATGTGATGGAACTTGGGCAATATCTTGGCTTATGACTAATCCACACTACCAGATTGCCATGTTGTTAAGTACAGACCAACATTTTCAGAAGGCAGGAAGGGATGTCATTACCCTGCATTCACCCTTTGATCATTAGTGACCGTGACTTCTGAGTGCATTTTCCTGCTTCACTTCCAAAATAGTGTTTTTCTACTTCTCTCACTTCAACTGCTGCTGTCTATTTTACCTGCTTTATTTTGATTTCTTCTAGGCAGCCACTGAATTTTGGCTATATGCGAGAGATGAGAATGTCCCCCTCACTGCATTTTTCCCTGATTTTCCTGAGTAACCTTTGCTGCAAATGCTATTCTAGTATGTCTTTCTTACTAGCATAATAGTTATAATACTTGTCTTACATACAGATTATCCCCAGATTGAAACATAGCATGTTTTTTTAATTAATATTTTTTTTCTTTCCTTGAGCTACCTACTTCTCTGTTGGAAGGTTTTTTCTCTTTTAATAAGTCTATCCATGTATAATTTAATGTTGTTGTTGTTATTGTAGTTATGCTTGAGTCAAACCAGCATGAGAATAGGACTGGAACAACATACCGTATTTTTCCATGTATAAGACACTATTTTTTTTTCCTGCAAACCCCCTGTTCAAAAATCAGGTGTGTTTTATACAAGTGCAGCGTATTATACACAGAAAAATAATGCTAATCTCCACAGCCTGGGGCATGCCTGTGTGGGTTGCCATGCCACCTGGTACAGGTGTCAAGCCCTTTTGGGCTTGCCACTAATGGGAGGGGGAGGGGCAAGATCATTGGCCAGCCAAACTTCTGGATTTGCCAGCTCAGCTGTTTGGCGCTCCGCGCTCCGCCAAACAGCTGATTGGCATGGAGAAACTCGCAGAGTGTCTTATACAAGGGTGCATCTTATAGACAGAAAAATAGGTATGCAGTGTAGATTTGCTCTTTAGAGTATGACTTTCTCCCTAAAATTGTTCTTTCTTGTTTACTCTTCATCTTCAACCACAACTAGAACTGATTCTTCAGCCAAAAGCTATTTTCAAGCAAGCTTGCCTCTTTAAAGTACCTTATTCTGTTTTTTAATGAACAATAAGTATCACCAATCCTCATAATGCTTCTTTTTTTTTGAAAATATTTTATTGATTTTTTAATTTTCAATCAAAAGTACTCAGAACACACTGTAGTGTTTGGGTAATCAGACATTCCAAAGTAAAAACATAAATAAACAACTCAACTCAGTACATTCACTGTCTCCTCTCTATTTCCCTCAAATAACATAATACGTTTAAAATATTCCATTTCTAAATTAAATTTCTATTACTACTAAACCTGTTTCAAAACTTTATCAGTTTACAATTACCAAAATCAAATTTAACTTTAAATCAACAAGTTATCAATTCAGGTATCCCTTCCAGATATACTCTAGTTCTTAATTTCTCTCATCCCTCCTTTTATCACCAGTCTCATTTATTTCTTCTTCCATTACATAATAGCTATCTTAGTTAAAAAATAATGTTAAACCTTAATTCACTTCAATTCATTACAGAAACTTCAAATTTCATCCAAATGATTGTCATACCTTATCACATCTATGTTATTGTACAAAAAATAATCTAAGTTAAAACACTCCATTGATTATTAAAACGATCCCAATCTAAAAAATCAACATTTTTTTCAATTCCAATACCTAATTTTCATCAAAATAAATCTGTTATTCCAAAAAGTATTCTTAATCTATTTAAAATATCTTTTCTAAAGAACACCCTCATATATATATGTTTATATTTTTTCTTGCTTCTAACTCTAAATCATAATCCTTAAAACACCATAAATCAAACATTGCCTTTAAATCCATTACAGAATTTTAAATTTCTCTTTTCAGTCTAATTCTGGCTTTTTTCCTGTGCCAAGAAGGTTTCCATAGGGACTCTTCCCTTTCTGCCAGTAGATCTGTCTTTGTTGCTTGCAGTAGCCTTTGAAATAATAGCAATCCCATCCTCTGCATTAGACGTCTATTTCTCTCCTCCTTGAAGGGTCATTGCTTTGTAGTTTGAAGTCTCAGTCTTTGCTTCTTCAGTTCCTCTAAGTTGCAGATGGAAGGTTTGTAAGCTAGAATAAGTTCCTCTTTTATCTCTGTTAATTCGTCTTCTAGTAAGTTGATTTATACCATAGTCAGATGTAGCCTGGACATCCATTTGAGCATTTGAAGTGAAATTTCTGGATCTTAGTTCTGTAGTAAACTTTTTCATTGTAGCACATATTTCTGCAGTAGCCTCATAGATCTTTTCCAATATAAGTGTACAGTTTAATTGTGACTGAGGTTTCTCCATTTTGATAGTAATTAAAAAGAGTCTCTTTTTTCTTTTCTTTCTTTTTTTTGTGGAGGATGTATTTAATGTAATTTAGACAATATCCACCCCCACAGTTCCCACAGCTGCCCAGCTTATCTTTTCTCTTCAAAAGTGTTTTGAAGGTCAGATCTGTTCTATCTTCACACTAAGTAACCAGATGTTGCAGTTTTAAATTTTTGCCACTAGATGTCCTCAGTAAATTAAAAAAGGTCTTTTCCAGAAACCATTTCCTTTCCTCCCTCTTTTAAAGTATAATGTGACAAAGAAATAATCTTCCAGTATAGGATAATAATACAGTTCTTAGCAAGAAAAGAAAAGAATTTTTTTCCTGTACCCCAAAAAATATAAAAGTAAAATATAGTCTTTAAAATTTTGTTCTATTTTTATAGAATGCCTTTCTTCCCAAAGAATGTAAAAGCCGCCTTTTCAAGCCAGGGAAATAATTCCAACAAGGCTCTTTCAGGTACAAAAAACAGAATAGAATAGAGAGAATAGCAAAGCAAAGTCTCACCCAGATTCACCATGGGGGTTCTTACAGCTTAGATGTTCTTTGACTTGCGGTTTGAAGCAGCAGGGTGATCGGCCATTTTACTGGCCGATCTTCTTCTCCATCGGCCCTCAGAGATAGCTCAGACCAATAAAGGAGCTGCCGCTCCTCAGCAGTCGAGCAGAGCCTCCTCGACAGAAGTCTTACCCTCCAGGGAAACTTTGGACCCGCATAAGGGCCTGCCAGCGGAGGGAAAGCTAGCCGACGAGGAGACAAGTCTCCCCGTGAGACTAGAGACGCCGCGAACCGGAACCAGAAGTCCTCATAATGCTTCTTGATGTCAATGGGCTTGGGTTTGAACAGCATTTCATCCACAGATCTTGTAATAATTACAGTAAAGAATAATTGAAATCAGTGGTGGTTCAGTGGAAAATGTTATGGTTTGCATTTGGAAGATCACGCTTAAGGTTCAGGTATAACATCTCCAAGAAGGAACAATGTTTCAGCAAACTGCTAAAAGGCAATGTTGAAAACACCATATTAGTATGGCTGTTTAGAAGGCACATTCCTTATGCTATTATTACAATCAAACTCACTCCATTTGAATAACTGATTGGAACCATGAGAAAGAGTCATCCCCCCCAAAAAATAAAAGATTAGTGGTGGAGATTGTTCAGAGACAGTTACAGGTAGCCTAATGCTATCCCAGTTGGTATCCTTCAACCTCTGAAAGCAACCAAGCAAATAAATAAAATGAACTAGACTGTACTCAGCATTGGCATGAAATGCAGACCACTGGTCTTCCATTGGAGAGAGAAATCCATATACATAGTGAAGGAAGAGTAGAGTTTCTGTGACTGTCACAATGCTTAAGTGGCTCCCTATACACAGTTCAGGGTCCTTGCAATTTCAGGGAATTAAGATTGGGAGGCCTACAGTTAGTTTAGATGACAAACACCTTCCTTCCCTCTCTTTTCTCTGAGATGAGCTGATGCCATTTTAGTTTTCTTCCGAACTTTGGTCTCCCTTGAGTTAACTCTTAGTTTGGCTTTCTTGCTCTGCTACACATTTTAACATTTCCTGCTTGTGAATTCATTTAAATTTTCCTCAGATCAGTCTCTTAAGCAAGGAGGAGCTGCTGCAACAGATAAATCATAAAAGCATATGAGCTCTTTAATGAAACCACTACTTCTCATATTTACTTTTCCATCCATGTTTTTCCTGCTCCTTCACACAAGTCCATATTATCCATTCGACCATTTACCCACAGGTACACAGATTGCTTTGATAAAATTAAAATATTCAAAAGACAACAACAGTAATAATAATAATAATAATAATAATAATAATAATAATAATAATAATAATAATAGTGATAGGCTCCTTGGGTGCAATCCCAAAACAACTGGAGCACCACTTGAACACCATTGGCATTGACAAATTTGCTATTAGTCAATTGCAAAAGGCGGCCTTACTAGGAACTGCTTCGATCCTGCGACGATATCTGTAATACCATCAAACATCCACATCTGCCTACCCCAGGTCCTGGGTAAGGACTCGATAGGTAGACAAAATGCCAAATCCAGTCTGAACATCTGGCTGACTGTGCAGTGATCCAAAATAATAATAATACAACTCAGGCTTGATAAATAGCACACTTGTTACCAAAGCCTTTATTTAGTGTGAATATTCATCTTCGCATTAGTGCTGGATGAATTCCCTCTAGTACAGTGCTGAGAAATCTTCAGATTGCAACTATTTCTTTGCCATAACTTTATTGTGGAAATAATTGTGCATGAACCTTGATTCCTCTTGTGATTCCTACCTACTGAGCAGCATTCATAAATATGTATTTCATGACTAATTCTTAAAGAGATTAATATTTATTTATTTACAACATTTATGAGCCAGCCCATCCCCCAGATTTCTCTGGTTAGTTGAGAAATCCCAGAGAGTTAAATTTAACCATACCATTTAAAATAAAAGAAAATACAAATTGCAGCATAAATGCCTTAAGGAGCAGAGAAATTTACAACATTGCCAAGTGTGATAATCTTACTTTAAATATTTTTACAAGTAGTAAAAAGCCTACAGAAAATAATAATATCCCCCAGTGATTTGGATGACTCTCACCCTGATCATGTTCAGGAAGCTATTAAAGATCTGGCTATTTTCTAAAGCTCTAGGGCAGAATGAAAACTGGGTGGTGGGGTGGATTATTTTTTTTGGGGGGGGGTGTTTGTTTTTTGATTATATATTGTTTTGGGAGCATTTGGATTTTTTTTCCCTTTTTTGTAGTTTTTTTTAAATTTACTTTGTAATTGTAAGCCACCCAGACCTGTTGGGAAACAAGCGTCCTATGCCTTGTACAAGCAAATGAATAGACAAATAAACAGACACTAACTTTAATAAGCCAAAAATGAAAACATAGTAGACTTTAAGATTTGTGATTACAGATAGTCCATGACAAAACTGTATGAATGAAGAAAGAAAGAAAGAAAGAAAGAAAGAAAGAAAGAAAGAAAGAAAGAGGGGGGAAGGAAGGAAGGAAGGAAGGAAGGAAGGAAGGAAGGAAGGAAGGAAGGAAGGAAGGAAGGAAGGAAGACCAAATAGTGAACTGAGGAGACAAAATGGGAATGAGATATTTCTCTTGCATTTTCTTCATTCTAAATTTTTAAATATTTCAGAAGTATATTCACAATGCTGGGCATTTCTTCTAATGTAAAGGAACAAGGAGCAAGAAATACTGCTACAGACTAGCACTAATTACAGCAGCCATGAAGATCTTGGAAAAGATATTCAAATGCCATGATTTGTCTATACCTACCAAGATCAGAACTATGCAAACCATGGTCTTCTTATGACACTCGATGGAAGCAAAAATTGGACTTTGAAGAAATAGGATAGGAGGAATATTGACACTTTGGAACTTTGCTGCTGGAGAAGACACCTGAGAAAGGCCTGGAGAATAAAACATGAAGAATGGTTTCAGGATTTGGGAATGGCCAGTCTAGAGAAAAGAAGGACTGGGGGGGGGGGGGACTAGCAGTATTCCAATATTTGAGAGGCTGCCACAAGGAGGAGGGATCAATTTATTTTCCAAAGCACCAAAAGGCAAGACAAGAAACAACAGATGGAAACTAATCAAGGAGAGAAGCAACTTGGAATTAAGGAGAATTTTCCTAACAATAAGGACAACTAACCAGTGGAATTGCTTGCCTTCAGACATTATGGGTGCTTCATCACTTGAGGTTTTTAAGAAGAGACTGGATAACCACTTATCTGAAATGATATAGGGTCTCCTGCTTGAGCAGGGGGCTGGACTAGAAGACCTCCAAGGTCCCTTCCAGCTCTATTTTGATTGAATGTGTAGAGAGTCATGAGAAAAAACAAATAGATTATTAAACAAATCAACCCAGGGTTCTCATTCAAGATACAAGTAATGATGCTATTCTCCTTCAGACACATTATATGAAGGCCTAACTCTCTGGAAAAGACTCTAATGGTAGGAAAGGTGGAAGGAAAGAGAAGAAGAGGACAACCAGCAACAAGATGGATGGTCTCAGTTACAGTGGTGATGAAGGAGCCATTGCAAAAGCAAAAGGACAGGTCTGGGGGTGGATCATCATGGAGAAAAATCTATCTATTTGGTTGTAAAGAGCTGATAATAATTTAATGGCACATAGTCAATCAATCAGTTAAATTGCATATTGTATAGCTTTTTCTCCAAATATACAAATTGTTGCAGCATTCATCTAATACGTACATTTTCTGGAAATATTTATTTATTTATTTATTTATTTATTTATTTATTTATTTATTTATGAGACTTATATACCGCTTTAAGTGCAAGCACTCTCTAAGCGGTGTACACCAGTAAGCAATGTATATATATATATTACATTGCCCCCAACAATCTGGGTCCTCATTTTACCTACCTCGGAAGGATGGAAGGCTGAGTCAACCTTGAGCCGGTGAGATTTGAACTGCTGACCTGCTGAACACAGTCAGCTAAAGTGGCCTGCAGTACTGCACTCTAACTGCTGCGCCACCTGGGCTCTTGCATTTGGATCCATTTTCCCCTCTAATATACACATTTCTGTATGGGGTGCAATAGCTCAATGATTAAACATGCTGAGCTCGTCAGCTGGAGAGCTGATAGCCAGGTTTTGAGACCCGAGCTCTGTGCAGTGGGGTGAACACCCACTACTTACCCCACCTCCTGCCCACCTAGCAATTTGAAAGCATGTAAATACAAGTAGATTAATAGGCATCACTTCAGTGGGAAAGTAACAGTGTTCTCTGCACCTTTGCATATAACTACGCTGGCCATATGACCACAGAAATTCTGGCTTCCTCAGCTGAAAGACAGGAATGAGCACCATCTAACGTTGGTTTTTTTTTAAAAAAACATACAAAAACCTCCAGAACTGACTCTTTCCAGAAGCGCAATGATTATTTTAAAAAATGGTTCAAATGTATCTTGCTCTTTCATAGAGAATGCACAGCATTCTGTCCGTTGGTTGTTTTGATGGCACAAGATTTAGTAGGGCAGCAGCTGTTTTTGTGGTTTGTGAAGTTATTTGCAGGAATATTTTGCAACCCTGGTACTGTAAGTGTTATTTACTGATCTTTTCAGAATGACATCTACAAAGATTCTCTATGGTTGGTCATTAATTTATCTAGCTTTATTAATACACAATGTATGCTTGTGCTGTTTACTCCATGCATTTGGATCTGTGTTTTGCATTGGAAATATTGTAGGTATGCTGTGATCAGAATTTCTCCACATGCTTTGTATTAATAGATAGAAAGTGGTTTCAAGCCAGCTGAAATTAATTGTGACTTTGACATACAGTAGGTCTCACAATCAGCACATAACCATAATAAACAAGGGCCTGGACCACACCACTTCTGAATATAAATGAGAATGTGCTTTAGAAGTACACTGCACTCTCACAACATCTATAAATGAACTCTTCTCCCTTCCCACCAATCCTTAATGCAATGTTTAAAATTCAAGTTCTTCTTTAGACATGGAATCTGAATGTGTTTTAAGGACATGCCATTTCCTTCAGCCCAACCTACCCCACTGAGTTGTTCTTGTGGGCATGATCTTGAGCTCTTGCAGGAGAAATGGAATAGACATCTAATGAACATATAAATAATATTACAACAGACTGATCTACCCCAGTGATTGATTACATCCAGGTGGAAATTCTATCCATGGTTCCCTCAGAATAAGGGAATGTTTTGCCTCTTTTGTAGCGAACAGTTTCAGCTGGCAGAAAAGAATAACATTATCACTTAGCTTTATTATTGTATTATTTTGAATCATAGAAGCTTTCTGATGATAATTAATTACATTTTTTTTAAAAAAAATACAAAATGGAAGTGTGTCACTGTCTACAAGGCAAGAAAAATAAAATATTCCCTAAAGGAACCTCAGGGCATTGAAATGGGGATATGTGTTTCAAAACTGATACAAGAATACTCAAAGCATTAACCATTTTAAGAGACAGAAGGAGAAATGTGTTTCTGTTTGGCCCACTGACAAAAGACTTTGCAGAACCAACTTCTTTATTTTTGTTGTTGTTGTTGTTGAAGTCAGTGTGGACTCTTGGCAACTCAACCAGTCCCTGTGGTTTTCTCGACACGTGGTTTATCCTTGCCTTCTTCCTAAACAGAGAGAGGGAGAAAGAGAGAGAGGGAGAGATTGGCTCAAAGACAGCCAGTTACCTTTTTTTTATTGAAGAGTTTTATAAAAGTTATAATATAAACCCCAAAACCAACCCACCTTAAACCCCCCTCTCCCTCCCCCACTTCCCAGAGCTTAATACAGGGTTACAATTATAATAACCATAATCTAACTAACATTAACCAACTATATCAATAACCAAGTTCATAATGCTTCTAATGTAAAATTGTATAAAAATAATTATGAGGCAGTATGATTTAAAGTGCAAAAGGACTTAAACAATTGGAAAAAATTACAATTATCCTTGGGGAAAATTTCAGCTGTTAAAATGAATGTTCTACCAAAGTTTCTTTTCTTGTTTCAAATGATACCTATTTTGAAAAAAGATACCAATTTGGATGAATGGCAGAAGGGTATTAATACATTTATTTGGGTTTTTAAATCCCATATTTTAAGAAGTGCTTTATTGCATGTCTGGAAAAAGTATTATTATAAGTTAAATTATAAAATACCAATCTGGGGGGATCCCTGGGCACGCGATAGAGGGGGTATCTATGGGTATGAATTTGGATAGGATTTCTTATAAGGTATTACTTAGATTGATAGGGAATGATTTGCATTTAAAATCGTTAGCTGAGTTAAAGCAAGGAAATATTGTACAGTCTTGGTTTCAGTATATTCAATTGTTGGTTAGGTGGAAGTTAGATCAAAAGGTTGGTATTACATTAATGGAGGAGAATTTGGTAAAACAGATTAAAGATCAAAATCGAGCGCATATAAAGAGAATTTATAATGCTTTAATAGAATTGGATTCAGAAATGGAATTAGTTAAAGATTATATGGTAAAGTGGGCCCAATATATTCAAGAACTGATTTCACTGGATATATGGGAGGTAATTTGGGTTAGAAATGTAAAATTTACTCAGGCCCAAAATTTAAGAGAAAATTTTTACAAAATGTTTTATAGATGGCATCTGGATCCTAAAAAGTTGTCTTGTATGTATCCTAATTTACAGCCCAAATGTTGGAGATGTGGTAGTTTAGAGGCTACTTATTTTCATATCTGGTGGACTTGTAAAAAATATAAAAGCTTTTTGGATTAAGATTTGGTGGAACATTCAAAAGATTTTTAAGAGAAAGATAAAGTTTACTCCACAATTATTTTTACTGGGTGTTATTACAGATTGTGATACTAAAGAAACCAATTTGATGTTGAATTTGATAACAGCTGCAAGGTTATTGGTAGGGCAATATTGGAAGAAGAATTGCTTGCCTACTATAGAAGAATGGACGCTTAAAGTGTCAAACTTAGCAGAAATGGCTAAGATTTCTGCTTATTTGAAGGATCATTCACAAGAAAGATACATTTCGGTTTGGAGAAGATGGATAGATTATATTCAGAATAAATATGGGACTAAAAAGTTCCACTTAGTTTATGAATAAATCTTAGAGTATTATTAATAGTTTGTTATAGTGGAATATTATTATTATTTTTAGTTTTAGTATTGTTTAACAATTTGGATATTGTATTGTTTAATACTTAGTTTAATAATTAGGATATTATGTTTGTTTATGTTTTTATTATTATTATGTTTACTTTTAATTTGTTTATATTTATGCTAAAGGGGAGTTAAAGCCAGTTACCTTTTTGTCTAAATCAAGACTAGAAATCACATCATCCTAGCTTCTAGCCTGGTGCATTATCCACTACACCAAACTGGCTCTCACAAATTATCTACTAGTTAAAAGACTGTTTCTTAATCACCATTCATTATGGTTTAGATAGAGGTATTATTTAGGAATAAACCAGAGTGACCATCTCAATCAGTAGGCAGACAAAATACCCCAGCCTTAAATCATATAGAGCTTTAAAAATCAATCCAGCTTTGAACTGAGCTCACAGTATAGTGGGAATTAATAAAAGAATCTTAGTAGTGGCTTAATATGTCACAGTTCCTGAATTGACATCAAGCAGTTGAATACATAAAGATCATTGCAGTACAAGGTTCACCTTTGGGTGAACTGTTATCCCTGAACTGTTGCTAATAATCTGAAATCTGAAGAAGGTCCACCAGGACTGAGCAGAGATTAAAATCCAATATGAGATGTACTTCTGGCCAATGATGGGATTCAGCTGGTTCACACTACTTCGGCAGAACTGGTAGCTAATTTTTTGTTGCCCAGGCCTAGAACAGACTTCTGGAAGTGGCATCCACACAGAGAACCAGTTTTTCACATATTTGAATCCCACCACTGCTTCTGGCTAATCAAAATCCAACAGGTGCCTGTCTCCCACCTTGATTATGCAAATCCATGAACCTTGCCCCTTTGATATCTAGGAAGACGATTGGACTACACTTGAAACCTTTTTTTTTCTTGGCCAAACATTAATATTTCATCCTGATTCAGTTCCACTAAATTAACTGCAGCAGTTACAAGTGTGCAGGAAATGCATTGCAGTGTACTTCTAAAGCAAATTCTCATAAATGTTATCCGGAATACTCGGCAGTGAAAAGTCACATTTATAAGCTACCAGAGTAAACAATTGGTTAATTGGGGCATAACAATCTAGATGGTGATGATAATGGGCAGGAATTATCCTCTTGTGGACATTTTGGGACCCTTTCTCATCAAGAGATGATTGGGAAGGGGGTAGGAAACAAGTTGCATGTAATACAGCATTATGAATAAAATAAATCTACATTTTTTTCCATTCAGCACCGTGTTATGCAGTCTTGTCTTACCTGGAAAGGACAAGCAGGGGAAAACAAATGATCAAAACAATAAAAATAAATTCTTATTTTAGGAGGTTAAAATGCATAAAGACAACAATAACATGATTAGACCTGATTCTGTCCTCCCAATAACTGTTGTTTAGCTGTACAGCAAAGTCATCAGTGAACATGGTTGGTTTGTGCTGGTGGAAAAAAAAAGAGTTTGAATTATGAACAATCCTGGGAATATTTCATAAAATTTTATTGACCTATTTGGACTAACAGAGCAAATATAAGCTTCCTACCTGAGGTAACATCCATTTGCTGAGGCTTTACCATCGGGACACGGACCTATTATTCTTTTCTGTATCACTCACTACCACCTTACCAACCAAGTAATTAGACTTCCAGTGTGTTTTATTCAAGTCACAGTTGAAAAAGCGATGAGGGGGAAGGTGGGAGTTGTTGAAAAGCAATCTCATTTAAAGAGTGAAAAGCATATTTTAGCTTTCAACTCTATCTTTGTTTAGCTGGTTTTGTTATATGGATGCTAGCAGGTAAGCCAACCTAATTAGAGTAGAATTCATTTCTTAGGGCTTTGACTCACCACAAGAGGGAGGGAGAAACTGGTAAGGTCTGAAGTGAATGGCCAAGGAAAGGAAAGGAAGTCAACAAAAACAAAATTTAAAGGCCTCCTGTTCTTTTGTGGCAGCCACTACATAAAATGGTAAAAGGCAGTATGTTTTCTCCCAAGTAGATTATAGCTCAAAATGATAAGTGAAATTGGGTAATAAATGAAGCAGCTAGTGTAATGTATGTAATATCCTACTATGAGTAATACACTGCAGTAGTATCTTGAAGCTTGGCATTCCTCTCAGAATATGTTCCAAAATACAATTTTCCTCCCTGTGCCTCTGTTAACAAAAGAGCACAACCTCAGCTGATGGCATGTCAAGCAGATGATTATTTGGGCACAAATAAACAAAAACATGGATCCAATGGAAACTTTTCCTGGTATGTCTACATAACAATCTATATTATCTAGATCTATAATTTCATTAACATTTTGAGGAACAAAAATAAAAACTATCAAGAACTAATATTTAGAATAAAGAGAAAGATAAAGGGGAAAAAGGCTAAAAGTGGAAAAAAAAGAAAAAGAAAGAAAGAAAGAAAGAAAAGAAAAGAAAAAAGGAAGGAAGGAAGGAAGGAAGGAAGGAAGGAAGGAAGGAAGGAAAGAAGGAAGGAAGGAAGGAAGGAAGGAAGGAAGGAAGGAAGGAAGGAAGGAAGGAAGGAAGGAAGGAAAGAGAAAGAAAGAATTTCTGACTTTTACAATGGCTATAAATATAAATGTAAATTAACCTGTTACTCTATTGTTATAGTATGACTTACATTTTTTTTGCAATCTAGTCCTAATAATCAAAATCTTATATCATAATTTCATATATATTTTTGCCAATAGGGAGTCTTAAGCATTACATTTAGCCAATATCTTGTCTTTAATCAAAGCTCTCAGTTTGGTCATCTCACAAGTTCCATCATCTTCTCCATTCATTCCTCCATTGTGGGCAATGTTCAATCTTTCCACTTTTGTGCATATAATAAACTTGCTTCAGTTTTCATATATAAAGTAAAAAGGAAGTTCTAGTTAAACTGTTTGTCTATCAGTTCCAAAAGAAAATCCCAAAACAATCCAAAAGCCTTTTGTTTCTCAGCAACATTCATTTTTTTTTCATCCAGACTAAGTAACAAGCTTTCAAATCAGGTATTCTCAATCCTCTTCCTCCATTTACATTTTGTAACACCTTATATTGAACTCATTCTACCCCCCCACCCCTGCCACATAAATTAAGACCATGGAATCATAGTAGGGACCTTGAAGGT
The DNA here is from genome assembly GCF_016545835.1 of Crotalus tigris. Lineage (NCBI taxonomy): Eukaryota > Metazoa > Chordata > Lepidosauria > Squamata > Viperidae > Crotalus > Crotalus tigris. The sequence continues at coordinate 1,814,135 of NW_024100518.1, read as the reverse complement.
CTTCTAGTCTAATCCCTTGCCTAAGACAGGAGTCCTTATGCCATCGTGGACAAATAGTTGTCCATTTTTTTCTTGAAAATCTTCAGTGACACAGTATCCACAAGTCCTGAAGGCAAGCTGTTCCATTGATTAATTACTCTCACTGTCAGGAAATTCCTCCTTATTTCCAGGTTGAATTTCCCTCTGAGTAGTTTCTACCCATTGCCTCTTGTCCTGGTCTCAGGTACTATGCAAAATAAATCAATGCCCTCTTTCCTGTGACAGCCCTTCAAGTATTGAAAGACTGTTATCATATCTCTCAAGAGCCTTCTCTTCATTAGGCTAAACATGCCTAGTTCCCTTAGACATTCATGGGATGATTTAGCCTCCAGACTACTTATCATCTCAATTCTTTAATTGGTACATCAAATGTCAAAACAGATATTGCCTGAAATAAAAATAACATTCTAGGTGAAATACCCATCTTAATCACAGAAATTCCCCAATAATGACAATTGTGCTCGCTCTCATTTTAACATATCTTTTTTTATCTTCATTCCAAGGGGTAACATAATTATTTTGAAATAATGTTCAATTCATATTTGTCATATTAACATCAAGATATTGTATCTTCTTCTTGATCTTAACATTTATTTTATTCATTAATTTGTAATATTTTCATCAGAGTTTTCAGGAATAGTTCTTAATCTAAGACAAAATTCTTTCAGTTCCAATAAAGCCAAATTATCCAGCTGTCGCCCCAAAACCTCTCTTGCCAACATCAGCCAAGCAGGTTGGCCAGAACACTAGCACCTGACTCTGCTAAAAGTTCTTAAATAATTCTTAAGAATTCTCAGACCAATAAAATTGGTAGTCAGTCACTTGCTTTACTCATTCATTCATTCATTCTGCTGGGGGCAGTAGAGGAGGTAAATTAAAAGTTTATTTGACACTTAAGATAAGAAAATCCTACATATCCAAAAGGAATATCGTAAATGACCTCCAGGACACTATTCTTTTCATATTGATTGGTTTATAGTAATTGTATGTTGTATTTTACTCAAGATTGTAAACAGAATAAATATACAATCATAGAACATAGAATAATAGAGTTGGAAGAGACCTTGAGGGTCTTCTAGTCCAATCCCCTGCCTGAGTAGGAGACCCTGTACCATTTCAAATAAATGGTTGTCCAGTCTCTTTTTGAAAGCCTCCAGTGATACAGCACCCACAACTTCTGAAGGCAAGCTGTTCCGTTGGTTGATTGTTGACTATTAGGAAATTTCTCTTTATTTCTAGGTTGCTCCTCTTCTTGGTTAGTTTCCATCCATTGCTTCTTGGCTTGCCTTTTGGTGCTGTGGAAAATAGTTGGATCCTCTTTGTAGGATCCCCTCAAATGTTGAAAATCTGCTATCATGTCACCCCCTAGTCCTTCTCTTCACTAGACAAGACACACCCAATTCCTGCAACCATTCTTTGTATGTTTTATCCTGCAATCAATGTATAATCAATTTGAAAACAGAAGAAGAGTTTCCTATGATTTGCATGAGAGAATGTGCACTACAAAAATTATTTAATGAAACTTTTACAGTTATTATGACTGACAATTCCTTTGTACACACAAAAAACAAACTGTAAAATGCTGATTAAGAGACTATAGTAAATGAAATAAAAGTGTCTTTAGACACATTTTGCTTTTATGCCATTCAGTTTTTTTCTATTCTAATTTTTATTCAGTTCTCCATTTCTATAAAACTATTTCTGTTGGCATATAACACCCATGAATGATTTACTTAACAGTTCTTCCTGGAAGATTACTTTCCTTCTAATGATAATTGCCTAAAATCTTTAGCATGAAACAGTATTTTTGGCAAGAGATGATTGGTAGTAATATATGAAATGACAGTAGTAAAAGTATAAAATAATCTGATGACTATTTGCCTACAGGAAAGTTTTGTTGTGAAGCTTCAATGTTTTTCTCAACCATGACAGATTTACAAACTCAGAAGGGAATTTCCATAGTTTGAAAGCAAAAGTCTCTGTTAAATACTGTAACCGCAAGATGAAATGGCTAGAGAAGTATGAAGCACTTCATCAAGGAATTTCATATTGTCTCCTCACCTTGGCATCGAAAATCATGTTCCCTTTGAGGTTCCATATGATTCAAACAAAGTACAACCACTTTATACAGTCTGAAAGCAAAATTCAGGTTCATTAAGACCCCGTCATCAAAGAGTATCTAAATTTCTTAAGATTATTCCAATATATATTTTAGTAACTTCCATTAAAATGTGCAGTATCATATTCCTGTGGATTCATATTATTGGCTGTTAGAATGAAACCACAGGACTTAGTTTAAGATGATATTTTGAATTAGAAAGAAGGAACATTCATAAAGTTTCAAATATGTCAAAACAGAGAGTACAGCTAGGTGATCAACCTTTTCGGCATACTGTATGTGTGTGTCTAGGTATCTGTGTGTAAAATGCATGTTAAAAAAGTGATGGAGCTTCATTCACCTACTCTTCTGACATCATTGACACTCTTAGCCCAACACACACACACACACACATTCATAGTCTTGCTGGAAGTCCTTTTCTGGTTTAGGACCACAAGAAGTGAAAGAACCTACTTTCCTATGTATTTATACCAAGAGCTAAAATCATTTTCAAATGCCTTTCTCCAACTGCTCTCTCATTGTCCAACAACTAGACTATTCAGTGTATTCAGAAATTACATCAATACCCATTTTATTATGTGCTACTTTGTTACCAAAAATATGCTTTTTCAAAAGGCAACTGGACTTTCTTGATTTTTTCCCCCTTGAAAATGTTTCACTTCTAATCCAAGAAATTTCTTCAATTCTGGCTGAACGGTGAGGAATCAAAGGATTTATATTTCTTAGCAGTCATCTGGTTGTTAGCACTATGAAAATTGGTTGTTAGCTCTCTGAGATTCATTGAGGACACTGGGGGGTTTAACTGTACCCTTATGGACACCTGAATTAGTGCAAATAGGTGTGGAACCTTGTTGGGATTGCTGAAAGGACTGCATTGTAGACTGCAGAAGATGATGTTGTATCTCTTCCCTTCTGATGAGTCACTCTGATTCAGGTGACCCTGAGGATACAGATAAACCCCCAAATGGCCTCAAAATTCAAGGTAAACAACCAATGTAAACATCAATTAACAATAAAGAGATAGATCTGGCTATTCTTCTAAAGAAAGAGCCAGTAGGTTTCAGATGCAAATTGTAGAGTATATTCCACAGCCTGAGCAAGCAGGACAATTATCTTCCACAGCCTGCCAAGTTTAATGGCTGGAGGCATCTTTACTGTCTATCTTGCAGATCTTAATGAAGATCACATTTCAAGACATTTCAGTGTGACTGCACTGTGTAACCAGGGCAAGTATGACTTCCCATATATGAACAGCTTGGAAAGTATTGCAGCTAATACACTAACCATAACTGTGCAAAAGTTAATCTAGCAATTACAGATCTGAACCCTAACAAGTTATAGAGTTGCTTGGTTAGGTCCTCTCCATCCAAAACAGCTTGCCCTCAGCCTGGCTATTTATCCACAGCACCTTCATTTTGTCTGAATTTAACTGCATTTTGTTCTTCTCATGCAGACAAACTATCAAATTTAAGAAACATATATAGATATGATCTGATTTCCTGAAGTTATATAATAAACAATAATAGTGGAGTTGCTTAAATTTGGAATAGCAACCCATTCCAAATCTTTAGATAACCTTTCCTAGTGGTTTCATATACTGCAGATACTAAAGAACAGGGACAAGATATAACATTCATAAAATCAGCCCTAAAGGTTGCACTTCCAGAAAAAGGTGAACTCCTTATTCAGAATGTTTTACCTTTTCCTCTCTTTAAGAACCAAATAAACACATGCAGGTACTAAGTAAGAGTGCTCTTTGACCTAAGTAAAAAAAAATCCAATTACCAGTTGATATAAAGTAAAGGTAAATAGCATTTTATACTGATAGAAGAGAATATTTGTAGCTTGGGGTTGAATTGTGGAGCCCTTGCTGCTCTCTGAGCTTGGTTATTTTCTTGCAGAAGTTTCATTAACCAGCATCATCAGTGCTAGAAGGCAGTGGGTAATGGTACTTGCTTATTAAAGGATACAGCGAAGAGTATTCAAGAATGTTTAGTGGTAAGTTATATAAAAGGTAGATTTTGCTAATTGAAACTTATCCGATGTAGCTGTGCAGACAATATCAGAATACTTAATCTTTGATTATACTTACAGAGCAATTATCTTTAATACCTTAGCAGGGTTTTGCCTTTACTCCCTGTTAGCTCTGGAACACAGAAAAGTTTTATTTAACTAAGGTTTTTTTAGAGGATGGGAGAAGTTTTTAAATAAGCAGATTCAAACTGACCCATCAATGGTAGATCTTGAATGAGCTGATCATATGTCTTCCAGGTGCTTCTTACAGTTCTTCTCTATCATAAGACTGAGCCATAGGAAAATCCACCTGAGAGATGGCTTCAGTTAGGTTTGCCAAGGGAATGACTGAGTACTCCAGGATAGATCCTTTGTTTAAAGGATGGCTCTAACCAAAAGACAGGGGAATCTGGATTCGTGCAATGGCATTCACAGCAAACTGCAGTGGCATGAAGATGCAAGAAAACATCACCATGTAAATATCACAGCTATGCACTTTCTCCTTGCTATCTGGTGCAAGTTCATAGATTAAGCATTTGTTGAATGTCATCACCTGCATTTCAGCATTTGAAGGGATTCCAATAGAAGGCCCTATCTTCTTAGTGATCTTTGCACAAACTGTACGTTTGACCTGGAACCTGTACAGATAACAACATTATTGGCATCAGGAAAAGACATTTTTTTATTCTCTTGAGCCTTTGAATGTTAACTTTCTGTTCATGCTGCAATGGAGTTTTTTAATTAGTCTTCTACTTCAGTTCCTGCTGTCAGAGGCTGTTTTAATTGCTCGTTTAACTTACTGCTTTATTTATGTTTATGCACTTAACTGTTTTTTAGGATTTCTTTTATAATAGCATTTTTACTTTAGACATTTTGATGCTTTTGTTATTTTGAAAGTCATCCAGGCCACCCACCCCCAGGTGGATATTGTTTTGAAGAACACATAGACCTCTTAAATAATAAATAAGTTTCATGGATACAATTAACATGCCTATTTTCAAATTAATGGGCACTGCAGAGAAAGGGCTCCCCGATTTAGGCTGAAACGTGAATGACTATTAGATGGTAGTAAAGAAATATTGGGGTGGAAACCTTTTACTCATTGCTGCCCTCATCTGGATGTCTGGATAACTGTAGTTCAGATCTGTTATGCCTGTCCTGTTTAGGGATGTTCCCCTTCCACACAGGATCAAGAAAATGGTATATAAGGAAAGAGTCTTAAATTCTTTCCCCTGTTGTAATCTCAATAACATTTTCCTCCCAAAGATACTTCTAAATTTATTAGAGAAATTCCTTTTGGTGGAAATAATGCTATGCTGATGCTCATAGTCTATCTTGGAGGGAGAAGTATCTCTACTCTTCATTCTGGATGAGTTAATCTGTTCAGCCATTTTATGTTTGTTTTTCTTAGAAAAAAAATCTTTGCTTTTCTATTTAGAAGCCATCCTTACCAAGGGCTGAAAAGGTCAACTCAGAAAAGTCAAGCCTCGGGAGGAAGGAAATATATTTTCTATGGGAACAAGCAGTTATCAAAACTTTATCACCCTTGTAAGGGAGAAATAGAATCATACCTGAAGCGCTATAGGCAAGCAAGGAAAGGCATGTTAAGGAGAAGGAAGAGGAGGAGAAAAAAGAGGAGATAGGATAGTTTTGCAGAAGAACTTTAGATAGCAGGAAGAAAAGAAACTCATCTGAATGCAAAAAAAATAAAAAAGCAGAACTACAGGACAAGTAAAGTAAAACAAGCTGAAAGAAATTGCTCCAATACTAAATCTCACCCGATAAAGGGAAGCCAAATAATTATACTTAAACTGAGGTGTTTCTCTGAGAATTTTATGGTGAACTGGAAAAATGTGATTTTACATCTCTTTCCTCTCCCTACAAAATATCTCTGTAGCAACTATAAAATTGCTTTTTCAAAAACTGTAGCCAAATCTAAATTTATTTTTGGCTTAACATTGGTCTGATGACTTGATCCTGGTCCCATGCCTAATCATCTCCTTGCTCTACCAAGTAGAAACAATATAGGAGGTATTAAAAATGTAGTAAATAACAAAAAAATGTTTCTATGAAGGCAGTCAGAAGTGGTTTCTTCTTCCTTCCCTTTTACAGTTCAGACCATCACAGGCTTGGTAGGAAAAATTAAAGCATACATTTCCGCATTCTAAGTTTCCAGTTCTGTTCTACCTACCTGCATTTGTTATTTAATAATTTGTATATAGAGACAGTGATTGGTATGTGACTGCCAATAAACTGGATTGAAGAAGAAGAAGAAAACACAAATTAAAGGCAGTTGATTACTTTGTTGAGAGAAAGTTGATCTGTTTTTAAATATTCAAGTCATCTCTAAGTGAATAGTATTTACTCTACATTTTATTAGTGTCTTGCAGACACAGGGCAAGGTTAGATTGTGATTGTGAATGAGCTGATTGTAGCGAACTGACACCAGAGGACTAGCAATGCAGTTATTTTCATGAGAGGTCACAGGTTCATCTTATGTTACCATTCAGCATTCCTAATGATGCACATTGAATCAAATCTTAATGTTCACCATAAATAATTGAAAGGTGAGTTGTTAACTTCGCTTGACAGATCAAAGTTAAAGCAGGAGAGTTTGCAAACTTCTTTATGCTGTTCTGTCGGTTTGGAAGTGAGTAGAGTGGAGTTGTCTATTCATGAAACACAATCAGATTTCTTATGATTAAGGCAAGAAAAAGTAAAAGAACTGTTTGCAATATTGTCCTATAAAATAGAAGCATATTTTCTGATTAATGAAATAGAGACATATGGCACAATTACATATGTTTACCCCAAACTAAAATGCTATAGCATTCAGTGAGATTTACTCTCAAATAAGTGTCAACAGACTGTTTAAACCACAGATTTGTGTTGACTAATCTTGCAGGGAGAGAAAAAAAGCAATAAAGAAACTTGGCTATAATAAATAGATATTTCTTTAAGGTGCTAAATGACTTATTACTGCGTTGGAAATCATAGTTTAAACATCTAAATATAATATGTTCTATGCACATATTAAACTTTTAATTAGAATTTGCAAAAGTTTACTATTTAGGTTAATGTAGTCCAGTCCTCCATTGTGCTTTAGAAAAGTACTCAGTCAATCTCAGAGCTCTGCTGAAGTTTCAAGTTCAGTCTTGTATAGAAGGACTTTTGTACGTTGGTCCAAACAATAAAAAATGTGAGTAACGCTGGGCCTAAATCATCTCCAACTTCCCCAAAAAGTTACTGTATTTTCTGGGGGGGGGGGAAAGGATAGCAATGTTGTGTCCTGGGTCTGTTGAGGCAGCTCAGCAGGCCCAGAAGTGTTGCAAATGGTCCCGGGCATTCCAAAAGCTGCCCGGGACCAGACTGGTTGGCACTGGCCTTGTGCACAGGCGCAAGGCGCGAAAAAGGGAGAATTATGATAGGCTGTTTGGGAAACTATAAAAAGCCTGCAAACCTGTTGCTTGTTGAGTGGAACTGGATTAAATAAAGAAGAATTTGGTTGAAACTGGTTGTGCGTGTCACTTCAATGCCACAAATCCCAAGACATAAAAAGCAACATTTTGCATTTTTGAAAGTAGTAAAGGAGAAATTTCAGGAAGGATTTTTGGTTTGGTTTTGGAAGAAAGCACATAGCTTAACAAACCAAGGTAATCTATTTGTTTGTTTAAAGTAAAATAATTATTAATAAAGGCTTTCCTTATTTTGGCAGCAATGTAGCAAATTATCTGCGTACTACAGCAGCTTTGGAAGAATTAACTAGATAGTAACTATGATGACAAGCTGAGACACATACTTTCCCTTAATTAGATTTAAGCATTCCCAACATTTTACAACTGAAAAAAGATGCACATATTCAAATGAATATGGCAATGTTTTCTTTCTTTTACATAAGGCAAAACTGTCTAAATATATGTCAGTTGCGAATGTGGGGACAATAGTATATTATTTTTAACCATAGGGATAGATTATTTCATGAATGAAGGTGAATATATGTGTCCCAGGATAATGTTGCAAGATCCAATCTGGGTCGGTCACCATGACATACAGGTTTTGTCTTCTGAACATTCGGACTTGTGCTGAAGCCTGAAGATGGGCTCCAGTACATATCTGAAAGCTCGGAACACAAAATCACGAGTCCCGGTGACTGACCCAGATAGATTATATCAGCAAATACTTCTCCATATTGAAAATTCCCATCTTCAGAAAGAAAAAAAAATGGAGCAAACCCCACAAAGCTGGTTTGTTTTCTAATATTGCCATTAGAAGTGTGCAAAGGCTATTGTTTGTTTTCTTTGTATCCAGATGTGAAATATTAATGTGCACAACTCTTTTCCCAACCTGGAGATTTGAAGTTACTTCAAAATACTGGAATCTGTAAAAGTTTGCATTGACTTGTCATAAACACCTAATGTTTACTCTGTGTTTATTTATGAGACTTCAAAAGAGACTAGAATGATGCAGTACTATTTACACATATACTGGTGAAGATTTTTTTTTTTTTTGAATAAGCATTTATACTACAATTGCAGATTGAGCATATAACAAACAGAGGAAGTTACCAAACTGATTTCTGTAACATTTTAGCCAGAAAGAGCAAATGCTGTAAACAAAACTAGCATTATACCTATAAGAAAGTTCAGAGAGTCAATTATCAGCAAAACAAATCTTATTTTTTTAAAAAAAAAATTTTGCATCATTAGTTAGCTGTGTTTTTGATGAAATAATGTTATTAGCAAGTTCCAAATGCTTATCCACAGGTTTTGAAATAAACTATCAAATATATTGTTGATAGAAAAGCAAAAAGGACAGTAGATATCACAGTTTCCAAATTCATCTCTAAGCTTTCTCTAGAAGTTATTATTCAAAGTTGCTGATTGGTTCAACAAGCTATGAAATTAAGCTTCCCCATCTTATATCTTGCTAAGCTGCAGTTCTCATTATGTGCTTCACCCAATTAGCCATGAAGCTAGTAATTCTGTTCATCTGATAGGAATACAATCAAACTAAATAGAAAAAAAAATTACCATTTGTGAAATCCAAATTCATTCCTACCACCGCATTTTCCAAAATGTACCTAGTGTTTCACAAACCCTTCCAAATGTCTACATTGTCCTGATCCAATTGAACATGTTATTGGAATAGGCCATTGGGTCTGTCTGTTGTTCTTTTAGTTCTGCCAAATCACAACAGCTAGTTGAAGTCACAAATTTTTAGGTTTATGATTACTGATGGGCAAGAGCAACCCAATAGCTCAGGTAGTCCCCCTTCCTCCCCTTTTTGGTTCCTTAGGTATCCCAACCACAGTTCTTCTTTCTATTGTTGTTCTGATGAGGTGATACAAAATAGATGTGAAGTTTTGAAGGAAAAAATTGTGCACAACTCTAAGGAGAAAGCTCATATTTTATTGTGTGGGAAGAATCCAGAAAAAGAAATATATTGGGGAATATTAAAAAGACAGAATATATTTCTCCAAAGAAATAATGGAGAAGATCTTTTAAAAAGACAGAACTTCTCCCTCCCCCAGCCAGAAAACTCAGCTGAAACCAGGTTTTAGAAATGCAGATGTAATAATCCATTCAGGAAGGTTGGAGCCAGGAAGCTAGAAGCTGATGAGATTAGGAAGACAAAGATCCCAAAAATCTACATACCCCACCCAAACTCTAAAAGATATAACCTTTGGGGATATAATAGGATTAACCCACCAATACTAAAAGGGCACTCAGACTCAGGTCAAAGTACATGACACAGGAAATACAAAGCCTCAAACAGGAAAGGAAACAACCTCAAAAACCCAACAAGATATAAAAACCTACCACTGCCAGCGACATGTGGTCAACTTTCCCAGAGCCTCATTTCTGTCTTGCTATGCTCTTCAATAAACTACAGCTTTCTTTCTAAAGCAGTCTCCATTTTGTTTATTCCCACCTTGGACTGCACCCTGATGAAAAATTTTCTTTCAACAATTGAAATGATGACCACTGGGTTCCAGCATACAAATGAAGAGAAACAGAGAAGAGCAGAAAGCTAAAATAAGAATCTGATTTGGCATTATATCTTCGGGATATATAAGAAAAACCAGGCAAGTTTTGTTGTGTAAGGAAAAACTTTTATTATTAAGGAAAATTGTGCTTTTTAGAGATGGCAGCAGTGTTGGAAATAGTCATTATCCCTTCTTAATGAGTGGAAGAACATTGATGGGACCTGGCACATGCTCTTAATTGACAATGAAACATCTGCAGTTTTGCACAGTTATATTGCCACCTCTTTCTTATTAGATTTGCTTTGGAAAATTGCATAGGGCTGGATCTCCACTGCCTCTAGTCAATTTCATTCTGCCTTTGTTAAAGTGAGCAACACTTCTTTCTTTTTGGCAAGGAAAAGATTAGGGAGGGCTTTGCTCTGGGAAGGGAATCATTTCCTTGGGGGTGATGGGATTATGCAAAGAGGTAAGATAAATCTGGTCTCTGTCTTGTCCTCAGGGCAGAGCAAGAGAGATGTCCCAAAAATACTCTTTTTATTTTAGTCATAACACCCCTCTCCTGCCAAAAAAGTACTCCAGCTTTTTAAGGTCAAATATAGTGTCTAATTTCTTTATGTACTAGCAACATCAAGAACTGAGCTGACAAATGCAAGAATTTGAACAGAAGCACCTGCATGCATTTGTAACACTTTATTTTGCATCAACTGAATGAATGCCCCATGTGGACTGCATTGCAGTGGTCTGTGCATGAGTATATGAGCTACATGAATTAGGTCCTCCTGCCCCAAGTAAGGCCATATTTTTTTGACCAGTTGTAGTTGAGCAAAGCACACACACTCCCTGGGTCATAATTTCCAGGTTCAGAAGAGATGCCTGGGGTGGAGCCTTGAACAGTTATCTGAGAATGGTTTGAACTTTGTTGGACCTGAGAAACTGGAGAAGGTACTTAGGTCTGTGACCTCAGCCTCCTGCTCTTTAGATCTATGCTGCTTTAGGCTTGTGAAAGTGACCTAGTGTTTATCAAGTGAATGGGTATTAGCAATTGTTAATTATTCTTTCACTGAGGGGGTTCTTCTGTTACACCTTAAAAAGCCTGGGTTCAGTGCTTTCTTAAGAAGCCATTGCTAAACCCACCATACTGGACCAATTTCATCCAGTATCTAATTTCCCTTTTGGGGGAAGGTAGTGGAGAAAGTGATTGCAGAAAATTTCCAGAGCATCTTGGATGGGATGGAAACAGCATTGCTCATACTTTTGGATGATCTCTGGTATGAGCAGGATGGCAGCGGTTTATCTATCTGTGCCTATTTTGAGGCCATCAACCATGGTACCTTCTACATCAGTGATGGTGAACCTTTTAGAGACCGAGTTCCCAAATTGCACTCCAAAATCCACTTATGTATAATCGGGTGTCAGGTAGGCATGGCCCATTGGGTGGGCATGGCTTCGGTGATAATGGCAGACTGGGTGGGACTAAAAAGTTCAATCAATCAATTCCAATTTGCGAGATCTTTTTTTTTCCGCAAGAAGTTGAAATTGATTGATGGATTTAACTTTTTTTTTTTTTTTGCACACAGCAGCAGAGGCCTAAAGCGAAAAAGTTTTATAAAACCCAGCTGAAGGTCTAGGACTGGGGCGATGGTGCACATGCTCACAGAGCAAGCTCTGAGTGCAACCTGTGGTTTGCATGCCATAGGTTCACCACCACAGTTCTAGATTGTCTCAGAAGATTGGGGGGGGGATACTGATGTTCTGGTTTGCCTCCTTTCAAGATTGATTCTTGTCAGTGATGATTGGGGAGGTAAGGTCCTCGCCTAGACTCCTTGTAGGGACCTCTATGTAGGGTGTCCCAGGGTTCAGGGTTCTCTCTTTTTTAATATCTACTGTACATGAGGCCACTAGGTGAGCTCATCTATCACCATGAGCATATTAATGATACCCAACTATACATCTGAACCCCTGGCAAATTAAGCAATACCTTAGTTAAAGTGATGTATTATTCTGGTGTTTGGAGGTTATGAAGATCTGAATGGGGAAGAACAGGCCTCAGCTGAATCCTAGCAAGACAGAGTAGGTTTGGATTTAGGTAGCCACTAGTTTTTGGACTATGCCATATTTGGTGCTGGATGGGGTCACAATTTCCCAGACAGACTCAAAGTGCTATCTGGGGGTCCTAAATTCACAATACTGCTCCTAGAGCAAATGGCAGTCATGGATAGAACAGCCTTTACATAGCTTCATGTTCTCATACCTTAATGACCTCCAGATTGGACTATTGTGATGAGTTCTACATAGGGCTGCCTTTGAAGGGTATTCAGAAGCTTCAGCTAATGCAAGTTCCCAGGACAATATGTATTACACCTTTGCTCTGCAAGCTGAATTGGCTGCCAGTTTGCTTCTGGGTTTTAATTTTTAAAGCCCTTCATGTCATGGGATTTGGCTATCTGAAGTATCACCTCTTTCCAATTATATCAGCCTGGCCCAATAGATATGGCAGAGAGGGCAAGCTGTGAATACTATCTGCCAGGGACCTATATTTGCTAGATCCCAGAAAATGGGCTTTCTTTGCTGCAGCACCAACTTTATGGGTCCTTCTTTCCCCATAACCTTAGGTCAGCTCCATCCCTTTTGATGTTCCAGAAATCCCTTAAGACCTAGTTATGCCATCAGGCCTGAGGATCCCATAGAACTGGAGACTTGTTTAGATGGCTCCATTATTGAGTTGGATGAACTCTTTCTCTCTCTGCTTCTAGTTTGTATAAATTTTAATTAATCTCTATTTGTAATGTTGATTTTTATATTTTTAAATGCCCGTTTTTATGTATGTATTTTTAATTGATTATTGTATGCCACCCAGTGTCACTTTTTGTGAAATTGTCAGCTATATCAATTTGATAAACGAATCAATAAGATCATATCCAGAATTTAAGTTGATGTTTCCTTTGGGATAATTAGGATCCATACTGAGAATGAGTCAGAGGAAAATATTAAGAGGAGTCCATGGGTAACATTCACAAAGTACAAGATATTGTAATACCAATTCTGTGCAGCCAAAATATGACATTAGAAATCTTTGTAAGACTAGACTCTTACAGTTTACCATAAAGGAAACACATCTTTGGATCCAAAAAACCTGAACAAAATAGCTTCTACGCAACTCTTTCTTTCACTCTTAACAAGATTTTATACTGTATGTTCTGGATCAATACAGCCCGTGGAGAAACTAATGTACTATTGACCCTATAGAGCTTAGAAATGGGTACTAATGTATTTTTGAACTGTTGTGCTCTTGTCAAATAGGCCCTTATTAATAGAAACACAGGCAATGGGTCTACCTGAATTTGTATAATTTATATAACCAAAGGACTTCTGCAAGAACGGAGTCTTCCAAACTCAAGTACTTGAGTCAGCATTGCAACAGGAAGATGGAGAATATTCTCTGGAAGCAGGAAACCTAAAATTGGCTTATTTGTTCCAGAGGAATATACTTGTTCATTGCTGAACGATTTAACTGAAAGGTAATCTTCACCAGTTTTCTCTTATTCCGGTACAGGGCAGGCACAGAAGAGTGGCAGTTTCCGAATGAATATTAGGTGGGGGGAAAAATGATAAGACCAAATTGCCAATTATCTAGAGAGGTGGTTGGTTTTCCTTCAACACTTGTCTTGAAACAGAAGCTACAACAGCCATATAACTGGGATCTTTTAATTTGATTTGCTCCCCTGGGAAGGAGATTAGACTCCATGGCTCTAGTGCTCTTTTTAACTCTCTGGTTCTCTGATTCAATTCAATTCTATTTCAATGACATTAACTGGAACAATCCTGTTTTACATTGTTAGCAGTAGGCATGGTTTCTGGAAAAGAGAATAATTCAGCTGCATAAATAATATTAACATGATATTACCATTTGCTTAAGAATCTCCTCCCCCTGTCCAAGAATAGGGAAGATTTTTAGTTATTCATCTTTTGGAAGTATAG